>NC_134379.1:1991250-2323125 GCF_035582795.1 Mycteria americana | reverse complement strand
CTTGGGAAGTTGCCACCAAGAAGTCAAACTTGCTGATTTTTGGCTTTTCACTCTGGAATTCTCCAAAGTCATCTGTAGATTCTCTTCGCAGTTCAGAAGAGAGACCACTAGCAAGGAAGTCTGCCTCTTGATTTGTGTCAGCTGCTGCATCCTGTGCTTCTGCTGAAGGTCTTGCAAAATCACCAAAGTCTCCAATGTCATCGTCACTTGGAGCGCTGGATATTGGTCCAGAGTCTTTAAAGTTTGCAAAGGCTGCAAAGGAAACATCCTGTAAAGCATCCTCACTAGAAAAGGTTGTCACTTTGGAAACTGTTGTCATGGTAATGTTTTCTGAACTGCCAAACAAGGTCTCCTTCTTCTGAAGGACAGAAGTAGCCGCAGAGGATCCACTTCCTGAAGACTGGACAAAGGAGGAGAGCTTCTTGCCCTGATGAATGTCTTCTTTGTCGGACCAGTCATAGCTTGCCAGGCTGCTCACTGCAGACCCACTGTTATAGCTTCCAAATGGGGCACATTTTAAGTCATCTATATCTGAGAAAAACAAACCCCTACAATTAGAAGCTGAAGTTGAAACGTTAATCTCTCTACACTGTATAAAAACAATAGCAACTTGCTAAGAGTCTTAAAGAACTGCAAGAACACACACAGTGAACTGTTGTTTCAATGAAGCTTAAACTAGAGTTTGCACAGAAATAATCGGAAGAATACCTAAGCATTTCATACCAAAAAAATCTCCATTTAATAAATGTCAGCCTTGACCTTTGAGTATTGCCTTATTTTTTAAGCTGAAAGTCACCATCCCACTACGGGTAGTGAAGAAACACTAGAAAAATAAATGTTTCTAGACAGTACAGACTGCACAGATCACCAGTTCAGTTTTCTGATGCTGGCTGCAGAATCTACAATTAAAATGTAAATATTAGCAACTCAAACATCTTATTGCATTATTTCATCTTCTCAAAACCAACCACACAGAAAACTGGGCTAACTTTCCCATTCCCTCTGATGAAGTACTAATACACTTTAATTTTATATTCATGCTTTGACACAAATAATGTATAAAAATGTGTTGCAAGAATTTAAAAAAAAAAATAGAAATCCTGTTTAAGCTTATCACAGTTACTGCAGCGCCGCACGGCCGACTCTTCAAACTTACAGGTTCCAAGAATGACATGAATATTGCGAAGATCGTGTTTTAGCTTTTACAAGCTATTTATTCAGTTAAGTATAGAGAAAATCCAATTATTTCGCAGAAAGCTCCAAACATTTATACTCACCCGGCAATTATATGGGCCAATAGGTTCTTCTCACTGCCATGAGCAGGTATAAGATGTAGCCTGGTGGCTTACATTAGAGCCAGCAAAGGAGCCTACACAGTGACCAGGGTCTGCTGGGCTTTGTCCGCTACTCATTCAACTGATCTTTCACGTTTAGACTGAGATTGATCCATAGCGAAGGCACAGAGAGCCAGGGGCTGGGTAGTTTTCATTAAAGCATTCAAAAAAACCAAAAAGCCCTACTATACTACGTTTGGCACTCGTTTTCCAGCATTAACAATTGTCAGTTTGGATTAGACATTCAGCCGCTGCTCAGTGCCTAGGGTCAAACGGGCTCAAGGTAAAGCAAACCCAAACCAGAAAATATATTCTCTTAGCATCGTCTTAGCTGAGACTCTTTTGATAAACATTACGGTCTCAACTGGCTGGCACGCAGTAGCAGCAACTTGGTTTAACAGAGCCAGAACAAGCTGACTTTCCAGCCGCCCTCTTTATTCAATCCGGCCACACCAGCCCGAGGATTAAGCCGTTTTAACAAAACATTTCTGCCTTCATTTATTCATTTTACTGGAAGGGGAGAGCACGTTATTCTTTAGGCTGCTTTCCAGGCATGACCCACATACATAGCTAATTAAAAAGTCCAACAAATATACAATTTAATGATAGAGTTTAACGGCTACTACAATAAAGCGAAAAGGCCCTTTGCAATGGGTAGCGAGGCATGGCATGTCACCTATCAGATTTTCCTAAGGGATAGTCTTCCTGCAGCTGCTGCATTTGCACATGACAGCATCGCAATAACAAACATTAGCACCTTGCATATACGCAGCAAGGTTTCAAAGTGCCATTCGAATAATAAATTTGTAGAGCAAGCAGTTTACAGAAGGGTAAACACGAGAGATGAAATCACCTGCTTATGGCAAAACTGAACTGAAAGAAGGCTCCGAGGTGAAAAGGAGCTGACTTGCAAGGGATCAGTAATTTATCACAAGAAACCACACCTTGTGCTCTCAAATATACGGTTTTGTTTAAAGAAGTTAAATGAAAGCTTCGCTAGCATTAAAGAGAGTGCCAGAATAGCCTCCAAAATGTTAGCCAACTGTAATTAATCCTGGGATCTTGAAAATACCACAGTGTACTAGGCAACCTCTTTTTTTTTTTTTTTTTTTCCAATTTGCGTTGACTCCAAAACCCAGGAAAGATTTAAACATCGCTATTGTTTCGGTGTTCGCCAGGAAATGAAAAGAAAGAGTGATGATCCTACTGTGAAGATCTGCACAATCTATTGTGAATGATTTCTTTGATAACTGGGAAGAGTTTGAGCTAAAAACACATCCTAAAGGACCAGGTCCGCGTACTCCTGGTCTGATCCTGGCTCGGGGACAGGCAGGATGAGCAGCAGGCTTCGGTGGGAATGCTGAACTCCCCAGGCTTCGCCTGCAATCAATAGGTCACGGCAGGGAAGGCAGAACAATATTTTAATTATTCACAAAGATTCAAGATTCTCTACGTGAATTCATGCAGACATGAAACCCATCTGCATAGGTGTAAGAGCCAAAATGAAATGTAATAGTTCAATTCTATACATTTTATTTATTTGGACAGTTACTCTGGTGAACAAACTTTCCTAAGAGGATCATATTACAGGAAAAATACTGTGTTCAGAGACAAAGTGTTTACAGCTAAAGCAGTCCTAAAACTATTTATTGAAAAGTATGAAAAATAAGAATGTATGTGTAACTGTCCATAATCCAAGGTAAACTAGCTTTTATAAGAATTTTTATTCTATTGCAAAAAAAAGCCAACGTTTTGCTGTGCCATGCACTGCACTTCACAGAATCATTTGCCACAAGTTAGATGGTTTTGAATAGAGGAAGTAAAATCATAACCTTTGTCATAGCTGCGGCAAAACTAAAGGCTTATCTAAGCTCCTAGCACATTTGCTGCATAATGAAGAGAGGAGCATTTTCCCCCCCCGGCAGGTAGCAGAGCAACTTGCCACCAGATTAATAAGCGAAGCAGCAGTTTACTTGTGAAAAGCACTTCTTGGTTGACCCTAGAGAACTCTTCGTGATGTTGGCGTCTTTATTATTGGCAAAAAGATTGTTTTATTAAGCAGTGTTAAGAACTGCTCCTCCAATAGCCTTTTTCTTAAAGGCCACAGATATGTTTAATAAATAAAAAAGCTCCACTTAAAATGCTGCAGTTATTGCCTCCAATGTAATAAAAGCTTCATTTTGCTGGTATGGCAATTCAAAATTTATAAAGATGCATGTGTATCAGTAATATTTTCTTCAAAGCAAGAGATGATTAAGTGGAAAAAAATGAATTACTTCTAAGCATCACACTTAGCGAAGACAGATGCTATGGAGCTACTGCCATTTCCTCCTGGAGGATGCTTTTAGTAAGAACAGAATCTGAACTGATGAGAAGCATCAAATTTTATCAAAAAAAAGAGCAAAGACTAAATCCATTCAAAAGTCTATGAAAATGCTTTGTTTTGAGGATACACAATCTTTTTTGCAAGGTTAAAAGTGATTTCTTAGTTAGCATTTTTTTGAGAGTATACAGCAAATTCCCCATCGAAGCAGGGCAAATCTTAAATTGATCATGCGTTAGGAATCCTATAATCCTACCACAAGAGATGTATCAATAGATTTCAGTGAAATATATCGTCACAAAACAGTATTCCTTAGTAATCTCAGTAGCAATTCTGTGGTGTCTTCCAGAAACGACACAGCAGGTTTGAGTTTAGTTTTGTTCTAAAAATCCGAAAGCTCTTATGCCCAACATAGTTAAACCACATGTCATTGGCACTGTCAACTTTGCACTGGTGAGACCACAAAACACACCCCAGATTAAATACCCTGGCTATAAATTCTCAAATCACTTAAAGATGGGGGCAGGGTGGGAAGGGTGTGTGTGGGTCTGTAAAAATAAAAGGCAGATCCAGTCAAATATCACGTAACCACATTTTTTTTCCCTTAAAAATATTTTCTAGTGAACCAAGAATGGAAAAAGTGATCTTCACAGTGTCATGCTGGAGTGCAGTAAGTTTCCGAAAGCTTTAGAAACCAAACCTGATTTGTATTTCTTCCAAAGCAAAAGGTTTGAAATATTTACCATTTATTTTCCATTCTGAACTACCAAAACCATAGTCCAACCTGCCTGATCATCACCTGGGGACAGCGACAGCTATACAAGCCAGCCACGCAGCTGCTGGAGAGAGGCGGAGCGATAGCTGCCAAGGAATGTACAGGAGAATACTGACAGAGAATGAAATACAGCTAAAACACTGTATCCCAGTGTTATCTCATCTACAGAAAAACTTGGCACCCTTCACTTGAGCCAACTATAACAATTTATTTCAACTACCAAGGATTAAGTTATGGCTAGAGGCAATTTACAAGCTGGAGCCTTTAATGTCAACAGTTTAATCATTAAGGAAAACCCTTGACAGCATTAGTGACATTCTAAAGAAAACTGAAAAAGACAATTCAGAAGATTGTAATATATTTAGTGATTTTAACCAACACAGGAGACTTTCAAGTTTTTATATTTCAGTTTATATTAAATTCTGATGGATAAATAGAACTTGTGTCATATTTTGGTTGTTAGGGTGATGCAGGTGGTAGCTAGTTCTGTTCCGAGGGGAAGAACATCAACACACCAAACCCAGAGCTGTTACGCTGGGAACATTACCAGCGGTCTGAGCAAGAAGTCCAGAGACTGACCGGGGACAGGCACCACCTCCTCACCGCGTCCGCTGGGGCTTCACCTGATAAAGGCGGAGAGGAAAGCGGGAGAACAGAGAGGCTTGTACGTACTACTGCCATCTGTATCACGCCTATCAGCAATCGGAAAAATTCAAAGCCCATTTCTGGAACGGCGTTAATGATAAGGGGAGTTACTCCAATTTACTTTTGTTGAGGATGGCAGTACCTAGCACTGCTAAGGTGGAAACCATCAAGAATGCTGACTGTAAGAAGGAAAGAGGAGAGAAAAGCCTTCAAACCCTGTGGAATTAAAGCATTTGCCAATTATTTTTTAATTATAATGATAAACAACGTTTCACGGCAAAATAAAGACCCCCTGAGCTTGCATTGGAAGTGGAGAGACGGCTCAGCTCAGTCCTGCAGACGCCCAGGGCAGCTGCTGCGTCTCTGCACCCTTCGGCTCAGCTTGGAAGGCGTTCCGAAAACACGTACGCACCCTCCGCTGTGAGAGGCCTTCGCAGGATAAATAAGTGTTGTTAAGCTCTTCTGTTTGCAGAATTATACTAAATGAGAGCAAGTGAGTGAATTTGACTGTCAAGTCTGGACAAAAATGTAATGAAGTAGAGAGTCATGAACATTACTCTCCCTCCTCCAGGTATGATTAACTGAACAAATACTAATAGCACAAGCCCTGTAGAATTAAGTCTCAGGTTTATATGCAAGCCTTCAGTTCAAAAAGCTTTAGGGCTAGGCATAACCTACTGGTTCTCCAGAATGAAAGAGGGTGTTGTTTTGGGTTTTTTTCTCTTTCTTTTTTTTTTTTTTTTTTTAATTTTAAAGTCTCTCAAGATTGGCGTCAAGAAGAAAAAAAACAAACATATTCTGGTTTCTGGTCTGGTTTTTGCTCTTGTGGCAAGGAACTACAAAAACCCAGTTTGCGCTGGCGTAACACTTCAACTTTATTCCACATCTCAATTATTTTTAGCTTTTTACCTCGTCCACTAATTTGACATTAATCCCAAACTGCTAGTGGCTCAGGATTTGGAGGAATTAGAAGTGACATAATTATGTGACACAAATTTGCAGCTGTCATTCGTGTTTGAAAGCTTCAATATTTAGTAAGCCAGGACTTCCCAAACAGAAAAAGGAAGCAGGGCCCTTTACTTTGGGGCACTGATTAACTCACTCTAGATTAGCTAAATAAATATCAGAATATTGTTTAATGGGCTCCTACTCATAAAGGCCTAGATAGTGACACGTTTTCCAGTTGGTCCCCTCCACAAAGGCGTATCATAACCTTGGCTGGTGGCAGAGAAATCCAGATGAGGAGACAACGGGACAGAGAAAACAGGATTTCTGTCTTTGGTCTGAACTACCACCATACCCTCAAAACCAACTCACAGAAACAGCCCTGCCATCCACGCATCTCCTCTATTCAATCCCTCTCAAAAACTGCTCCTTTAAAAAAAAAAAAAATATTGTTTAGCCTGATATGTAAAGTTTCAGAAGCACACAGGGAGCGAGGTCAAAGCGTTGGAAGAGGAGAAAGAAGCTCACCCACACACTGCTCTGCAAGACAAAAGGCACCCGCCAGTTGAAGGGGATACTATAACTTTAAAATTTGTATTTTTTCAGGAAAAAGAGATACATTGCTGGTTTGCAACAAATCACACACATCCCCACATTTTCAAAATATGCCAAGATAATATTTATTAACACAGCAGGACTTACAGATCACAAAAGATAGTGAGACATAGGAGCTCGTAAGGGCGTTATCAGAATAAAGCATGCAGGTCAATACTTGCAGAAGAGAGATATCAAAGCAGATCTGAGAAGGCACATTCACACAGGAAATGTTTCGTTGAAATTAGACATTAGAAAAGCAGCAAAAAACCTGTAGTTGATTAAAATATACAGAGATCTCCAATAATGCCAAAGAAAAAGGTACTTTACAGATTTGTAAGTGCAGCAAATGGATAACCCTTTGAGAATACCCGGGCGAGGGTACGCTCTCGCTGCAACGTTTGGCAGGACACAGAACAAATTAGGTTCACGTAACATGACTAGGTGCTAATTAAAATACTTTTGTCTTGGAGTGAAACGTAAATTTGGGTTAAAAGCAGCAGCCTGATTGAAACTAACAGCATGCAGCCAGTGCTCAAAGGGTTATACGAAGTAAATGCAAGAGAAATCAGGCAACATTAGTATAATCTACCTTCCACACAAAGAGTTATAGCAAAGTTTAAAGAGACAGTATCCCCTTTGGAGAGAGCAAAACTGAAAACCTTTCTTCCCTCAGAGACCAAAGTCTGTCGTATGGGAAGCAACTCAACGATTTCTTTCTAATTCCCAGCTTAGCAACCTACCTGCCCATACCTGGAAGCTATGCAACATGAAATCTCAATAGCCAAAGGATAAAGACCTCTGTATTGGTATGTCAGAAAAGTCAAATCATTTATCAGCACCTCTGTCCCGCTCCTGCTTCACTGGAGATGTTACACGGTGCTTGCAAACATATGGTTCCCAATGATTAGTCTCCCATTTCTCAGCAGTGAGGATGACAAAGGGATACTGTCCCTTTTTGACATTAGATTTACAGATCGAAGAAAATTAAGAGAGAAAAAAAAAATCTGCTTTTTAACTTATGTAAACTGAAAAAAAGGACTTGAACATCAGCAGTTCATAGCTTGAAATGCATCAAACACACATAAAGGAACACATGAGCACAGAAGTATTCGTAGCAGATCGTCCAGAGCACGTTCCGCTACGAAATCCAGAGTTAAATGCAGTAAAACTCTCCCTGTGGAAAAACATCTAGCTTGGCACCATAGGAGAATACAGACTTGTTTAAGTTTAATAAAAATAGCTTCTAATTAATACTTCAGAGTTCAAAAGTTTAGCAACAAGCACACGATCGGCTAACCCCTTTAAACAAACCAAGAGAGTCCTTCCTGCCACAAATGGCAATTACTAATCACTGATTTCTGTGGCAAAAGCTCACATCCTGTAGAAGAGCTACGCAAGTCAAACTACCACCAAAAGAGGCTAGAAAAATATTAGGAAAAAGTGCTTTCAAAACCAAAGTAAACATTCAAGAATACACTGTAGGTGCTACGTTTTTGACAGCTCACTCAACTTGGAATTTTACCAAGCAGTAATATGAAAATTAAATGTCTTTGCTAATAAATTATTCCTGATATTTTGTACCCTGTTATAGAGTATCTTCCACGTCAAAGTTGCCAACTTAATTCTCTCCCCTACTTAAAAATATCATATAATGCAAAATTACAGTACTGTATATTTTCTCTACCCACATCTGCAAAAATGGAAGAAGTTATTTCATATGGAAATAACCAATTCTTGCAGTTACAGCTTTTACATTTACAGTTTGTATGCTCCCCCCTGTTCAGAAAAGCCTTTGACCGCGTAATACTTGTCGCTAAAACACAGTAATGGTTCCTGTATTATTGAAGGCCACAGAACATTTAACTACATCTTATCTTCCTATGTACATAAGGAAAAAAAGCAGGACACTTGGGAAATTTGTTTTATGATATGCGATCAGATTGGAGATGGTCAATTCACTCTCTCAGGAGTACTTTCATAAAGGGAAATTAAAGAAGGTGAAAACCTGATCAGGGCAAAGTAAAAGTCCCGTGGTTTTAAATTCAGGTCCAAAAGCTATCAATCAGGAGACTAGCGTTTACAGGCCCTTTGCACAATTATTCCAATGAGGGTTTTAACTCTAAAAAGTGTATGCAATACTTCTACTTGCAGTCCTGCAAAATACTGGCTACACAGATTAAGCCCCACCGTTAACAGGAATACACTAGTGTTGTTGATTAGACAGCTTTTCATTAACAGCACAAATTAGTGTTCTGCCTACCCTTTTAGAAGCGCAGAGCGGGTTAAGTCCCCAAGCCAAATGCTTTGTTGAAACCAAGAGATTAAAGTGAGACTCTCTGCCATTCATCTTGCTAATATAAATGGAATGACATTGTTTGCATTAGAAAATTTTCCACTCGAATCCCTTAAGTGACAATAGCGAACAGGTACCAGTAATATGATGCTGTCAAATCTCAAAAATAAACTGGCATGGAGTTCAAACTGTTCAATCTATTTATAGTCATCTAAGACAAAAAATAAACACTGCCCTGCTAAGGGGCTGTTGGCTAGCAGGTGTACAGATTTAGAAGTCTTTCACTACTGAAAGACTAGTGCATAATACTGTAATTTAGCACACAGAAGAACACTGAAATCTCTATCACCTATGTTACCAGAGCAATCTAACCAGTTCCTCACCTGCTGCTGGTGGATGCTGGCCACTAACTGTTGGCAAATCCAAAGAGCTATCAGACATGACATGCTTAAGATCTCCTCCCACATCAGCCAGTTTCATGTCAAACTGAACAGACAACGCATCTTCAGAATCCTCCTTGCCAACACTGCTGCCACCAATAGACGGGAGATCCAGAGACTTCACCGAAGCCGAGTCTTCTTTGGCCTGCTTGAAAGCTGCGACTTTGTCCACCAGGGACTTATCCGCGCTGTTGCATGTGGAAGAAAACTTGTTAGAGTGAAAGTCGGCAAAATCATCATCGCTCTTCACTGAAGAAAGCGTGTTGTCTTTCGCCTCCTCAAAGCCTGCTCCAGAGCCTTCCAGAGAAAGCTGTTTGAAGATATCGTATTTGGTGGGCGTAGCAGCAGTGGCAGAACTCTGCCCACTCTTCACTGTGCTGGCAGATGAGCCAGACTGAGGAACAGGACCGGCCTCCAGCTTAAGTGCATTGTATTTGTCATCTGTTTTTTGTTCGGAAAATCCACTGCTATTGTTGAAAGCCATAAAATCTGCAAAGTCATCTTGTCCACTGGCTGATGCACAATTAGAAAATTCCCCAAAAAGGTTGAACTCTCCAAACTCATCAGCTAAGCTTGAACTTTTGCTGGGTGCTGGTTGGGCAGTGGTAGATGGAAGAGGTGGTGGAGGAAAGGAGCCTGATTTTGATGTATTAAATGCAGGTGGAAAGGATGGCTGCTTGTTTTCTCCAGTAGAGGAAAAGAGATCCAAGTCTGCTAGATTCAAAGAGGTCTTTGCTTGTGTTTGCTGTTTTGACTGGATGGGCAGAGAAGGGAAGGATGCAGGGAAAGTTTTGTCTTTTGTAGGTGGCTCTAATGGCGAGATACTGTCAGCGGTTTTAAAATCTGTGAAACCATCATCGGTTCCTGCAGGCTTGAATTCTGCAAGGTTATCTCCTGAGAATAAAAACAATGAAAAAACAGTAATAAGACACTGCAGTGACAACAAATACATCATACTCACACCATGCAAGCAAGCAAATTATTTCATGCAATGTCAGAAGTTTTTATGCAAACTATTTAAATTAAGACCTCAGGATGCACAGAGAACTGCAAACTCAACTTCTATGAACCACACAAGTTTCAAGGTCAGCAATTCTAATATTCATTCCAGCAAACACTTAAGTCTTTCAAATAGCCTCAAAGTCATATTAAATTCCCTTTACACTGAGTTAATGTCAAAGCAAACCATGACCAGTAGATTCAAAGGTGATCAGTACTGTCTCATTCAGCTTCCACGTAAGTTCTTTTTCCCACCTCATCCTTCCCGTATTTGCCAAGCAATGAATGTCATCTTGAATTTCGCTTATACCCATATAGTATTTGCCTTCTACCAGAAGCAATTCTCCCCCTCCCTGCCTTCAAAATATTGCCTAAATACAGTTTATTCATGGGACGTCAGCAGAGGGTTGAGACAAAAGCAACCCTGCTGATAAGCTGAAAGGGGAACATAGTAGAGACCAACTGGACTTGCCTGGAGGCTGAAGGTACTTTTGAAAAAAGTTCACTTGAAAGAAGGCAGGCAGCCAACAAGCCTATCCAACTGGGCACAATGGGGAACCCAACGGGTGGAAGAGACAAAGCCCCAAACAGAAAAGAATGCAAGGCAGTGATCCTAACGTGTTGTTTTAGAACATTGTTAAGCTCTCATTTTAGCCTATCATGTTTTCCTTCTGTTAGGTTCACCTAAACGTACAAAAGTGTTAAATGATCAGAACTTCAGTAAATGTAATAACTCGGGCACCTTGTAGCTTCTGCTAAGACTGGTTACAGTTTTACTAGGAAGCTTGGAGACAGACTTGCACATGGAAGTCAGCATGATTAATCATAAGATGTGCAGATCTCTAGTTCAACTACATACTGAATGTTAAGATAGTACTATGTAAGGATTATAATTTAAACCTGATTGAACATTAGGTAACAATGTTTTCATTGAATTTACATTAAATATTTTGGTGTACTCATTTTATAAGTTTCTTCCTGTTCATACGCAATTATTTTTTTTTATACAGCAATTTCTTTTGAACATGAAAAAAGTTTTTTAACCCATTCACCAGCAGGTACGTACTTAGCCTACTTCTAATTGTAAAGTATTGATGCATACTTTAAAGACAAGTGTCCAATAAACAGATTTTGTTCTATTTTAGAAGTACACCATTAACATTTTATTCTTAAGCTACCACACAGTGTCATACTGCGTGGTATTAAATCTTGGTTAAATTAGTTTAATCAAGATTTAAAAGAATACTCTTTATAATGGTAGTAAAGGACCATGACTATACCCGACGTTCTTCCATTCTCCCTCCCCTCCAAATCAATTCACTTGGCCCAGCAACAATACAAATATTTGTGAAATTGCTATTCATTGATCAAAACTAAAACATCACAGCAAACTAAACTTACTGATGAATTGCAAACTTTTCCATTAGAAATGTAGGCTGGTGAAAGGGTTAAGAGTGGTCAGACCTGGATAGCAGGCAAGTATACTAACTGTCTATATTTTAGAACATGTATGAAAAGAGATTAAATGTTATTTCATTTCATTGCATGCATTGAATCCTGAAGAGGTACTGAGCATGAGAACCTCACAAAACATTACAGCAGTTTCAGAAACTCGGAGTCTGAAAAAAAAGAATTCTGTCTTTGAAAAATAAGGAGTAGGAGTAAACTCAGGTAAGCAGTTTTATCCTAGAATCTTAAGTTCTAGACTCTTCTTTCCTAGAATCTTCTAATAATGAAGCAAAATGCTGGGTATAACAGAACTCTGTGGAAGTCAGGTTAAGTTAGTAATCTGTTTATCTTCTGATCTGTCTACTGATGATATACAAAAGTTTTTCCCCATCTGATTAAAGAGATGAGATTACCACTTTTACTGCATGAATGAGTTAGACATAGATGGTTCTGGAAAAGGCTTACGGAGACTCTGCTTTTGTAATTACACAGACATTGCACCTCAGATGCCATCTAGGTTTTCATTTTCCCAATCAAAACCAGTTAAACACACATTTCAAAATAAGTGATCAGATTTATTCTTAGAGCACCAGAGACCACAAAAACTTTAAATTCTGCCCTAACAATAGAAAAAAAGTTGCAATTTTGTACAGAAGCATCTTATTCTGTCTTCTAAGAATACATGATTCCTTAGTTAAAATAAACAAATTCCAGCCATATTGTTATTTTAAAATATGACTCAGAAGCACCCAAAAGAGATGCCAATCGTCTAGAAATACAATTTGTAGATTGTTCCAATAGTATATTACACTGTTTTTTCAGGATACTTCCTGCTAAGTTGTTTAGAGGAGCAGAAGCACCATTATTCTATAATTCTAGCAATGGAAATTCTGCAGCTCATAAAAATAATAATGAAAACATGTTAAAACAGCTCCAAAAAATATACGGCTTACCTAAGTATTTGCTCTCCGATGGTTGTTCTAATTCACGGAAAGCACTATACTTGTCTCCACAATCTAGTGAATATGAGAAAAGGAATACATTTACATAAAGATATTAGGAATTCATATCATAAATTTTATATTGACATAATTGTTCTGATTTTTAAAACATTAATATTTTATCAATGCCAAAACCAAGCTATATGAAGCATTGCAATACATTGCTCATAGTGGTTGTATATTTTTCCTTTTACCTCCAAAAGTAGCTGAACTGTCAGAAGGCTTCTCAGCTGCAATTCCTTTAAACACAGCATACTTATCAGTTGATGAGAGTGTCTTATTACCTGGGAGTGGCATTAGTAAAGAAGGAACACTAAAAACAAGAGAGATAAAAGCAAAGTTCCTTAATTTATCCATAAGAAATCTACATTTCCAGGTTTTATTTAAAGAAGCCTCTTCTTATGACTACACAATTTGGATCACTACACCTAAGCTTGTACCCTAAAGAGTTCTTAATCAAGAACTTGATGTAAACTACCTCAGTATCTATTAAGAATAAGAGCATGTAAATGGGCAGCTGGGTAACTGATGGGTGAATTCGCACTTTATCTCACCTAATCGTATTTCTTTAGGCCAGAAGTCAATTTTCACCCTTCTTGATTTTAATTTGTATCAAATCATGAACAAAACACTCCAGAACTTTACACCACAGGAATTCTTAGCCCAAGAGACGATAAGCACACAGACATACCTCAGGAATCACTTTGCCCAAGGCAGCACAAGGACAATTCTCCCTGATAGAACTAGATATAGTACAGAGTTAAAACTGCATGAGATTTTGCCAGCTCCATACTTTCAGCTTATCTACTTTTGATTATATTTCATTACGTATTGCAAAATTAAGAGAGTAAAGTGGAACCACTGTTCAAAAAGAAGGAAAAGATAACTTTGAATTTCTGTCAGTGCAAAACGGTGAGTTTAGGTAGCTATCTAATCAGCAAAATAAGGATTAGTCCACAGTTACACAAGCAAATCTTTTTGCACATAAACACACTCTATATAGTAAAACTGCCATAATAACCTAACACCATGTTAGCAACTGCTGTAAGATTTAGAAGACGGTCTGCGAGAGCTTTGCTTGCCCTCCACACAAGCCCCCTTATCAGACTTTGGCAGCTCTAAAGAACAACATCCTTTACATATGAATGATGCATTTTACCTCTAGTTTATGTCATTCAATACTATGCACACTGAAAACGTGAATGAATTTCTATGGCATTCTTTGGCCTGAAGCAAGAATCTTTCCAGAGCCATTTAAATCTCCTTATCAGCAGCCTACAAGCAACATACAAACCTAGCACTTGCACACACGTGCTAATGATGGTCTGTGATGCTTGCAGACAGACAGTGCAATGTCAAAAAAGTATAGCTTATGGTAATATAATTAAATTTCACATCACTGCAAAACAGGCTATTAGATATGCAATCTTGGCAAATGTAATGGTTAATCATCTGTACTCTACAGATGGCTTTTTTTTAAATAAAGCTCCATAAGCAATTAGATTATAGCTCATTGTAACATTCTGTTCAAAACTGAAGGCTCTTACAACCGAATAAAGAGAACTGCTGCAGTGAAAAAGAAACACCATCTTTTAATTTTTTATTTTTTATTTTTTTTTTAATGATCCCTACTTCCCATTGTGGAATTTACAACATTTCTGTTAAAACTTTCAGTAACAGAATAGCTTTAACTGCAAAATGATGTCTAGCACAAATTAAGATATACTTAAAACAGAGCATCTTTGGATGCATGTGGCGTTGTCTGACATCAGCAAAATTTAATTTCTTACATAGAATGCCATTAGGCATGGTGTAACAGAACAATTTGTTTTAGTATCCCCATTTGACATCACTGTTGAGGAAGCAACTGATAATCACTGCTTACCTGGAAAGCGCTAGTTCTATTTGCAACTAAGAACAGTCAGTTCAACACGCAGAAAATTTGTATGTCTACAATTAGACACCTGGGAGGTACATAAAAGTTTGCCATGTGCGGTAAAAGGAAACAACACTGAAATTTTGTAATCACAGGACTTTGAAAGATTAATTGTAAACTCTCAAAGGGAGTAAACATGCTTACTTATTTTGTTATACAAAATTTGCCTGACACGGAATTACATTTTGGCAGCCTCCCAAGACTGCTGAATTCTGAATGAGATTTCAGTTGAGATTTATAGTCAGTTATCGAAAGTTTAAGCACTGGCCAGAGAAATGATAGAAATAAAAACCCTGTCCACTGGAGTTCTCAGTCATTTAAGACTACAATGTTGTGCTCTTTGCATGAATTTTGGGGTCCATACGCAGGGCCTGAAGAAAGACCTTGATGTCAGCAAACGGTTTCTATCAACTCCAACAAACATTGGGTCATACTTTTAATGGAAGCACACAGCACTAAATGCAGAACTCCCCTGTCCCAGTGTATTTTTTCTGAATAGCCTTATGTAAGACTTTCACCTGAATGCACAGTATGAAGTAACTTTCAATTGCCTGTGCAGTAGTATAAACACTTGAAAAACCTATCCCCATACCTTGTAAATGCAATTTACCTCAGCATGATGACTAGAATGCTAAAGAACGGCCAACCACCTATGGCACATCGAATGCCATTTTTGATTCAGAAAGCCTAATTGTAGTTGTAACAACCTTCAAAAGAAACTGTCAGAGTAGAAGTCAGGTGACAGAAGAAAATTACAGGCTAGACAGCTACCCACAAAAGAGGAAAATGTTTCATTTCTTAAGAGTTCTAAAATACCAAAAGGGGTGGAAATCAAAGATCTACTACCTGCTCCGGTGCTGTGAACTGGCTGCTTTGGAAGAGCCAGCTACATCCCCTTGGAAATCAGTGAAAGAGTCATCTAGCGAGCCAGACTTTGAAGCATCTTGAAACTCCTGGAAGTCATCATCTTCTGGTTTTACTACCTGAATTGCAAACAACATGTAAATTGCTATACTGTTGTCTTTTCAAATTGTCACAGAGCATGAAAGCAGTTCACAGCAGCACGATCGAATTAAGAGAAAAAAAAAGAAGGCAAAAGATGGAAAAAAACTTTCCACATCAGCATGCAAAATTAGCACTGTCAGTGTTTCCACTTTGCCTGCACCTCACCCAACTCAAAACACACACAAGGTGTACAGGATTACAAGTAGTATGCATGAAGAACAGGTGAATGAGGAACTCTGGTTCTTTCACATTGAATGTATTGTTGATCATAGCCATACAATCTTTTAATACAGGACAAATATTAATAATGTAAATCACTCGATAATTTAAAAGCAACACACACAGCAAAAGCATCCAAAGAAATATTTTCCGAAGAAGGATAAACCATATTTGCAAACAGCAAAATTTATCCCCCACATGATTTACAGTATTGTAAACCAAAGGTTTTCATAGTTCTCAGCTTCTCCCGAAAACTCTGACTTATTTTCCCAGCTAATAGGGCCTGCTGTATAGTTTAACCTAAAATTCCATTTTATGTGCATTACAAAATCCTAACTACAACCAAAATCCTCTTTCAATGCAACTAGTTTGTAAAGGAGAACGTTTTTGTACCTCTTCTAACGCCACCAGAAAGAAACACAAAAAACAAAAGACCATCCTCAGCAGCGTGACTTCATGTTTTCAGATGTCACGTGCTAGATTTCAGCTCCGTTTTTTGCTGTTTACTTAAAGTCTGTTGTCACTACATAGCTTTGAAAGAGTCAGGCTAAGTCTCTTCTCAGGACAAGGGAGATTTGCCACGCAACAGGAGCGAGCTAACCTGGCTGGGCGGGTAGGACGGCACGAATCCTGCCGAAGGCTGTGCTGCAGCTCCGCCCGCTGGTGCCGTGATGTTCATTCCCATCACGGCCGGCCCGATGCTGAGAGGCATGGAGACCGGCGGTGCGGAGGGCATCAGAGGCTGCTGGCTCACTGTGGCAGGCAGCGGCATTGGAAATCCAGTTAAAGTAGGAACGGGGGCAGCTGGAAACTGGTTTAACACGTCAGGACTCACTGCAGGTATTCCTCTCTGCAAAGGCAGAAAAGCAAAGACAGCCATACACACGTGCACATCAACGAAAAGACATACTGCGTTCTCACTCCAGTTTCTAGCTCGTATTATTGAAATCATGAAAGAGCAGGGTACTGGTCAAGCTTCAAGTAAACCTTCCAAAGCAAAACATGCTATCAAGAGCCTGTGTAAGTGAATCATATTCAACACCCTGACTGCTGGAGTTACACAGAGGGTAATGATACCCGTCTGGGCAGGCAGAGGCATTTGACAGCATTCTTGTTTGGCTTTTAGTAAACCAATCTAGTAAGCACTGGCAAGCAAAGCTATGCGGAACCTGGCGTGCTGTTATCGCCTTTCCTACACACCACTCCAACAAGGTACCTCAGGTTCAATCTTCACTGCTCAAGATACTCTTGCCTTAGTTTTCATACAGGGCTGGTATTTGGAAATAAACTGCTAAAAGATGACACTATGCTGACAAAGAATGGAAGCCTAAAATTAACACTCCACTGGTTCAGGAGAGAGGTAGCCAGACTAGCTATTCGCAGACTAAGGGATACAGGAACCATATAGTCTGAGGGAAACAGACGTGTACAACAGAAGAAAATCAGCCAGTATTTTCTACCAGAAATACACATACATGTGTTCAGTAGGTATATCTAAGAACTATCTTCAACTGACACTAAAGAAAGAAGTAACTGAAATGTAAATGCAGGGGATGAAATTATAATCCCACTGAAGTTACAAGGGGAGCTTCTCCTCTGGACTTCAACAGAAGTAGTATTTTACTACAGGTGTGGTATATGCCAGCCACTTGTGCCAACACGCGATCTCTGGCAGATTAGTTAAGTGAACTGCCTTTTTGCATTAATCTCTGAAGTGTTAGTCATACCTGAGTTACTGCTATCATGGCCAGGACAGCGTAGAGCTCTTCTTTTGTGAGCTTCCCAGGGGTAGTACGGTTGGCTAAAGCCCATATTTGTCCCAGAGTCTCTCTGGGCAATCCAGATGACATCAGTATGGGATAGAGTTTAGCTGTATCTATTCCAGTAGGAGTCAAAGTGGTTTCTAAAATTTTCTTATACAACTCTGTTAAGAGGGAGTCAGTATTAGACAGTGACAACTGCTGTTTTCAAGTGAATTTAAGATTGCTTTTCTATTTTGTCTCAAACTCAACATTATATCAAATTAGTCACACTCAAAGTGTAAGGTAAGGCAACAGCATTCTGGCATTGTATTGTACCATCATGTTTCATCTACATGCATTATTGGATGGCCTTTACAGACAAGTTTAACACAAGCAAATAAATATTTTTTATAAAATACAGTTGGTGCTCCATTTCAAAACATGTTTTTTAAATGAAATTGCAGGATAATCCATATAAAAAGATAGTTATAACAGCTTTATGTATTTAAACCTCAGTGTAATCAATATTTACGACAGCATTTCATTTTCTATTTACTGTGTTATTTGCATATATAAGATAAATAGCCTTAAGAAATGAGCCTGCTTAATTACAAGACAGGCCAAAAACCAGACTACACATGAAAGCAGTATTATCAGCAATGCAACCTCTACTAGCATAATCTTCTGTCATAACAAATTCTAGATTAAACATTTAACATGGTTGAATAAAACCCATACTTCTTCGAATGCAGATTAAGCCACCCTAAATATGTAACATATCAAAGACATAGGATTCATTTGATGACTAAGAATAATGATTTGATCAATAAATGGCAACGTAAGCACACGTACATTCACACTTTTCATTGCCCACTTTCTTGTTTACCTGGGACCAAGCTATCATTGTAAATCCAAGGAGGCATCATTTGCTGAATTGGGTCCTGTGAAGGGAATACTCCAACTCCTAAACATATTCCATGCAGTAAGGAAAAGACAGACAGTTGTATTAGGATATACAGATTCAGACTATAAAGATCTTAGAGACTAGATCATAGTTGGTCAGTATCATTTAGCATTTCAGGCAAAGATTTCAGATAGGAATCACTGTGCTCAGAGGAAAAAAGCTACTGCAGGAATATGTATTTCAACATAACTAGAATGATTTGGCAGTAACAGCAAGAATATAGTTATACACATAATGAAATAAGGAGCTCCTCATTCTCCTCCCTCTTAATTTCTAGTTGTACAGAAGCTCAAGTCTCATTCTCTCCAAATTTCATAGCAGCAGTTGTGTGCCATATCAAATTTAGTCTTCCCATCAAGTATATGCTATTAGGGCTACTTGTGGAACAAATAAATTCATACCTACCATAAGAACCACAACGTTCCACCAAAACTTCCTTATCGGGGAAAACCCTAAACAGCCTATTAGACTGAATCTCAGCAAGATCTTATCCCATGTTCACAAAAACGTATCCATTGCCGATTGCTCCTAGTCTTCAGATCCAGGAGACATCATAGCCGCCTTCACTACTACAGGCTTTCATAACATGATCTGCCACAATTTACTCCCTGTGAATTGGTTATTTCCTTCTCCACTGTGTGGACTCTTCCCCTCAGTCTCATGGTTTTACTTCCTATCTAGCTCCCTCTAAGCAGATTTTATGCTCATCTTGGATGGAGCTCTGAAAAAAATCAGAATAATTTCAGATTTCTTTGTCTTTCCCAGTGCCCTTGCATCTCCTCATCTTCCACGTGGATTCTCTCCTGACTGCAGCCTAATTTCTAATCATCCTACAACTCCAAGCACATTTTAAGGTAAGCAATTCCTTCCATTTCACCATCCAAGTAAAATAAATTTGGTGCTTCCTCCAATCTCATTATTCTTCAGCTTTAACCACCCTTCCGTACACTTCTGCATCCTACCAATTCTTGCTTCTCACCCTTGAATCTCTCCGATAAAATTCAGCCCCTTAAAAATCAAACAATATGAGAAGTGAAAAGGAATTCTCAGCCATATTTAGTTGATAGATAGGAGAGTCTCACTCAAAACTTTGATAGTATCCAGGTGACTAAGGGTCTGCCATTTTTCAGCATTATCACTTAACTACTAAACTTCTGTTCCTCAGAAAGTATTTCAGCTCATCCTTCAAAGCACCCTTAACAATATTTGGAACTATTCTTAACTATTGTTGCTCTACATAATCACTTCCAACACCACCTTCATCTGCAGGCTATATTTAAACTTGCTCTGTCTTACACTCTCAAACGAGGATCGTTTCCTGCCTCCCTCTGCGCCCCCCTCCCCCTTTTTTTTTTTTTTTTAAATCGGGCATCAGATTGTCTTGATTTGTACAAAATGAACAGTGCAATTGACTGAACTATGAATAAATGAACAGCTCCTATTTCATGCTGTATATTCTTTAAAGTTAAGTCACTTTTAGCAATTTACTGTGTACTACAAAGCCCCTCCACTTACTAAAAAATGTCCACTCAGATCATTTAATTTAATCCAATAATGTTTTCTAAATATATTGGATAAGAAAACACTTGATAGCAATATATCCAATGACTGAGGAGAGGAACACATGAGTTTTATTAAAAAAAGTTATGGTACTTCTAGGAAAGAAATAACTGCTTGAGAAAGTGCCCAATTCAATTATCTACAGCCCAGGAGCTTTCTCCCCCTCCTCTGTCTCCTCTCACCCCCAGTAGAGTGAGATTACACAAAGGACTACGTGCATTTTTATCATACTTGACTACAGTGGAGCCCACATTTCATGTAACCCTTGAGTACAACATCAGAGCACTAATCACAGAATCGTATAGGTTGGAAAGACCTTTAAGATCATAGAGTCCAACCGTAAACCTAACACTACCAAGACCACCACTACACCATGGCCCTAAGCACCTCATCCAAACGGCTTTTAAATACTTCCAGGGATGGCGACTCAACCCCTTCCCTGGGCAGCCTGTTCCAATGCTTGATAACCCTTTCAGTGAAGTAAAATTTCCTAATATCCAGTCTAAACCTCCCCTGGGGCAACTTGAGGCCATTTCCTCTCGTCCTATCAAAGTGCACCAGAGACCTTGCATCTATTTTGACTGGAATAAACCAAAACCAAAGAGTCAATAGTCAGCCTTAATAAAATCCAAATTGGAACTAAAGCTTGCTTAAAGTTTTCATCTAGTCCAGCTTCTAAAATTTTGATCCCTAAAGCACAGCTAGTTTTAGACATAACGCATATGAATGGCAAATTGTCTGGAAGACAAGTATTAACTAGCTAAGAGTTTTAACCTAACAAGATTTTATCCCCTCAAAGTTAAAAGATGAAAACCCACCATAACATTGATCATCTTTAGTAATAAGTTTCCTTAAAAAACAAAACAAAACAAAACACCTTGAGAGAGCACATCTTTTTTTCCCCTCAAGAAAGAGGACAGAATATTTTAAAACAGTAGATGTGATTAAACAAACATGTTAAAAGTGATTACAGCAGTAAATTCACGTGGAAAAAGTTCAGAGTAAAATCATAGTTATTATACTTTTAGCAAGGAGCAGGAGGCACTGACATATTATTCAAGCAGGCGTTCAGAGCAAAATTATGCAGGGTTTGCCTTAGAATTAGTGTACAGAGTGTTAGCATTCAAGCAGCATCTTATTAGATTTAAATTCTGTCAAATGTTTCATTTGCTCACCACACTCTTCAACTGCTATGTTTTGTTCTGAAGCCCTGTGCACCTCTGCAGCAGTGGTACCACTTTCATGTCCACCTACAACCACCCAGTCATTGATTGTTAGACTGGGATGAACTTGGCTTGCAGCCGAGGCTTTGTGCCCAACTTCGGATGTTTTAAGTTTGGTTTGCTCTTGTTCAGATTCATTTGAGCCATTATGTAAGACATTCTCCTCCAAGGAAGAGCCTGAATAAACAGCAGGAGGAATTATTTGTATTTTGTTATTAACCACCCAGATTGCAATTCCACACTTTCAAAGGAATTTTGGTACCACTGATGAGTTATCAAGATGAGAATCCGTCCCAGCTCAGACCAGTAGCACCACCCTGGTCAAACACTTTTATAGCCTGATTCTGCCCTTTACTTACCATGCATACACAACAAATTCAACAAAAAAGCAACAAGTAGAAGGAATACATGAAACTATTTTCTCTATTACGATTACTGTTGCATAATCACCTAGGCATCAGTAGCAGAAGTGTCCAATATCTACTTACATCTGCAAAATTCTTTGCGTTAATCTCACCAACATCCATTTAGCCTCCAAGACAGGAAGCATACAAGTGCTCCACATTAGCATAATAGTTATTTTTTATACCACCATCTCAACTGTATCTTTTTCTACTACACAGACTTACAAAGACGCTAGCACACAAGACTTAATTCACTTAAGACCAGCCACACGCATATTTAGCAATCTTTGGATCCACATGTGACTTGCTTTTACGGTGCACTTCTAAGGGAAGGAAGAAGGGGACTTAAATCATCTTTTCCCATGGATCAGCAGGCTACTACTTAATTGCCTATATATTACTTCTTTCGCCAGACTGAAAAAACCCCAACAAAATAGGTAAAGACTCTGTGTAGCTCTATGATAGAAGGTGACATGTAAAAAAAGATACTTGAAAGTTACCTGGTTTATGGATATTGGGTGAAGATGCAGAGGTAGGAAAACAAGGAACCTGCCCAGTTGTACCATGCAGGATGGATAACACTGGAGTCTGGGCTGGAGGGAGAGGTTGGACCACAGCCTTTTCTGAAAGCAGTTGCCCAGCCTCAGTAGCAGAATGGAAAGGCTGAAAAGGCTGAGAGGTGGGTTGAGGCACCAGTTTGGGGATTTCAACAGGCCCTTGTATAAAGTCACTAAATTCTTCATCATCGAGAAAAGCAGAGTGGGAAACAGATACAGCAGAATGGGATGATGTGGGATGATCTGTAAAATGGAATGAACACAGAGTGCAAAGTGATGAGGAAAAAGGTTCACGAGTGGAAAGGTAGGAAAAGTGGCAAATACTAATATACACAGCAAATGGGTGAGGGGAAACAGCAGTGAATGCATTATTTGAGAGATGTGAAGAGTTGTTATTGTCAGCATAACAAACACATAAGGTAAAACTGAGCAGCCGCTTCCAACCATGCATCTTCTCTCCCAGATTTTTAGGATGTAAACACTTTGATTAAAACTTGGTTCTTAACACTGGCCATGAAAGTATTCTATTTGTTTTAAACAGACTGGGTCAAAACAAATCAAGAAGTAATATTTCAAACTGGACATAATGGGGGTGGTGCATGGGGGGACATTCTCCCTCAAAGGAATGTTTTATCCTCAGAAACTCAATGATATATCATAAGATACAAAAGAAATGTATACTCATTTAGACAATTTTCCGCTTGATTTCTTCCATAGTTACTCATTTTACCAAAACTGACATAGGATGGGCAAATCAACAGACAATGGAAAAGTGTCAGAAACCACCTGTAACTTCAAAATTATCAAAGAGAAAATCCACAGTAGAGATAAAGATTTTATATAGGAAAAGGTTTATCTAGATAGGGTTTGTTTCAGGCTAGACACAGAACAAACTATACTACAACCCATAGGGAATCTTCAGTAGTAATTGTTACAAATGTAGTAATTACCGAGAAGAGAATACAAAAGGCTTTGGTTTGGTACACAAGTAAGGTGTTACAGTACACTGAAGTCATTACACAATGTTTTGATCATTCTTAGCACTTGTATAGCACTTCTCAGCTTCAAAAGCACTCTGCAAAACATTAATTAATGCTTTGACTAGGAAAGAACAAATGCATTATCAATTTCCATGATATTTCACATTAAGCACAGCACATTAAGCTTTCTTTTAAAGATTTCAAGTCTTCTAATAAAAGCTGATATCTAATACTTCACCCTTATAACCTGACCAAGCAAACAGTTGCTAGAATGACACTTTATTTTACAAAATAGTTAATCCACTCACTATGTACCACCAAATAAAGTACTACTTGAAATTAATTCCCCCTGCTGAGGATTTCAAAGATTAGAGTTTTATTTTCAGTTGGAAGATGAGAAAAATGACAAACCTGGCTTTTTTGGATGTGATGCTGGTGTTGGGTGCATTTTAGCATCTCTAGAAAAACCATCTAAATTTCCTTTAATGGCTTCCAAAGCATCATCCCTGCTTTTTTCACCTGTCTGAAACACCACAGAACACATTTTGAAAAATTCACAGAACGGCTCAGTTTTCTTTCAATATCCACACTTCTTCAGTACAAAAATTAGCAATGCCTGCTGTTAGATTAAACCCTTCTTTCTCCAGCAGTGCCTCCCTGAAGCATATCAACAATAACTCCCATATTTAGAAAGCATTTATTTTGCAGACTACACCATAATGGTGTTTCTCAGTCTTCAGACACAGCTTTATGCACAGGAACAATATACAGGCCTTACTCAGCTATTCCTGTTCTTGCAGATAAGAGCCTTTGAGCTCATTGCAAGTGTCCAAAATTTTGGACAAAGTTAACAAACAAGGAACCAAACACTCTCTATTCTAGAAACTCAATCTGTTCCCAAATGTTACACACCAGGTTGGTTTATTTTTCAAAAGCTGATTTCATTTTCAACAGCAGACTTTGTTTACATTACACCACCAGTGTGTACAGGACTGACTATTCCAGATGCTTTTCAAGATGTAATCTGATGTCTCATATAAGTTCCCCACTTATTTGTTTGTTGAAAGAGACCATCCCATTAAAAGCCATTAAAAAAACCTGAAGAAAGAAACATCCCACTTATTATTTAGGACATACCTTAGGTTTCACACTGCTTAGGAGTCTCAGCTTTTGTTTCTGCTCTTCAAACTGGCGCCGTTTTCTTTCTTCTTCTAAGAATTTCTGCTGGTGCTCAAACCTCTTCCTGAAGCAAAATAATAATTAAAAAAAAAATCTAAAAATAATTTTTAATTACAATAGAATCATAGTATCATTTAGGTTGGAAAAGACCTTTAAGATAATCGAGTAATGTTCATGTCAAGCTTCTGCTTGATTTTTCCGTTTCTTCTGTCTCAAATTCAGATGGCTTGGTGCACACATTTCCACTTTTCCTCAGAGCTGTATGACAGCCACTACTAACTTAATAGGTACCCTTCAAATGCAATGGAATGATCTCAGTAAAATTCTACAGCCCCAAATGGACTACTTTTCTAGAGAAACTATCAGTATTTTTACTGTGTGGAATACCCCTTCCAGACTACATATTGCCCTTAAAAGAGAAGAATTTCCCAAGAGTCAGTAAAGCGTCACTTACTGTTGTTCCTCTGCAAACTGCTTCTGCATGTCAGGGGTGTACTGCGGGGCTGCTGGACGCATTCCCAAGAAAGAAGCCTGTCCCATGTAAGGCATTCCAGTTGCTGGCATCGGGCCTAAGGGCATGCCACCCTAGAACAAAATAAATAATACAACTCTAAGATTTTTTTTTTTCCATAGAAAAAGCCAAACCACTGGCAATTACACCAAATTGTGAACCAGATAGATCTCATAAAATTAAGAGCGTTAAGTATAGCTGGATGAGCAGTCTCTAGCACAGACTAGCTGCTGCAGAACAAAGCACTGGTCATTCAGCAGATGGCACTCTTCCCTCTCAATAATGAGTTAGAATTCTTAAAGGATTTTAGAAAGCAGGATGGTCTTCTGGTCAAATGCAAAAATCAAGGCTTCAAATCCATACAACCTACCTCAAGAGCAGGAACGTTACAGGCACCCTACAGTGCCACACATGGTTCAGTACCATGCTTTCAGGTTTTCCTGGTTTTTTTGTTTCCTATTCTAAGTGATTGCATAGTACTTTTAAATCCCAAGCTGGAGGTGCACACTCCTAACAAACGATGGATGCTGGCAAAACGTGGCCTAGACATTTTGCAAACATAGCTTATCCAGGGGTCCAAGGGAGGGAGACGGTGTAAGACAACAGCCAAGAGGAGACTTGCCTGAATAAATTGCATCTATATCAGAAACATTTGCTGAGAAATATATTCGGACACAGTTATAGCAGCAAAGCTTGCCTAATATAGAAGGGGCCAGAAAATAATTTACTTTTCTTACCATTCATTTTGTATTTGGTATCAGAACACGTAGGAAGAGAACAAAAGTTGTTTGTTATTTTTAGACCAGCTCTCATAAAAATATCTTCCTACTATAAATTTTACAAAATGAATCTAATAAATTCCAGGTGGGGGTGGGAAGGGAAGAGAGTGTAAGGAGATGGCAAGATACAATAAATTCAGTTTGTCACATAGCAATTTGGCTACAAAGCTGTGCCAAAACATTACATTTCAGCAAAGTACAAATTTGTACATAAGCACATATGGTGCTAAATAGAAAACAAAAGATTAAAAGAGAGAAAACGTAATATCAGCTACTCATATTTCATTCTTATTCCTCAATTAGCAACAGCAGAGTTAAAGACAAAGTTACTTTAAGCAAGACAAAGCATGAGAATGAAACATAGGAAGTAGGACAAATGGGAAAACCTGTTACATGAGAAAATACAGCACATTTAAGAGATTCCTTGCTCCCTAGAACAAGGTATTTAAAAAGAAAGTTTATGAATTGCCACCTACACTCAGGAAACTTAATTCTATCAACTGCAGCACTTGAGTTACAAAGGGATAAAACAATTCAGTGAATTGGTCATGATCAATCAGATTGTGTACATAGTCACTTCTTATCAGCTTATAAAGGTCTTATTTAAAATACTACACAATACACCACCTTAATGGTAAGTACATAAAACCAAAGCAAAAGAAGAAAAAGCACGAAGCAAAATTAAAAAGACAGAAGAGGTAAGTTGTGGGAGTTTTGAATTACAGTTACTTAACAATTCAATACTATTACTAACCACACTTTGGAGTAGGTGGCATCTGGTAGCTTTTCAACTTTCAAGCTTTCCTTTCCTGTTCAGAGACCATGCTTCTCTTATCACACTCTGGTGTCATAACATGTATAATGAAATGAAAGTTCAGATTCTGACATCTTTGAGTGGGCTATAACGTCCAAGTTACTTTAAATATTACTGATGCTGTCCTTGCACTACACCCTCATTTCTCTCTACTCTACAACAGTGAGTAATGTATGCCAAACTCCCCCACACTCTCTATCCAGATCCCAACGAAACTGGGAGAATTCTTTAAGTTATCAGAAACATCTTCAAAGAGAATACTACCAAATATGATGTCCCACTACAGACACTTCAGTTTCTAGCCAAGTTCCACTACAGTTGTGAGAGGACTATGGCATCAGCTGTCACCTTTCAGACGAGCACCACAGCATCTCATTTTAGTCCACATTTCATTGCCACGCACCTGCATGGTCATGGGTCCAGGAGGCATCTGAGAACCATAATTCATTCCCATCATGCCTGGCATATTGGACTGCATGACAGGAACCATTGGAAATCCTTGCTGTTGCATAGGAATCATCCCTGCAATGAAACATTAAACAAGGTAAGCTCCCAGTTAGTGTTAAGGGGGGGATTGCCCTTTTTGTTTGTTGGTTTGTTTTAACTAAACCAGCAAAGGAAAGGAAAAAACTCTCAGTCTTGCTGGACTGTTTAAAAATAAAAAATAAAATGCTACACTGCAGGCAGCCACAGAATTTCCTTAGTTTAGATATTGGTCAGTCTAAGAGAAGAAATGTTATGAGGCTTTCCCAATAACTAAGCTGATGAATTCTCCCACCATCCTAAGGATTCTCTGTGGGTTTCTTCCTGTATGATTTTTTGAAAAGGTCATTTCCAGTTAACAAGATTTAATTAACAAGGTTGACTGTTGCTGATAATTGCTCGTTTCTCTTGAAAGGGAAAACTTACAAACGGGCAGCTTTTGAAGGTAAGTCTTGGGAAATAAACTCATCATTTCACAACGCAACTTCACACTCCGATCTGGCTGGATAACTTGTCTGTAGGTTAATTAGCCCACTACATATATTAAAATGGTTACAATATTTGTCAGTAAAAGCTAAACTTCAACAAAATTGGACAAATCAAGCTGGAATGTATTAATTCACTGATTAAAGCCAAGTGGATTATGTTTCAGTATTTTCATATGTCATATTTTGCTATCTTGGGAGACATACACTAACACACATTTGTTACCAGCACACCGCGAGATAATTACAACTACGCATAACTGAACATCACACGCAAAAGCATTCCAGGAGAGACATGACACAATCAGGAATAATCCATAAATCAGTCCCTGAGACTTTTTATAAGAAAACTCTCCACTTTCCCTACAAGTTCTCTCTGTATTTTCCATTAATTAAACAGCACTGCAACAGGAATGAGAACAAAGGTAATTTAAGGCTAAGGCTCTCCTATTGTATTAATACTTTCCACACAGGTTGTGACTCTTGTCCCAGGGTCGCACTGTGCTTTGTAAATATTTACCAGGTCTTGCAACACCCACACAATATGGGTATACACAGCTGGTAGATGAAGCATAAAGAGGTTAAATACCACACTCAAAATAACACAAAAAACTTAAAGGCAAAATCAGGTTAAAAATGGAGATATAGTTTTCCTAGATCTTTCACCTCGCATTCTGATAACACTGCTTCTTCAACATTGCATAGAAAGTTTTATAAATAGAGTTGCAAGAGTCAGCTTACCAGTATTGAATTCAAGGGGAAAAACAGCTATGGCATTCAATTAATAATCATGCTTCTGAGCATCAGTGCAGAATTATTTTAAGCTGTTTAAAGTATCTAAACGAAGCAAAGAACTTTGTGCTCAAAATGTGAAGGTCATACATACCTTGAGGGGGGCCTAAACCACCTGCGACAGGAAACATGAAGCTGGAGGAGGAAAAAAAGGTACATGAAAGTCTATAATTTTAGTGCAAATAGTAATGAATGAAAAAGCTACCTCGACTTGCACATCAGCAGCAGCATCCAAAACCTCCCACCTTCTGGCTGGCATATTCATCTGCTCCTGCAGGTCTCGCAGAACCCAACCCCACCGCAGGGAAAAGGCCGCCCCTCCCAGGGATCCCCCCAAAGCACCAGAGAGTCCCCCCAGCACCATCAGCACTGTCACAGGACGCAAAGCTACGAAGAAATAGATCTTATCCTCCACAGCAGCACTAAAATGGCTTTGACTCATCAACATCACCCACAAGAGAGTTTCGGCACCTACGCAGGTTGGTAACAGGTCAGTTTGTTAGTGTAGGCTAGGCCTTCGAGCGCCGCAGAATGAATAAGCATCTCCTGTTGGAAGTATCTGATTCAGCAAGACCATTAACTGCACCAGACAATAGTTCTCAGCTGCTTAGTAACAGTTTTCTGCAGAGAAACAAACTATCCATGAAACCCCACCACTTCTGCATTCTCCCCCCCTTTGAAACATTAAGTATCGCAAAATAATGGAGTTTCTATCTTCTCAATTACATCTAATTACAAGAAAAATAGTGCCTTGGAAAAAATACTCATTCGAGTATCAAGGGCCAAGTGCACCTGGAGGAAGAGCTGTTAAAATTTCAACTGAAATCATAGTGGAAATTGCTAGCCCTCACTTTCAAACAGAAGCATGTGCTGTGCTGCCAAACAGCAAAAAAGGACCTAGTTTAAAAGTCTCATTTGCAAGCAACTCTCAGAAACCCACGTCAGCAGTAATTTACCAAACAAGAACCTCACTCAGTGTCCCAGGCAACTATTACATCAAAATACCATGAAAGAGAAACACACTTATAGATATTCAATATTCCTCAGCACGAGGGTGCATGTAAAAGAAACTGCCTAAGAGTAAAGGAGAAAACGCTATCTCAAATGACTGCAGACAGTTTTTCAAAACCTGCAGGAAGTTCCGAAGGCCAACCTGGTTTATAAATATAAAAGAGCTGTGTAATATGAGTACTAAGATAAAATAAGGAACTTAAATTATGCATTTATCCAGGAGCAAGTTGCACCTACCCACTATACAGACAGCAGGTTACATGGTCACCAAGACAACCCATATTACTCTTCATTTCATCCTCTAACTCAGAATCTTCTTAACACCAAAGCTTCTTCTTTTGCCCTGACCGCTACGTGCTAATTTCTCCTTCCACAACTAACACAAGGGTCCAGGCCTTACCATCCTCAATCACCACAATTTTTGGTTCCTCTCTTCGAAGCACTTGTGCAGACACAGGCTACCTCATCTCAAAACAAGTGCTGGGCTCCTCTGCATTGGGTTCAGTTCACACTGTGGCCAAGGCCCATTCAACTGACTGGTGTTCAATTCGGTCATTTTTAATCCACTTCTTAGCATACAAATATGAATATCATGGAGACAAACAGCTGACTGAAAATCACAGAGATATCCATGACTGAACTCTGGTGCTGGTCAGAAAAGCTGTTTTCTCCACTCAGGGGCTGAAGCCCAGTGAATTAACTGGATTTTGCCTGCCTTTGGTTTCACCTATGGAAATAGTTCTCTGTACAGAGTGCCTCCACAGCAACATACCCCTCAAAACCTGTGCAAGTTCAGCTGTGTAGAGCTTCTGTCGTAAGCCAGATCTGCAAGCACAGCAATTTTAGCCATCATAAAAATACACCATTCTTAGTTTAGTCAGAATTATGAAATATTAAAAGTTATTTTTTAAGAGCTCACAAGCATGGAAAAGTGTTCGTAGCTTCATGTTTTCCCTTCTTATTGGGGAATCTGGTCAACAAGAATTCTTCCAAATCAGCAAACGTAATGTAAACTGAACAAGCATAGCCAGGTACCACTGCTTGTTGGAAGCAAATAAAGGCCAGACTATTAAATATTTATTCCTTTCTACAGAGCTCCTGATTTATTTATAAATCTCTGTTGAAAAAAAAAAAAAAAAAGAAAAAAACCAATCAACAGAAAACCCTGCAGCTAATTAGAGGGCACTGGAAGAAAAGCTAGTTAAAAGTAGCAAAGCAAGCTCCTGCAGCAGAGTACTCTGTACGTGCAGCTCGGATTCATCACGGACCTCGCTCCAAGATTTAGCTGTGCAATTGCCAACGTCAGCCACACATGCACGTACATAAACCCCGTCAACTCCTTTATTCAAGTAACAGGAACTTTATTTCTAAACTACTTTTCAGAGGTGCAAAAGAAATGCCCACACATCTAGTTAAAGCAGCTGATTCTCATCGCTGAGAAAGCAAGTTAAGGCACAGTCATTTGTGAGATTAACTGAAGCGCTACAGAAAACCATTGAACTTGATCACATATAGTGATAGGAGCAACGTCAGAAGTAATTTTCTTTTAAAGAAAACATTTTCATTCCAGTTATCTCAAAATAACAACACTGACAGGAGAATTAATAATAAACAGACAAAATTGGAACCGTCTCTTTAAAAAAAAAAAAAAAGAAAAAAAAAAAAAGATGGGCATGATAAATTAAGCAGTCTGTAAGGACCAATATACTACTTGGGGGCTAAAAGAACAGTTATAGCTAGCTGACTGTATGCTCCAAAATGACCAAACACACTTTCTAGACAATGGAAACCTTTATGACCCCAGATGTTTAAAATATATAGATTTGTTGACTACTATTAAGCATGCTATTTTACTGTAGTTTCTTACTCCTTTTTATTTCCACAATGGATTTAAATGCACCTGCAGACATTTCTGTTGTTCTCAACAGCAGAAGCACTTTACCACCTAGGTTCATGCAACTGGCCACAATACTTTGGGTAACACAGTAAGAAAGTATAATATATGTGATACACTGCGCAAAATAAAATAAAGGAAAAATTAAGCAATTACCCTACAACAGAACTCTTAAAGTAGTAATACAAATCTGTAAATCCCTATCAGATAAGTATTTTAAATATGGAGCTTCAAAAAAAACCTAACAGACCAACCAACAGCTTCAGTCAAATGCAGGAGCGTGGGGAGAAGCAACTCCTTCTCTGCATTCATACTTCACTATAAAAGCTCCAAACTACACATAACATTTTCCTATCTACAAGTGGATTTTTAAACCCCTTAATTCCCGATCAGTACAACTCTATCAACACAACATAGACTGTCACAGTATTTTTGAATGGCAGAAATCCACAAAAATCAAAGTGAAACAAGGCAAAGAACCCACACAGACACAGAGAATGGAACTTTTCCTCTCTCTCCTTCCTCTCTGGAGGAACTTTTCCTCCAGACTTCATTCTCAAAGAAACCACAATACTAACAATGGGAAACAATGATTTTTAAATCCCTTTATTTTTCAAAACCTATACTCTGCTGATAACATTTTTGTTACTTTCCTATTAAATTGCTGAGCAGGCAGCGTTGCTCTAAGAGGTTAGACTGTTTATCCAGCCCCTCGCAAGAACCGTTTCAGATTTATATACGCGGGGAAACACAAAGATAGCCTTCCATCCCTTCCACAGCATGCACAGGCAGACATATACGCTCCAGCTTTTCTCTTCCCAGGTATTCCAGACCTCTTGGATAGCCTCTTCCCCAACGCAGAGCAGCGACCTGGCTCAGAGAGCTGACAGGGACACCCCGGGCCCACGCCTTGCAGGTGAAGGTTGCCCCGGTGCAGACCTCCCCTCCTCACGTTCCCAATAACACTGCCAAAACTGTAGGCTTCAGATATCCGAGACAACTCAATGAACTTATTTGTCAAATGCAAAATTTACCCAGCCTCCCTAAAAGCAGGACAACAGACAAATAGCACGCAAGAGCCTACGTTAAAAAAAAAAAAATTACTACGTCTTCAAAGGTAGCGAAATACAGCTTCCTAACATTTCCAAAAAGACGACAACATGTTCGCACGTCTCTTTTACCACTGTTTCTTTCTCCTGACACCATTCCTCAGTCCTCCCTCTTCGCTGAAGTGCCCTTTGTGGGACGGAGCGGAAAGGAAAACTCCCCACAGCAGCGGCAGGCGAGCAGAGGCTCCGTCCCGCAGCAGCCACAAACCTGCCTGCTGGCGATAAGCACGTTTATCGCTGCCGACACCAGCGGCACCCAAGAAGGGCTGGTGAAATCCCGAAATCCCTTTCCCCTCCAATATTTGAGATTGCGGCTGCGGAGCCTGACGGCAAGTAGGCTACAAAAGCTGGACGAGCGGGGGATAAGGTGGGCTCCCAAAACACAAATAAATCCCAGCAAACTGCGGAGCCACCATGGTTGCATTCCCCACACCATGCCTGGGACCCCCACACCCCACCCAGGACCCCACATGCCCCACCTGGGACCCCCACACACCTCATCCAGGACCCGACAAATACCCCACCCGGGACCCACACATACCCCACCTAGGCCCTGACCCCTCTGCCCCCACATCCCAACTGCACCCCGAGCCCCCACCCCACGAGTCTCACCCTCACCTCTGTCCTCTCATCGCCCACCAGCTCCCCCGCCTCTGCCCCCCCCGCGTCCCCCTCGGCCCCCCATCGCCCCCACACCTCCCCATCTCTACCCCACCTCTCCTCTTCCTCCTCTCCACACGCCCGCCCTCACCTCACCTCCGCCCCCCTCGCCCCTCATCTGCCGCCCCACACACCCGCTGGCCGCAGCCCTTCAGCCCCGCTCCCCCGCCCGGCCCGGCCCGGCCCGGCCGCCCCCGCCGGGCCCCGCCACCACCGACCTGGCGGCCCCCGCTCCGCCGCCGCCCGCCGCCCCGCCGGCTGCCCCCGCGCCGGGTCCCGGCCGCAGCGCCATCTTCCCGCTCCGGCCCCGGCAGCGGCTGTCAGCTGAGCGGCGGCGGCTTCCGGGGCCGGGCCCAGTCGCGGCCCGCCCACGGCCCGGCCCCACGGCCCGGCCCGGCCCCACGGCCCGGCCTGGCCTGACGGGGAGCGGCCGCGGCGGGAACACGCAGCCGGGCGGGCGCGGACGCGCAACCGGGGCGACGCCGGCCTGAAGAGAGAGGGGCCCTGCCTTCTCCTCACGCACGCTTTTAAAATCGAGGCTGGGTGTTGGTAAAGCCAACTTCAGGCACCTAAAACCTCTTTTCCGTGGAAAAGTGCCGCCCTCCCCCCCAAACATCAAGGGGGCCCCAGGGCTGACCTGGAACCCAGCTCAGCTCTCCCCCACAGCTGCTGCTGAGGGCACGGGAAGTATTACTTTATTATGTGGTAACTGGGCCAGCCGAAAACCTCAGAAATATCGTAAAATAAGATATTTTTTTTAATTATTTACATGGAAAAAATGATTTACTAGAGAGTCATACAGTTGTGCAGAAGCAGTTCCTCGCTGTAAGGTCAGCCAAAGCTTGCTAAAACACATGACGAAGCATGGAAGTTCTGGAGTTGTTCTTTTGTTTGGTGTAACGGCTTCTCAGCACTTCACAGGGGAGTAAACGTCTCGCTAAGCTACCGCTCAGCGTCAGAAATCACATTAAAATCAAACCCTGTCTTAGAGAAAGAGCTAGATGAAATTTAAGCTCTCATTTTAAAACTAAGTCCCTCAGAAAGAGAACTGTAGCATCTTCTAGCACCCTGCTATACAAGATGAAGACGCTCACGATTCGAAAGCTGTTTTCTGCCCTGCTACTGTAATAAGCACATCTATTCCAGGTATTAGCAGTGCCTTTAAAGGCAAATATTAGTAATTTCTCACTCAAATTGTTAAACATATTCCACATCATACCTGTCATCAGTATTTATCAGAATATACAACTGTGGTTTTATTAAAATACAGGCAAACTTGTTCATAGATGTCAAAATGAAGATATCAGTTCCCATATAACCCAAATAGAAGATGCAATTCTACAAACCAAACAAAGGAATAAGCAAAACAGGATGCAGAGTCTTCATCGGTTTCTCACAAAACTTCACAGTTGTCACCTGGGCAGAGCAATTAACAGTGCTCTGCTGTAAATGAGTTACACAGACCTGGGATCCATTCCCAATTGCATTAAGTATGACCAAGCAGGAAGACAATCCTGTACAGGAACGCTTGCTTAAAGAAGGATTATAGTCTAATGGAGAAGCCATTCCTGCATTACCGGAATTCTGACACAACAGTGGACTGAGAACACAGATAGCAGATGAGGAGGTGGAAAACACGAGGAGCCTGGCCTTTTTGTCTAATAGCTACGGAATAATGCCTGCAGACTTGTTCCATCAAGGCTGTGTAGACAGACAGGTACCTGTATTAGAATCTTTTATGACCTTGTTTATTCTGTTTTGAGACTTAAATATGAAACAGTACAAAATTACTAGAGTTTACAGACAGGTAAAGTATTAGTTACTTTAGAATGACTTTATAGAAGCAAAAAAGTAGGAGGAGCGAGGCTTTACCTTCACATACAATACAAGCAGGTTTGGTTTGTTTTTAATGTGTCCAGGGAAGTTTTTGACAGCTGTATTTATCAAGCCTAACAGTAAGCTCTGTGTGTTTTCTGCCACTGAATCTTCTGGAAGTCTGACAAACATATTAGGGATGATCTGAACACAGAACCAACAGTATTTCCAAGAAGTAATACAAAACTGCGTGATAGTAACACAAACAGCTGCTATTGTGTTCAGAAACACAAGGCATTTACTGCAAGAGCACACTCTGCAGCTTCTATAAGAAGCATTCAGGAATTCTCTCCTGGTATTTCAGTAGAGACTTTCTTGCATGTAAACATCCATCCTCCCCCAGAAGGAAACATAAGAAATCTTTTTCTCCCTTCCTCTTTGCCACTATCTTCATTCTTTTGTTCTTCAGTATGGACGTAGGTGTCAGGCCCAGCTCATGAGCAGTCCACTGCTATTCAGCTTTTTGCAACAGTCTGTAATTTACTGCCACTTTTATCTTCTTTAACTTTCTTTTTATCTGTAGTATTTTCTTTTGTAGTTTTCCTACAAGAAACACAGTGCAGACCAAGACACCTGAACATTATACACAAAAAAAGATGAAGTATAGTGACACAGACATCAGTTGTTTTATATCATATTAGTACAGCTGAACATAAATCCTTCAGTAGCAGCACTCCAAAGCGTGGGTAATGGTGTTCTTTATGACCATTTCTACTGTACCAAACTGCTATGTGCCAATCTTCTGTGAGCTCCAGTCATTACAACTTAAGATCTGCTTCTTGTATTAATACTCCATGTATTAATACTCCATGCATTACAATCAAAGGCATCCCTTTGCCAGAAGAGAAGCAGGTAGGTTCTGCCAAATGATAGCTAGTCTGAAGTCTGGCTTCAAGGCCAGGTGTTTAAGCTCAGCTTGCTATCACCTGATACATGGCACCATGTAAGGCAAAGTGATGGTATTAATCCAATTTCCAGTAGACGGATATTGACACTAAAACTTCACCATCACTAAAATCATTATGATTGAGTGGTCCATCCAAATGAGTTATCGGTTATTTTGGAGGAAGCTTGCTGCGCCTTTTCTGGATAAATAGCATCTCTTACCTCCTCTTGAGAAAAACCTACTTACCTTTTTCTTTTGGCTTTTTTTAAGAAGCACTGAGGGGTGGTACAAATGGATTCTCTTGTCAATGGCTTTTTAATGAATTTCTTCTTTTGTTTGCTAACAACAACATTTAGTAAAGAAGGATTAAATTACTTTAAAGGGCAAAAACTAATACCTAATACCTATTTACTAAAAGTAAATAAAACAGATGATGAAAACCTTTACTGGTTGTTAGGGATTTATGCGTCTGATTATATTTTTAGCATTGTTTATTCCAAGATTAGTTCAGCCACGTTGTCTCCAAGACATTCAAACAAACTTTAGTTTAATATAAGTCTAATATATACAAGGATTTCTAGTTTTAGAAACTATTAGAAGTTATGAAAAAGAAGCACTAATTTTAAAAGTACTGATCTATATGCACACACCCCTACAACAATTTTTCTAAAAGGTAACTCAAAAGAGTAAAGGGCTTTCTTTCATGTATCAGAAGCCCAATTCATGAGTATGGGCCTGGGAAGTCTAAAGCAGATTTCAGGGAACTCATAGAAAAATAGTTAACTCCAGGAAAACTGGAAGTCAAAAATTCTTTTTTGTTTCTGTTTTTGTCTGGGTAAAAAAATGCCACCCCCACCCTGTCTAAAATTCCTTTTGCAGCTAAACTGCAATTATATGGCAAACAACTAGATCTTGTGTAACACTTACACACCCAGCACCACTCATGCAGGCTTTTAAAATGGGAAACAAACTGGTAGAGTATTCAAATGAACATACCTTTGCAGTTTGGGAAAGTGTTTTATGTAGTCTGGCACAGGACAGCCAGCTCGCTGAATAACACTGGCTATACTGGAAAGGAGAGGAGGGAAGAGATTAACTCTGGCAGCGAGTGCTTGGACAACAGATAAGCATCTTCTGTGGAAGACAGCAATCCCTCATCTGGCTGTTTTCTTGTTGGGTTTTTGTTTTGTTGTGGTTTTTTTAAAGCAAGAAATAAAGACGCAAAAGCAAGTTTGAAGTAAGGCGAGGAAGAAACAAAAAGACACAAAAGGCTTAACTGAAACTAATGACTCCATTTGGATAGTTTAAACACATTGAAACTCTAGGTGAGTACAGTCTTCAAGGAGATGAAGAAAAAGCAGTAAGCCAAAACAGAGAATCATATCAAGTAATTTTGGACCGAGCAAGTTAAAGAATTGGATTAAAAAAACCTAAGGCACAGCATGAGGTAGTCATACTTTCTACGTGGCAAATGATTCAGGAAAACCAGAACAAGAGCAAAGTTAGTTGTAAAGACTGTTGAACCTGCCCTTTAGCGAGGTTCAAGTCAGAATAACCGAGTTTCACTGAAAGGTGCTACCAAGTAAGCCATCACATTGTCATTACTGGCAACATGACGGAAAGAAGTGAAAGGAGGCTAGTTTCTCTCTTGCTGCACTAGTGAAAGGCTTCAAAAAGAAACCTTAACATTAAAATGTCCTCAGTCTTTCCCATACTGTGGTACCAACTTGCAGTTCCACCATGCTGATGCAGAGTTCTCTCTCTCTATTTGCAAGACCTTTTTACAGCAGCATGGGGTTTCCAGAGCATGGCAATACTGGGCTTACGAGGTGCGTGGTACCAGACAACCATATGGTTCAGCAGTACACTACACAGAACACAAAAAACATTTTTGCTATATCATGTTTCCGATTTACCTCCTTAATAAAGGTTTATCATCTTCTGTAAAGAAAGTGACTGCTTTTCCCGTGTGCCCTGCTCTTCCAGTACGACCTGTCAAACACAAATTTTGCAAAGAGTAGAGATTTTACTTTAAATATCTCCCTTTATTCTATTCCTCTTCACAGCCCCAGCCTCCTGATGTGTGTTAGTATACTAAGCATACAACCAAGCAGCCGATCCCCAAAGATGGTTCCTATTGAATGAAAGCACAGGTATGTCTGAAGCATCTAAATATTTAAGGTTCGTAGAAGACTGACAAAAAGTAACGCAGTTTTACTGAAAGTTGAACCCAGATATAACCTGGCTCAAGTGATGTAGAAGCTGGTGCTGCAGCAACAGAGCAGGCTTGGTTTCAGGATTTTTGCTCATGCACAAGAGCATCTACATCAAAGATCTAGGAAATGAGAAAAAGAACATGATTTGTGAACAATCACTCACCTATCCTGTGGATGTATTCCACCGCACTCGTTGGCAAATCATAATTAATGACCATATTCACGCCTTTGAAGTCAATCCCTCGAGCTAGCAAGGCTGAGCAGATGAGCACCCAGATCTTCCCAGCTCTGAAACTGTGTACTACGTTATCTCTCTAGGAAAAGAAAAAAAAAGGCACTTGGAAACAGCCTAATAAGCAATTTGAGAAAGGAGGTGATGAACTTGTTTCCTGAAAGTTGTCATGATGTTACCAAATAAAATGAAACCTCTAAACAAAAACCTGCAGTAATTTACTGTCAAAGTTACCTGAAGTTACACTGGAAAGAAAGGTAAAAGCAAGAGTGCTGTAAAGTGTTTCTTGAGAAGAAATTATATCCTCCTACCTGTTGCTGAGTTTTATCTGCATGGATGACATCCACGTTGATGCCTTCATAAATAAGTTCATGGAAAAGTTCTTTAGCCCTCTCAATAGACTGTACAAAAACAAGGACCGGAGGAGCAAAACCCTGCAACAGAATAAGCTTGTCTAAGGTTCAAGTCCTTTTCCTACCATTATTGGTTACAGACACTGAGCTACTAAAGAGACTTAACCAGCCCCGGTATTTGACATCTCAGAGAATGATTTTTTTTTTTTTTTTTGACTAGCCAAATCTTTGGGAGTCAGAACTAAGCAAGTTCAGCTCCATTGCCTTTGATGGAATGGTTCCTAACTTAAGCGTCAGGCTGCATTTTAATCACAGAAACAGATTTTTTTTTTTTCCACCGAGCGCAAAGAACCCACTCACACTGCCAAGTAAAATTAAACAGACTCTTAATACAAACTGCTCCTAGGCAAGACTCAAATGTATAACCAAGAACGGGGAACGCTCTGTTTTCATAGGTCGGGTACTTACTCTTCCTCTTGTACAGCAGATTTGGACAATGGTTTAACATGTGTCACAGAGAAGTCTTTGCCCTGGGAAATTATGAACCTCTGACAGAACACACAGCTCAGTTCAGAAGCAAGCAGAACGTACTCAATCTCTCCAAATTACCTTTTTAACGAGCTCTCTCATTGCCGTTAGTTTTCCTGTCTCAGATCCAACAAACAATAGCTCTTGTTCTACTGTCTCCGCTGCAGAGTTTCTGAAACCAGAAATCCAACAGAAGCGTGCTACTGTTCAGACTTTATTTATATATTTATAAACACTAAAACCATAAAATATTACTCAAGATGAATATTACCTGAATGAGAAATCTTGCATGACAAAATTATTTCACCAGTACATGCTTCTAAGATTAATGTTTATTTGATGACAAAGTAATGGGTAGAAGAAAACACCTTCCCCAGTATGTGAGAAAGATCTGTATGCCTACACAATTTTTTCTGGAGAAACAACCTGCGGTGCTAAGACTAACAACAGAGACATACAACCAAGCAGACCGCTGACGCAAAGAAAGCAAACAATTTACCCAGGAAAGGGAAAAACCGCAAGTCAGAGTACAACTGCACACCTACCTTGCTCCAACAGACACCAGAACAACGCTGTCAAGGTTGAGTTTACACCATTCCTCTACATCATGTGCAAAGGTTGCGCTGAACAAGGCTCTTCTCACCACGTGGGACGTGCATGCCAGGAAGATGGAGGCCAGCTGATCTCGGAACCCCGACTTCCCGTCTTCAAACAATTTGTCCGACTCATCCACCACCAGCCACTCCACACTAGGAACAGAGAGGTTTTCTTTCCACTAAGAGTCACTTGTAGAGAAGGCAAAAGTTCTAATAGACCATCACAGATGCAAGGACTACGCACGCATCTGCTTTTCAGTGGCAAAGCTAGTATCAAATCTGGCTTTGCTAAAGACTCTCAGTACCTGGTCAAGTCTATTCCTGGAGGATCTTGTTTCAGCAAATAAATGAGTCTGTTTGGAGTAGTAACTAGTATATCTATAGGAGGAGGGAAAAAAAAAAAAAAGGGCAAAACATTAAAAAAGACACAAAATAAACTAGACTAACAGAGCCCTGAGAAACCCAAGTTCCAATCCAAGCTGCCAGAGGTACAATTTAACAGGGTCCACTGTCAGGCTCACTTCCTATCTCTTCCATGCCAGCTACTTTTTTTAGTGTTGAGCAATAGATTGCACGTCTTGAGTGGTATTAACCAATCTCTTTAAAACCACACAGGCCAGCAGAGAAAAGCCAGTGACAGTTTTTAAGTTTTCAGAAGTATTTCAAGTAGTTAAAACAATTACCAAATTTCTTAGAAGACTTGGGCCCAAATTTCTTTGCTGCTTCAGCTGCCTTGTGGATCATATGTATTCTGAAGCCCGTCCCCTCAGCCAACTTCACCAGCTCCCGATGTGTCTGAAAAGGCAGCAACAGAGACTAAATCTTCAAAGCAACCCCGTTAGCTTTTCTGACCAGAAAAACTGCAGGCAATCTCTAAGTTACAGTTTCAAACATCACCCCAATTTCAGTGTAAAGAGAAAGCTGTCTAGTCTTCTTAGTATAATAAAATGCAGCTTTCTAACACATATTATTCACTCGGAAGTTCTCACGGGTCTGACTACCATATTTTAACTCTAATGATGTAGCTCCCATAAGTCCCCTCTCCTGTTTGAATAAAAATGGAACTCTGCCCAAAGTTGTAATTTTTATTTCAGTTTAATAACAAAGCTTCAAAATAAAGTTATTCATAGAAATTCTGTGTTTGGCACAAACAGATAAATCTCTTGCAGCAACCTCAAATATGAAGGTAGGCATTAGGAGCACCTAAGCACTGGGCAGTTTTAAAATAGGATCAAAGAATCTTGAGCCTCTAATCCAATCATCTAGATTAGACTAAGATAGTAGATATGTAGCTATTTCACAGAAGACAAAAGACACATTTAATTTAGCTTTTTCTGATATCTGAGGGTAATAAAGGAAAAAAGTATTTACTAAGCTGCTATTCTACTGATTCAGAGCGAAACTTTGAAGTACATCAATATGACAACAACCCCTTTCCCCTTAATGCACACCTGGCTAGCAAGTTCCCGGGTAGGCGATATGATCAGCGCTCTGAATCCTTTGTTCCTAGGTTGTTTCAGATGTGTCAAGAGAGGAATACAAAATGCCAGTGTCTTTCCAGACCCAGTAGGAGCTGAAGCTAGAAGTTCCCGACCCTGTAAGAAAAACAAGAAGGGTGTTATATTTTACTAGAAAAAAAAGAGGGGGGAAAAAAAAAAACCCAACCCCCCCAAAAATCACATTCATGTAAATATTAATCCTACAAACTAACCCAAAATACCTCAGTGAAAGCACAGCTCAAGAATACTGTAATGGCTAAGTATTGAACTTCGATGCAGTCAATGTATCTCTAAAGCTGTGAAACTAACCACTGCCGTGACCCTAAAGAGGGGCCGCTCTCCACATTTTGCCATACTCCATAGAATAAAATGCAGTTCCAGAAAACGTACATGAAGCATGACAGGAATAGCCTGCATCTGGATTGGTGTTGGGACCTGGAAGCCAGCAGCTTGAATATTCTCCATGATTTTAGGGTGGACTTTGTATTCCTTTTGAAGTTGATCAAACGTGGCAACTGGGTCGGGAAGATCTGTTCCTTGAACATTAATCTTGTGTTGATTTCTGAAGCGGTTTATCTAAAAGACAAAAGACGAACTCTTTCTTTCTTTCTTTGACAGCATAAAGCTAAACATATACGGATTCATCTTCCGGTTATTTTCCCCATACTCAGTAACCCGTCTCCCAAGAGAAACTACCATAAACGAACCTCAATTTTCAGATGAAACACCCACAGAAACCAAGTGATCTGTTGCTACATTAGAATTCTGTGGTCCCACCTTTTCTCTTCTCAAGCGTTCAAGTTTTTCTGCAGTAGGTTTTTTGTCTTTTGCATCTTCGAACTTTGCTTCCAGAGAGGACATCCACTTGATTCCATTACTTTCTGACAACTCTGGCATTGATGCTGCTTCTGGAAGTTTCAAAAAGAATTGAGATTCCATTAGTAAAATCCAATCAAAGATTAGTTGGTAAAAAAGGTCACCTCAAAACCTTTTTTGTCTCATTTTCACTAAAGTGAATGAAGACTCCAGAAGGATGGCAAACACATCTTCACGCCTTAACATTGAATCTTGGCCCAATTATTTTATCAGCTCTGACGCAGGCCGGCCAAAGAACCCAGAATCCTCTTTTTTTCTGGTAAAATGACCTACCGTACCTGCAGGTTCAAAGCAAACGGAAACAAGCAAGAAGCACAAACTACATCAGAGTATTCTGTCTGGGGCACACACACATATATATAAATACCTCGTGTCTTTTTCTTTTTTCTTTTCCCTTCACTGCTTTCTGCAGTTCTTTTTCTCTTTCCTGCCACCTCTCCGTCGTTATTCCCTGCTCCATCCTCCTTCTGCTGCTCTCCACCCTTCGCCTCCTCTCCAGCCCCTCCGAGCCCCCAGCCTTCCTCCGCAGACCTCAGAGGAGCTCCCTCCTTGCGCCCGAAGAAGTCGAGGCTCTCCAGCGAGACGCTGCCGCCGCTCCCCTTTATCACCTGGGAGAGAGAGCAGGGAAAGCGGTGAGACGCCCCGGCCAGACCCCAGCGCCTCCCCGACCGCTACCGCAGGGCCGCAGGTAGGCCCGAGGGCCCGCCGCAAGGAAGGGACGAGGCCTGGAGACCCGCGTCGCGGAGGGAACGGGGCCCAGACCCGTCCCAGCCTCCCTCCGGTAGCGCCTCACCCCGAAGCGCCGCGCATCTTGCCCGAAGCGCCGCACATCAAACCGGGCACCGGCACCCAACCGCCGGAACAGCTCTTGTGCCTCCATGCTGCCGCACACCCAACACCCCCCGCGGCGCCCCCGGAAGTAGCGAGCACTTCCGAGGGCGCGGAGGCGGGGCCGAGCCGGTGCCTTGGCTGCGTATCATAGCAACCACCCCGCGGAGTGTCATGGCGCCGCGCTGCCATGGTAACCGCGCCGTTAGGCTGCGCCGGGCCGCGCTCCGCTGTAGGCCGCAACAGGCCGGGACACCGGGAGAAGCCAGCCCGCCGCGGGCACGGCCGTCCCCACAGCCCGAGGGCGAAGGCAGCGACCCCTTCCCCGCTGCAGAGGCCGACCCCAGCCCCGGGGGGTTGCTCCGGGGCAGCAGTGTGGCTGTGGGGGGACCCACAGCAGGGTGGTGTTTATTGATGCTCTGTTTCCTTTTTTTTTTTTTTTTTTTAAATTTTGAATCATTTGCGTGGGGTCTAAACGCATCAGAAATATCCGATCTGGCATATAAGCCATAAAACTGTTCTACATCTTTATAGGCCGATGGCGGCGTTTTGTCCTTTTGTGTATTCCTGATGGCGAGTTAATTGCGCTGACTGCTTCAGCTAGTTTTAAGGAACCGCTCAGCTGAATAAGAGGACAAAAGCTTTTGTGGGAAGTTTTTGTTCGCACATGTCTGTGCTTTGGTGATTTACAGTATCATTAGCTGGTCTCAAAGGACTGACCTCTCTTCTATCCATCACAGCCCCAGCAAGTAGAGATTATCAGCTCCGTTGGGCACAACCACTCTGCCTCTTGGAGTTGTAAACTTAGGTCCTAAATATTTCTGAGGAGGCAAACCAGCGGCTTATTAGCACTTTTCATTACCTGGATCATCCCTCGTTTTATATTCTCTTTGTGGATTGACAGGGAGATCCCTTTGTGACCTGCAACAAGTGGCTTTGCCTTTCCCTGGGAAAGCTGAGGAATGTTCTCTCTTGGTTTGATTCAAACCTATTTTGTCAAAAAATACTTAGGGCTCAATCCTGCACTACCCTCCTCATTTTAAGACCCACATCGACAGAGCACTTCAGCGTGCGTTCGACGTGAAGCCGGTTAGCAGTCCCAGTGACACCTAAATTAAAGTCAGGAATGTGCCCAGTTAATTTGTTTATTCCTTGATTTCCACTGATACAATCCGGCCTCACAACTGTGCTTGAAGAAAGGAACGCTAGAGGCAATGGCAGCAGCAACCGAGCAACTGGCTCAGCTGCTCAGGGCAATCAAGAAACTGTGCATAGATTACGATCAGAATTTATTTAATTCGTGTATTTATTCATTATGATAAACTGTGAGACCCAATAGTACAGGTAAGTCTCCTAGTACTCTGTATCAGATCAAACAATACAGATATTTTTTCCTGGTGTTCTTGAAGTAAAACAAACAGAAATCCAATTAAGCAACAACAGCATTACCAAAACTATTTTATGCAATAAAAGTCTCAAGGGCTAAACGTTTACATTGCCGAAGTCCGAGACCCCTAAGAGATACAGGCAATGGCTGCTCCTCCTGTAACGTTCTCTACTTTAATTACAAACTTTGAGATGAAAAATTGCATAAACGCGATCCTCCCCGCAGCCCCTATCTGCCTGATTTATAGCGCTTTTTCTTTGCCAACCTTTTGACTTCCCGGCAGACGGGTGGAAGCAGCCGCACGGAGACCTGGGTGAGTGCAGAGCACCACGGCGCTGACGCTTCCCTCATTTGTGTCCCCGAGCCGAGCCGTTGCCGATGTTGTATTTACAGTGAATAAAGCCAGTGCGGGAGAGAGACTCGACGCCGCGTCCTTCGGGCTGTTCCCGGGCTGAGGCTCTTGCTTTTCCGCTGGGAAAAATGACTAATGGTTGCTGTGAGAGGATGGGGAAGAATGTGGAGGCATTTGTGTAACAAAGAACTATAAATCATCTCCAATATCCATCACTCGCCAAGAGATGCTGTCAGCAGATTCAGGAGTGAGGAAACGGGAAACATTCTCTTCATCAGTCGACTGGGAAATCCCTTTGTGGTCGGAGTAAGGAGCTCTGCTCCCAAGGCAGCAGCGCCGGGTGCCAGGCGGGCAGAAAGCCGTGCGCCAGGAGCGAGGGACCCCCGGCAGGAGCAGCCCCCGGCAGCACGCTCGCATCTTCCAGCACGTGCGGCCCCGGGGCCGAGCTGCCTTACGCCGAAATCGATCTGCCCCGGAGCGGTCGGAGGGGCCAGCGCCAGGACTCGGGCTGTGAGGGGTCATGTGGTGTGTTGGGGGTGAAAGGGAAAAGTCGGTGAAATACAAAAATGGAGCAACTTTTAAGTTAAAGCAAAGCAAAACCGCTCTTGTCACGGCGTTGGGTTTAGCTTTGCTACCCCGGTGCTGCTCTATCAATTACTCGGTGCTAATTGCCAAGTCAGCGCTGACACCAGATGACCAGCCAGGCCTTTGCGGGGTGCACGGGGTGCAGGAGCGCAGGCTGCTCAGCTCAGCCCAGCCACAGACGCGGTGATTAATGCCCCAACAGCCGGATGTAACCTGGGCCATCCTGTTTTATTAGCAGTGCTCGCCAGGCTGGATCTCGATTCCACAAAAGTCAGCTCAAAACTGCACCTGACCTCCAAAACTGATCCCGTATCTGGATCGGCTGGAGCTGATTTCACTCTTTTTCTGTGTTGCTCCTGCTTTGCTGAGCGAGGTGACCTAAAGCCTCCCAGAGGAGGACCCCTCTCAGGTGCACGCTGCGGTAAAACCCCACAAGGCAAAGGATGACTTGCTTTGTTCCCTATAATTAATCCAAACCAGTAAAGAGAAAGCAAAGTGCCTCCTGCCAGGGAGTTCTCACTCCATCCGTGCCGCAGCGAACAGGAGACAGCTGCCTGTCCCAGCTGAGGGGGACATCAACACCCCCCGCAGCCACAGCCACGCTCAGGCAGGGTGAACGCAGTGTTTGTTGGACCAGCTCGTGGTCTTTATATTAAACCCCCTCCACCTGCTTGTACGTGCCAGGGAACACGGCGCTTCCGACACACCGGGGCTGGCATAAAATTATAGCAGAGGAGGGTAAGTGCTAGCCTTGCTCTGGCCTGGAGCTGCTGGCAGGATGCCCACGGACTGGCCTGGGACGCGGGGGAGAGCCCAGGCTGTATGGTTTTTTCCCCCTTTCAGTTGTTATTCTTGCAGACAGTCCCTGGGACGGCAGCAGGTACGGGCAGGTGGTTAACAGCAGGGTACACTCCCGACCCCAAAACAGTCGTGCGTCCCCCGCATCCCACAGGGGTGCTCAGGGGACCCCTGCGACGGTGTAGAAGCCGCCCAGGTGAGATGCGTTGGTCGGATCATTGGGCCGTGCCCAACACGTAAGGCTGAAATAAAACCCCATCAGACTGCAGAGCAAATCTGGTGAGCAAGTTTATTTCATCACACGCACAACCAGGTCAGAGATGCTCACCTGCGGCCCTGGGCTCCCCTCCTGAAGAAAGCCAGCTAAGGCCGCTGTCTTTTGCGCGTGTGTGCATTTGTTTAGCAGGTGTAAGACAGGAATTACAGCACGGCGCTTGTCAGTGGAACTTTTGCATATCTGCTCCCCACGTCCCGCTATCCTACTACATTATCATCGCTAATATGCACATAACAGTCAATTAGCCTCGCTGAGTGCACTCATGACCTCTGATCCCTGCTGTGTCCCCCAATCCATTAACAGGCCCTCATCCTTTAGCTCTCAGTATGAATTGATGTAGCATCCATTCTCTTTCGGCAGAGAAACATGCTTCCTCATTCATCTGTCCATTTCCACTTTCTGTTCCTTTGTCCTCCCCTTCTGTTCCCTGTGTTGCTAACCTGGTCACAACTTCTTGACCCCACGTCCTTGTCCCTCCCGAGGGTGTTGTAATCCCAACCACTACCAAAAAACTTTTACTTTTTTTTCCTTTACCCACATCTTATTTAGTAAAAATGGTTTCCAGCAGTGTGGGAGCTTTGATCCCCTATTCAAGAAATCCTTGCAATGTTTTTTTAAAGACTTTCTTTCTAAGGCAAATGAATTCTTCATAAAGGGGGAAATGGTGTGCTAGTTGGTCTCTGTTCATCTGAGGAAGACAAATGATCTCTTTCATTACTTGAAAAGCATAACAGTTGAGTGTGTAGATTTGTGATTTATCTGTAATTAAGAATCCATTTGAGCAGCGTATTAATTACACAGAGGAGAATTAATTTTGCTGAATATAAAAGCAAAATCAAAGTTCCTTGAATTAGAAGATAACCTAAAGTGTCTGAGGTTCAGGATTTGTGTGGCTCTGTATTACACATAAACTGGGATGGGACAACCCTTTAGTGCATATTTGAGGGTTTTTGACTTTTAACTTTTATTCCTGGGTCGTTTAAATAAAGTCCAGCAGGTCAGAGACCTCTCCCCGCTACCCCACAGCACTCCAGTTGTCACCTTAAACCATCAGGCAACACCATCACTGGCTCGTGGCAGCACGCACCGCTCCTTTGCCCCGGTGCTGCTGCAGGACCTGTCGGCCTTTCACCATCCACAGAAGGGGAAAATTATCCTTCGGGATTAAACGAAGGCACACCCTGCAAGCGCCAAAGGAAGCTGGGCTCCCTGTGCCGCTGAGCAGCCAAGCCCTGGAGCCTCCCATGGGGCTCTTCCTCTGGGAACGTTGGCTCTGAGCTTCTGTTTGGGTGTCACCTGCACCGAGGAGTAGCTAGCCCAGCTCCCCGCCCCGTGTAAAACAGTCCATGGCTCAGTCTGTTCTCACCAGATGTTTAACCACACGCAGTGAAATCAGACTCCTTCTACAGAGCGTCCGTCCTTTGTCCCCGGAGGACCCAGGGCGGTGTCTTGCCCATCTCACCTGCGCGGGAGATCTCGTAGCTCTCGCAGTGAGAAGGCAAGCGAGCGACTTGAGCGTCTGCCCGCAAAGGACCTTTGCAGAGCAAACAGCGCAGAGCAGCTCACAGGGTTTGCTGACCAGACTCTGCTGCGGTGGGTGTGCGGGGCTGCAGGGATGGACCTGCTGGTTCTTGCAGCTGCGGTGGCAGCCCCGGTTGCTCCGCCATGGGATGCAGAGCATTGCATGCCTTGGCCTGTCGTGGGAGGAGGACAGCGGGATAGCAAGGCTTCCCGAGATCTTTGCAGACCGGTGAACCCCCAGATTTGCAGGTCCCTTGGCTGTTGGGGGGAGGCTGGTGCGGGGCAGCGCAGCCGCAGGTGTGGAGGTCAGCACCCGGAGCTGCAGGAGCAATCGGAGCTGCACTGGAGCAGGCAGAGAGCGAGGTTTTCTCTGGCCGCTGAGAGCATGCAGCAGAGCGTTGGTTTAGGATGGTAAACTGTTACGGTGCTGTTCTCTGCTGCTGCTGGTCTTTATGACTCACATCTCTTTCCCCCATCAAACTTTTTCATAGACTTGCGAAGACTTCCTGCAAACGCATCATGGAAACCCCATGTCAGCAGGCGATGGGATCAATGCACGCTGCCCAAAGCTGCCACCCGCCTGGCACGGGGACTCCTCTGGCTCCATATACCTGCTCCCGCGGCCAGACCGCAGCGCAGCGGGGAGCTGGCAACGTCCGCAAACAGCCCGGCCTCCCAACACAAGCACTTTCTGCATTCCTCTCTGTGTACTCCTCAAACTCTGCCACCAGCCCAACCAAATCCGCTCAAAGGCTTCAAAGGGCAGAGCGTGTTTGCTGTCCGCAGGGGACTGACAATGCTTTCCCTTTTGACCTGTCGCGGAGGAAGGCAACGCTGGGACCGCTGGGCAATGGCGTGCGGGGTGCCGGCTGCACCGGTGGGGAGCACAGCCCCAAGGCTCTGCACAGCCCCACACCGCTGCTGCTGGTTTTCCTGCCGAAATTTCCAGCAGATCTGGAGATCTGGCTGGACTGGCAGAACAAGTCCGGAAAGACCTCACATTTGGAGCTGGGTGCTGTTGTGCAACTGCGCCTTAATGTTTACATGCGCACCAAATGACATTTTTAAAGTTGCTGAAATAGCTCGTCTGTATTTCGGTATCCCTGGAGAGGCCGTTGCCTTCACGGCCAGCAGGATGTCTGCTCCTCCGCAAGGATGACCTGGGACTTCCTTAGCAATCCGCATGCTCGGTGCCGGCCGATGTGAGCTGGACTGGCTGCGGCAGGGCCGGAGCCCGGCCAGCACTGGAGCACTAGGGATGGCAGCCGAGCCCCGGCACTGCTCTGGCAGTGAGGTCTGTACCACCACGGCGCTGCCGTCATGCACCCGGGGACGGGGAACCCAGCACCAGGGTGTCCCAGCCCTCCGGCCAGCAGCCGGCATGCAAGGTTTGGCCCTGCACGGGGTTTCCCTGGCTCCGTTCTTCCTCCCTACAATTATGGAGGTGATAAGTGCCAAGGAGCCCTGCTCCCCGGGGATGGCCGCAGCCCCACGCCAAGGGCTCATGCTTGCGGTCTGATAAAGCCCTATTGCGGCTCTGGGGCAGGCGGTGAGGGCGGCACTAACCTGGTTTTGACCCGGTGACTTTGCCGGCAACATCGCTGGTGCTGCAGTGCAAACAGAAGGCAGTCGGGGCATGGGATTTACCTGTCCAGGCAGGTATCACCGCACCGCGTTCTGCTCTGGAGAGATCACGCACCTGCCCAGCCCTTCCGCATCCCACCTCCGCACCTCTCAGGGCTTCCCCATGCCTGTCCGTGCCCTCCCCCTGCCCCACAGCCTGTGCATCCCGGTCAGGGAAGGAGCACCAAAACACAGTGAGCTTTGAGGGATACCTCTGTGGAAGGAGCGGGTCCTCGCATCGCGGAGGGCCACGACAGCCCTGACCCTGGGTGTTACCCCCTGGCCTCGGTAATGCTGGGATTTGGGGGATTTTTCCTTTGCACCCACACCTGCACTTCAAACTAAATGCAGCGGCGTCCCTGTGCTCTGCCGTGAAGGAGGCTGCAGTTTGTTATGAACGTGAAGAGTGACGGATAAAGCCTCGTGGCAGCCTGCAGATCCTCGTGTGCAAGGAATTCCCTTGTGCACAGCTTTGAACTGTAAAATAATCACCCAGCCCTGTAAAACTGTATTGGTCATAAATGAACTTTGTCAAGTTTCTGCTAGTTTTGCTCCATGACAACGGCATCACGGACAAACACAACGTGCCCAACAGCAATGGGAGAGAAAAAAAAAAAAAAGATCTTCCAAGAGCCTCATTTAACATTACATCGTATTTTCCAATAAATTAACGAGGCAGCCAGGGCGTCTGCAGGAGCAAACACCCCGCTCGGTGCTTCTCCAGCGCGAGGCGAGGTCTGGGCAGGGACAGCCCCAGCCCAGCTGCTGCAGAGCCTGCTCGGGGAAGCGGTTTTGGGTGCTATTTCCCTGGGCAGAAAGGTTTCCTCAGCCAGAGGTTAAATCCAAATCAGGGGAACCTTTCTCCCCATGAACACGTTGGTATGTGTAGCATCCACAGCATCCTCTAGCAACCAGTCTTGATTTCTGCCTTCCCGTCTCCTGCTACCCAGGGTGGGTGACAGCACCCAACGAGCTGTTTGGCAATTTCATAAATTCACACCTCTTGGATAAATACTATCTGTTCTTAATCATTTGTTCTATTCCTATTATTGACTTTATCCTGCCTGCTCTAGCACACACTCTTTGCTCCATGGTAGTCACCTTCTCCATCGGTACCTTTGTTTGGATGCCTTTTTTCCCAGTTTTCTTTTGGCTCGGTCCCCCCTTCCCTCTCCAGGTCCCTCTCTGGTGGGGTTCCATCTCCGTCTCCTTTCCCCAAGGTTCTCACTTACCTTCTCTGCGGGGCATTCTGGAGAGCAGCCCTGATACCAGGCCACTCGCCAAACAGTGCTTTACACATAGTTTTCACGCCCCAAACCCCATACCTCAGTCTGTGTCTATCTTAAAGCTGGTGCAGAAATCAAGCCCCAAAAGGTACTGCTGCCCTTGGAGGATCAGCTCCCATGCCGCAGGTTACCTATGCCTCTTTCTCCCCTCTCCTTCCTGCTGGGTTACCCATTCCTCTGCAGGACCTATTCAACCTGATGCTGGATATGCATCAGCTGGGGAAAGCTTAGCCCATTAGGCTTCACAAGCCACTCACGGAGCAAGACATAGTTGGCATAAGTAGAAGAATCCAAGTAATTTCCACCCTGACCGGTGGGAATGCAATATTTAGGAGCAGAATTTGAAAAGGGCTCAGGCTGGCACTCGGGTGTGTTGAAAAGAACTTGCTGAGCAGGAAGGTGCAAAGGGGATCTCAGAATAAAACCTGAATCTTTTCTCTCCAAATTTTGCTAAAAGAGAGCATCTCTTCGGACTCTGCACGAAAGGGACCAAGCAGTCTTCACGCCTCCTGGCCTCTTCCAGATGGGCGCTTCCAGTTTTTGTCTGAGGAAGCTAAAAATCACAAACAAACTCTGTGGGAAGGTTTTTATTGGGGTGTCCTGCTCTGGCTACAAAGGTGAGCAACAGATTGCTGCTCTGAAAGCGTTTCCCACAGCAGCCCACGCTTAACTTATGAAAAAAAAAAAGGGTGCTAAACCAAACCCAGGCATTTTTGAAGGCAATCCAAACCAATGCCCTGCACCGCGTCTTCAGAAGGGCCACCCTTTCCTCCTGATGCGCTCCGAGTCACTCGGCGATGTTAGCTCTTCGCAATCAAAGATCTTCAAAAGCTTTCCGGCAACGGCAGCGCACCCTCCCGCCTCCCCCTTGTGCTTTACTGACCCACGGGCTCAGTATCCAAAATGGATGGGGCTTGGCTTTGTCTGGCACTCAGCTCCTAATTGGTTTGCTTAACACTCGGCTGCTAAAGTTAGCAGAGGATGAGGAATAAACTGCGCTGGACTATGGGCAACATCATCAGCGCATCATTAGGAGGGTGAGGACACGGGTCTCCCAGCCTCCTAGAGCCTTTTGCTATTTTTGGCCGATATCTGGGGCTTCATATGAAATACTTGACTCACCCCGTTCAGGCAGGTAGAAACCTAGGTCAGCATTGCAAGGGACAGCAGGAGGGAGATGTCCCTGCTGCCTGCCGGACCGACATCTGCCAAACCACGGCAGACGACGACCGGGCAATATACAGACCACACGGCAGCAATGAGTCAGAAGAAATGGTATTTAATTATGGTATACATTAAATTAAATGTCATTCTGAATATTGGTCTCCAATTCGTGGTGACTTATTCACCGTAGGGCAACTCCTATCAGTCCCAGCAAGGGTTAGGGTCCCACTGTGCTAGACATTGTACAGACACAGAGCAGAAGGGCCTTTCTTGCCCCAAAGAAAGCATCCAGTGTTTTTCATTTTAGCAGTGGTCATCCGTCCACAGGCACCTCTACTGCTCTCCACCTCTCTAAATCACTCCCAGCAGTTGGCACACGCTGCGAAGTTTAAGAAAAATGTACACAGCTGGGGAGCATTAGATCCATTTCCCAAGGGGAGCAGGGATGGAGGAGCTTGTCTCCCACAGGAGGGGGGGCAATGACTTTTCCAGCTTCCGCAGCTTTGGGAGGCAGGACTTGGGCACCTAAACCCCTTCGGGGCTCTGGAGGCTGCGGAGCCCGGTGTCCTCAGCGGGCACCCAGCTGGGATGTGCCCTCACCGCAGAGGTGGGCTCATGCACAAGCTGGAGATCTCGCTGCGAAGCTTCTCCTCCAAGAGCCGCTGCCGGGCGAGACAAGGCCGGCAGCCGGCGGGGACCGTGGGCCAGCGTGTTCCCATCGCAGCCCAAGCGCCGGCCGGCCGGCTGCAGCTCGGAGCTGACACCGCGAGGACGAGAGCACCGTGTTTATTGATAAGGGTGGTGCCAACAAGGCTCATCATCAACCTGCTAACGGTGGAAAACAAGCCACCCGTACTGGCCGTTTACTGGGCAGGAGACGAGGCAGTAACTGGGCACCCAGTCCCTTCCACGCCCCAAGGAGGAGAGAAAAAGGAGACGGGCTCTGAACTCCATTCGAGGAAGATCCTGCCAGAATTTCTTGCAGCCTCATTCACCTCTGTAGCAGCAAATGCTACAGGCCCACCTGAAAACTGCTGACGCAGAACGCTTCCCAGCCGTCTGGATGTGCCGAGCGGGCTGCTGAGCGCTTCCCCACCCCACAACAGTCCATCCCAGAGTCCCCAAAAGCCGAAGAGTCCCTTGAGATCTCCGTAGCGGCAGTTGTCCCCATGCGGATCGTCCAGGTCCTGCCAGGGCTCTGCTCAGCTCTCCCCGTGCCCTTCCTTCACGTGGGATGTCACCGTGCAGAGGACACGCGTGTGCCCGTCCTCTCGCGGAGCAGAGACTGGTGCTGCCAGACCGGTGGCCTTGCACAGGCCCAGCTCTTTTCCTTGTGAATTAACTCATTTAAATGAAGAAGAGAAATACAAAACCAAAACCATGCTCAGCTCTGACCTTTACCAAAAAAAAAAAAAAAAAAAAAAGGGGGGAGAAAGAGAAGAGATTCAGGAACAATATATACAGATGGGTGAATTGCACTTAATTACAGTAGTTTACATCCATTGGACAAAATTTACTTCTTTTATATAAATCTCTATGTATAAGAGCAGGGAAGGGTGAGGATGGAGCAGACTGTACCTATATTTACAGTTTAATTGGCTCAGTTCAACAGCACATGCAATTCCTCCTTCCAAACACCAAGTAACAGACCCAAGTCCCTCGCAGTCCGTCAGGTGGAGGAGTATAACTTAAATATTATCCATCTTCCCCTGCTGCCAGTCCCCAGTACAGCTTGTTCCTAGTTCCTCGGGAGAGCCAACGGCCTCTTGGAAGGCAAATACTTAAGAAAAAAAAATCCCCAAGACACGTCTTGGAAATACTGCGCGGAGGGAAGGAGAGGCACGGTCCCGGGCGGGCACCCCGCGAATCCGAGCTCGTCCCTGGCGGGGCGCGGAAGGGCGACGGGGAGTCTCGAGCCTCCGGCTCTGCTTCGGGTTGATGGGCTCCTCGCTGCGGCACCGGGCTTCGCTCTGGCGACTCCTCGGGCTCGGCGCGCGGGTCACCGGCGGGATGTTGTGGAAAATAAGATCCCGTTGCTATGTGCAAAAGCAGCGAGGTGTGGAGCATCACCAGGCTTGCAGGGGACACTGGGGAGGGAGAGAACAGCACGGTGACCGGCGGGCAGGCAGGCAGGAGGGGAGGGCAGCACCGTGGGGGGCTTTGGGGGCATCGCAAAGCATTTGGAGGCATCACCTCCCGCACCGCCCTGGGACCTCGGTGGTGGTGCCGCAGAAGCCCTGCTTGGCCCCGAGCCCTCCCCAGCACCCCCGAGGGGGAGGCAGTGGGAAAATACTTTCTGAGCCAGATACTGCCACCCCCTCCCAAAAATAACAATAATTTAAAAAGGGCCTGTTTGTGTCCACGCAGAGATCGTGCCACGCAGCCCAGCAGCGCTGCCAAGAGCAGCCAGGCGCGAGGAGCTTGCGCTCGGGTGGGAGCGGTGCCGGGGCCACGCTCGTCGCTGTCCCCCAGCGTTGCTGTCACCTCCGGGGAAGGATCTGAGCAGCCCCTGCCGCCGCATCAGTCCCACCACAGCGGCCCCTTCTCCATCCCTCGGGGTGGGTCCCCCACCCGGGGTCCCCCCGGTCACCAGTGGGGTGGGGGGCCGGGAGCCGCGGGTGACCTTGTGGGCTGGAGCGCACAGCAAACATCATAACGCGGAGATAAGGAGACGCCAGGAGCCTCCCGTGACATGTCATTAGGGACGGGCCGTGGCTATCAGGTGTTTGCTAACGTAATAAAAATGGTAGCTCGGCCTCAAGCGTTGTCAAAGGAACCGGGAGGTATTTGCCCCTTCCAGGTCTAAACAACAACATCTGATAAGCGATTCGCAGCATCGGGCTGCGAGGGGAGAGCCAGGGGCACCAGGGATGGGCGTCTGGTCTGCCTCTGTCCCCGCCGGCAGGACCGGGAGCAGCCGGGCTCCGCCACGGAGTGGGTTTGCAGGGTCTGGCGCGGGGGCTGCGGGGTGCAGAAGAGCCCCGGGCAATGACGGAGGCTTCGCTTTGCACAAGGATGTCTCTCCTCTTGCAAAGAAGGGGATGCTCGGGAGCAGCAGCGCGGTCCCCTGGGCTTGGGGGGGGAATATTTTTCACGTGCAAAAATATTTGGGCATTTGAGCCATCGGGGGGGTGAGTCGCATTTACCACCTCTGTGGCGCTTCATTTGCCCCTTGCTAATGAAAGGGGCAACCACTGAAAACAAAAAAAAAATCATCGTTCAGGGGTACATTTTTGCCGCTTTAGCTTGAACGTCGAATGGTCGGTAGGAAAAGAGGCTCCAGGGGCTGGGGGGACACAACCCCTGCGCCCGCTCCAGCTCTGTGCGGGGGGACAGAGCTTGCAGGACCTGCAGGATCCCGGCGCTTGCAGGATCCGCCCGTGCGTGTTTATCGCGTACGGGGGGCTAACGGGGTGGGCGCGTGCCCCTTCGGCATTTTGCACCCGGCCGCAGCGGCGGCCGCAGGGGCCCGGCCCCATCTGAGCCGCGAGACCTCCTCCTGCTTCAATTAAAGTGCAGAAGCGTGATGGAGGGAGAAAACCGAGGGAGCCCCCATCACCCCGGGCAGCGCTGCGTCAAGGACGGCTGATCCCGGCCGGACAGCGGGGATGACCGGGCGCTATCTCCCTGCCAGGGACATTTCCTGTGTGCCCAGGGCTCCTTTCGGCCAGCCCGGCATCAAAGGCGGCCCGTGGTGGGAGAGCACGATTAATCAGGGGGAGTTCGGGCTGAGCGCACACCAGATGGGCTGATAAAGCCGCACGGAGGAAATGGTGCTCCCGAGGAGCGCGGCCGTGCCTGACCGCCTCCCGGACCGAGATGCGCGGGCGCAGATAAATGGTCACCCCGAGCACTACAAAGCGTGGGAGCCCGACCCGAGCCGGGGGCGGCGGCGTTCATCCCCCCTTCCTGGGCACCCCAAACCCCCCGGGCAGCCCCTCTCCCGACTTCTCCCCTTTGCAGCTGCAGCCCCAGCCCCTTCCGTTGCCCCCCACCGGGCATCCATGGGGCAGGGGGGGGGGGGGGTCTCACAGCAAGCCCACGCCGTATTTACTCTGTGGTCATTACAGACATTTTTTTCCTCTCCCCTGTCAAACCTTGGTAAGAAAGTTTATCTGAATGCAAGTTCAAGGCTCTCTCTTATTTATCTAGCAATCAATAAGGGCCACATATTTCCCACAGTCCCCAGAGTGGCTTTTAGAAAGGGACTATTGTCTGAGTAAGGCTTCGCACACCTGATTTGAACCAGGATAAGTCCTGCCTTACACCTGCGCCGGCACCGGGCAGATGATAAAGGTTTACGGGCTGGGGGAAGTCGGGCCACCTTGGAGCCCGGCTCCTCCGCTCGACTCCAACCGGGATTGATTCGCCCTGGACACGAAGGCAGCAGACCCTGCTCGGTCCCGACTTTCTCAGCCCAGTTTGAACCCCAGTAGGATGCTCCCACGCTGATGAAGTTGCCCCAGGGGTGAGCGTGGCCCGGCTGGTACCAGCGTGACAAGTCCTCGTTGTCCAGCACAGTCGGACCATCGCCCAAATCCCCATCACGCCATCTGCAAGCAGGTTTTTCCGGAGCCCACGAAGGGGCTGCGACAGGGTTTTCAGTGCCGGGGTGCTCGTCCTCAGCTGCCCGCGCAGGACCAGCACAGGCAGCAGGACGGGGTCTCTGCTACGCCCTCCTCCAGCCCCGTCCCCAGGGGAGAAAGAGCCCTGCTCCACCTCTGCACACCCACCCCGCGCACCCTCGGCCACGTCTGCCTGGCCATTACCTGCTTACTGGAAGACATATTGGTGAGCGTGCTGATGCTGCTGGTATCCGTCACCACCATCGCCGAGGGGAAGCGGGAGGTGTGGGAATACTGGGGAGGCTCCTGTTTGTGTGCATACACTGCGGAGAGGAGGGAGACAAGCAGCTGTCATGGAAAAGCCGCCCACGGCCCTCGCGCCGGGGCAGAGCAGCCAAGCGCTGCGTTACGGCAGGTCACTGGGTGCCGGGTGGGAACGAGCATCGCAGAGACGCGAATGAGATAAAAGAAGCCGCGGGAAGAAACCGCTGCTTGCCTCTAAGCCACCGCTTTCTCAGCTACCCCCTCGCCCAAGGAAATCAGTGGAGACTGAAGGGCTGCGGCTGGACCAGACATTGGTAGCCCTGCAGAGCCCGGTGCTGGAGCAGGGATGGGGCCGGGACGACGGACGAGCCCGAGGGGTGAAGCCAGATCCCTTTGGGGTACAGCGGGGAAGCGTTCGCTTCGCAGGGATTGCAACAGACCCGGCCACCTCCTTCCGCAAAGCACGCGCTTTAGCAGTAAGAACAGAGAAGGAAAACTAAAGTTCGTACAAAGCCCTGCTGGGGGCTGCCCCCACCCGCGGGGCAGCAGCGGAGCGGTACGGGAGATGTGGCACGGCGGACGGCACGGGGGAAGGAGAGGATGAGGCGGGATGCGGCCACCCCGCGCGCCGTGCACCCCGCTCACAGCCCCAGGCGGGCTGGTAGCCGCGGGAGAGAGGCAGCAGCCGAGGGCGCGAGCTTGGGCAGGGGAGAGCAGGAAGAGAGCACAAGCTCATTTTCCACCTGAACTCATTTTCCGGGCCCTTCCCTTCGCAGCTACTGCCCAGACCCTTACTGTGCGAGTTCTGCAGCTGAGTCACGGTGGCCATAAAAGGCTGCTGCGTCATATGGCTGGGTGACTGCTGCATCAGCGGTTGCTGGTGCGGGCTGTGGAGCTGCTGGGAGAACTGGACCGGCTGTAGAGCTGCCAAGCTGCCGGCGACGCTGTTGATAACAGGTACGCTCTGCGCCTGCGAGGTGTTCAGACCTGGGAGGAGGGAGAGAGCAGAAGAGGGGACGTCAGCGCCGGCGCAGGGCGTCCCCCTCCCCGGCGCAGGAGCGGGGGGGTCCACGCGGGGCACGGAGGCGAGCTCGGGGCACGGGCTTACTCTGTGCGATGGCCATGACTCCCGAGAGCGGCGTCATGATGAGGTTCTGGGACTGCTGCGGGTTGTGGTGCGACAAGCTGTGGATGTTGGTCAGGGTGCTCACCGGGGGCAGCCCGCCCCCCGAAACGGAGATCTGCCAAGGAGCAAGGCGGGACAGCCGCCATCAGAGGCACGGCCAAGGGGGCTGCTCCCGGCCCCCTCCCCTGCCGCCGGCCTGCTTCAGCGGGCAGGGCCGGGGCGGGGGGATCGGCGAAGCCCCCTCCGAGAGGCGAGCAGGCTGCAGCCTCGCTGGGGCACCCTCAGCTCAGCGCACGCAGCTCCCACCGCCCCGGGGCTGCGGACCCCGGCTGGGACGCCCGAACCTCGCGTTAATAAATAGCGAAGCAGCAGCGGTGAAGGACTCGGCCGGCACTGCCTTCCAGCTCCACCGGAGCACGGCGCCGGGACAGGGCGCAGCCCGAGCCTTTGCCATTTTGTCCCCCCAAGTCCAACCTCCTGCTGTTGGGGACAGCTGAGGACTCTCAACATTCATTAACTTCTGTCACGGTTGTAGAGGAAAGTGGGAAATACAAACTCAGGAAGTAAAAAAAAATAGAAAAAAGACAGCAAGCAGATAAAAAGGGCCTCATGGTGACGATCTTAGTCACCACTTTTGCAGATGGGCTGGGTACTGGTGAGATGGGCCGGGTGCGCTCAGCCAGTTCCCGGGGTTTCAGGTCGGGGTTTAGGGATCAGACACACAAAGGCACCTGGAGCGTGCCGAGAGGACCGGAGCTGGTCCCCAGGACAAAGAGGGTGCCAAGGGCCTTATTTCTTTAATTGCTGCACATTCTCCTAATCCCTCTCGTTAGACCTCTTGCACTCAGCGACCTCGATCCAGATTCAGAGCCATCCTTGCGGCTCTTCGTGTGACATTTCTGGACACCCGTCCGAGCACCTTGTTTATTTTGCACATGTGAGTTGGAGATAGCCCTGCTGCAACTGAAACAAATCCATCAATAAATTCCAAAGCCCGGGAGTGACTCATATTTCCTGATCCGGTATTTTCCACTTTCAAAGTCTCTTCAAGGCCAGGTTACACCACACTCGGCTGCACAAGTCAAACAGCTCACGGCAAGCGCATGCCGCTCGCCTGCAGCCCGGGCTCCTTTCACGGGGGGTTTAGACCCAAAGCGCTGCACCCAAAATCACCTCTGGAGATTGCGGGACTGGAAAAGACCCTCCAGACGCTGGACCCTCGGGGCAGAGCCCCTGGCACTACCACGGCTAAGGGCAATGCTGGAGCATGGGTGACCCACCAAAGCTTTCTGCAGCCTCAGTAACACTCGTCCCTGAAAAAATGGATGGCCTTCAGATGCAGCAACTTCCCTGGCAGCTTTTGGTTTCATGCGGGGTATTAAAGGCACATGTTTACTTACTAGCAACCACAGCCTACAGCATATTTTTATTAAATCACTTGCAAGCACTAGCTAGCCCTGCTTAAAGATCAGAGATAAGCTGGCAGAGCCGCGTGCTGCTGAGGACCCGAGCGGTCCCTGTCGGCGCTGCGCAATGCCCGCGCAGCGGGGAAAATTCGGCAGGGCTTCTGCTGCCGCACGCCAGCGCCTGCTGCGCTTCAAGTTGCTTTTCCCAGTTTAATCCGCTGCATTTCCACGCAGCCTTCTCCCGTGCCGCCCGGCCGCTGTGAGCTCCCTCTGCCCCGTCCGAGGGTCCCTCCCCGTGCTCCTGCAAACCCACCCCTCGGACACGGCCCCTGCAAAAGGAGCTGGCAGCTGGGGGGGGGGGGGCTGGCAGCCTCTGCCGCCGAGTTCTGCATTGCTTCGTCCTCGTGGAGCCTCGCCCCAGGCACTCGGTGCCTGCTGCTGCCGCTGCTGCCTTTATTCCTGACTCATTTTATGACTTCAAGGCTCAGGGTTATAAGGCTCAACACACCCCTGGGGAGATACGGGCGTGTTCGGGGTGGAGGGAGCGTGCTGGGAGGGCTGGGGTTTCGCTCTGCGATATCCCCCCTGCTCGGCGGGGGACGCTTGGCTTTGCAGGGTCAGCGTCCGAGCCCGAGGGGCTGCACGGAGACCCTTGCGAGCCAGAGCCAGAGCGGGGCAGAAGGGAAGGCAAAATTAAACAGGGCCGTAGCCGAGGGAGGGGATGGCAAGCCCCTCTGCGGCCACCCAGCTTTGCGAGGAGACCGACGCGACGGCCCAAGAGGGCCAACCCTCCGAAAATGGAAGTGAAAACCGGGAAAGAGCAGGCTTGGCCCCGCTGCCCAGTGCCATGTTTGACTTTCGCTTTCAGCAGAAAAAGACCGCTCCCGGAAGAGCGGCAGCCGCCCGCAAACCTCCGGCAGCCTGCTCCAGGGAAGGGCCGTGCTCTCCCGTCCCGTCCCGTCCCGTCCCGTCCCGTCCCCCCGCGCCCCCTCCTCGCCCTGCTCCTCCGTGCGCTCCTCCAAAGGGCTTTGCACCAGCCAGGCACCCGCAGAAAGGAGCAGCCCGAGCGCTCGGGCATTGGAAACCCAGCCCGGCCCTGCGTTTACAACCACTTTTTTTGCAGCGGTCGTGCAGCACCCGGCGTGGGGAGGCATCAGGCACCCGGCGGGGACGCCGACGTCCCATCTCCGCTGCCTGCCACCGCTGGGTTGGCGGCTCTGCCCAGCGCAGCCCTTGCAGCGGAGCCCCGAGCACGAGGGGAAGGGGACAGGGAGAGGCCGGAGCGCCGGGGCTGGAGCTGGCACGAGCGGGTTAGGTGCCCTGGCCGATGCCCCGGGGACAAGAAGGTCCCTGCTTGCAAGGAAAGCGCTTCCCCGGCAAAACTCCAAACTTGGGAGGGCTTAGGGAAAAAATAATGAATGAGCGTTTTATCGATATCCATGTCATCGGCAGAAGAAAACAAACAGTGATCCACCCAGCGCGCGTTCAATCTGCAAGGCACGCAATCAATAAAAACCCGAGTGAGGCTCTGTCAGATTTATGGGCCGCGCTCGGAAAACACGTCGTTGCCTGCCGGGGAGCGCGGGGGCCGAGCGCCGCCTTTGAGGCGGGCGGTGGGGACAGTCGCGCACCCGCGCCGCGGCCCCAGCCCCACAATGCCCCATTGTTCGGCACGGGCCGCGTGTGAAACCCGGGGAAAGCGTGTTTGCTTTGCCCGCTGGGCCCTCTTATCTTATCAGCGCCGCCGCCACAATAGGCCAGGTGTACTCACCATTTTACCGTCGGGCGAGAGCAAACCGTGGCCCGGGTCCAAACCGGCCGGGGAGACCTGCTGCAGGACCGCCTGGCTGGTGGTGACCATGGCACCGCCACCGTGGTGGCTGATGGCCCCGGAGGACGCCGCCTCGCCGCTCGCCGCCTGGCTGTACCGGACCCCTGCAAAACACCGCCAGGCGTTGGCATCGCCCGCAGGCACCCCGGCGAGGGTGCCCCGGCCGTGCCAACCCCCTCTGAAAGTGGCCCTGCAAAGGGGAAACCCCCCCCCCCCACCCCTCCCCGGCTCCCTCGGCGTGTGCGGCATGAGGATGCAAACGGACATGCAAGCTCCTGCGTGACACCCTTGAACGATAAAGGGGAGGGACGGCACCGGACAACGCGCCCCTTCCTGCAGTGCCGCTTCCCAGCTTCTCCCCAACCCCATCTTCTGAAACTGCAGCAAGAGGTTTATGGTGAGGGATGCTGAGCACCCACGGGGGACCCCAGTGCTGGGGGTGGAAAGAGCTGCTCCCACGGGAGCCCAACCCGGGCCAACAGCCTGGACACCCATCTGCATCCCTCGTGCTTCGATTTGCACAGTTTGCAGCCGTCGTGCAAATTCCTGCGGCGTTCCCGCGGCTCTCGGACACCGGCCTGAGGGCCCCGAGCCGCGGGGAGCGACTCTGCATCCTCCAGCTCTTCCCTCCGCGAGGCTCGCCCGGCTCCTCGCAGCCCCCGGCCGGCCCAACGCTGCCCAGCTCTGAACAGCCGCCGCTCTCACTTTTTTCTCAGGCCCTTCTGCATCCGATTTCCCCCTCGACTCCCTCTCGACAAGTGTATGATTAACAGATTACTGCAGGAAGACAGAGGGACCAGACACACGCAAACCTCCAAATCAGACCGCAGCCCACCGCCGCTGAGGAGGGAAGTCTGGCTCGAGCACAGGTCTTCTATATAAATATATTTAATTTGGCTAAAACGCCCTGCACTGATAACCATATGATCAGCCGTGTGTCATGGAAAGGCATCTACAGATCACAAATAATTAACCGAGGAAAACCCACGGGAAACAAAAGCATCTTTTACAAGGCTGCCTTGACGACTACCGCGAAAAGCCATTTATTACGAGGAGTCCGGCACCGTGCTCGCGGCCGGGTTCACTGAACTGCCCTGGGATCGAAGCGGTGGACGGACGGACGGCCCACGGCTCTCCTGGGAAAGAAAACCATGGTGGCGAAGCCCACCCTCTCAACTGAGACCACCGAGAGCATCGTCCGCCTGTGACCCCCGGCCACTGCACAGGGGCACTGGGGACGGCTCCCCAAAACGACCGCCAGCAAGAGAGGTTCAGCCTGCGGAGGATGCCGGCGGCTTCTCGGCCGTCCCGGCATAGCACGGACACCCCCAGCTACAAAACCCGCCCAGGTAAAGGATCTTCCTCCTGGGATTTCAGGATCTCCTTCTCCCAGGTGCCCAAGGGGAAGAGCCGATGCAGGCTGGCTCGGCAAAGGACGCTCTAAGGGCCGCTCTCAAAATCTCCGAATCAAGGAAAAGGAAAGAAAGGGTAACTGGAGTCCGAGAGCTTTCCCCGAGCTCCAAAAGCATCTGCCAAAGCGCAGGCGGCTACTCGCACCCTCCACCAAAACCACGGCAAAATCACTCTTTAATCGCCTCCGAATTTTGCCCATCAGCTGGTTAAACGTGTCCCACAGATAGGAATCTCCCCACCATGTCTGGTTCCTGATCATTTCCCAGCAAACCCCTTTTATCCCTGATAATAAAAGAATGTCCTCTGGCAGGTGGATATTTGCCGGTCCGAGTGGACGTCCCTGCCGTGAACAGGGTAAACATTACTCAACCGGGGCACTGTCACACACATTCTTCCCCGCGGTCCCGGCCTCGTGCAGAGTGTGCTTCAGCCGCTGCCGGTCTGAGATCCTGCAGCGCTGGTTAAACAATGGGAGGGGAGATAAAATAAAGCCCTTTCTTCTGAGCGTGATCTTAAAGATAGATGAGGAGCACAGGCGGCTCCTATTGGAAAGAAAAGCACAGTTTCTGCTCAACCTTCAATCTCTTTTGGGTTGGCTGAAGCTTTCAGTAAGAAAGCAAAAAAAAAACAAAAAACAAAAAAACCCAAACATTTGAATCCCCAAAATCATGCTATACCCAGCTGAGGATGCTTGTAACTCATGAGCCAAGACACCCGGAGTTATGAAGTTGTCTGTAAAAACATATGAGATGTTAAAAGCTGACTTTCAAGCTTTTCCCTGCAATCCCAGGGCCCAGACTTTTATTGTTTGAGAAACAATAACCAATGCTGAGATTTTCAGATAGTCTGGGTCTCTAGATAAAACCGCCGAAGACTCCAAGTCTCCACGAAGATTAACTCTGCCGAGGAGCGCGAGGTGGGGCTCCGGGGGTGGCGGCGGCGGTGCCACTGCCCGGCCCCACCGCGGACCCCGCTCCCGCGGAGGCAGGGGGCTCCTGCGTCCCCGAAGCCCGTGGGCGCCGGGGTCTGCCCGCAAAACGCTTGCTGGGCAGGGTAAAAGCTCTTGGGCCACGGCGACCTTGCAGCCCTTTAGGAACCCACCAACTACCCTGGCTTGGGTTTTTCCCTTTCCTAGAACGGGACGGGTATTCTTGGGTTTTATATGCCCTCAGGGTTGGGTTGGATTTGGGCAGATTAGATAATTAATACTGGAAACTAGCACAAGGCACTACTGCCGTTGCTATCGTCACTGCTGTGACAAACAGAGCTCCCCGACGACGGCGGGTACCTTTCCTCTGAGCCCCCCGTTCCCAGCGAACGCGGCGAGCTCCAGCCCAGCCCAGCCTAAAGCGTCGACCTGGGCAACAGCCACCGTCCGGCTTTCTCCCAGGCTGCCCCCAAGTACACACTACCCCTCCCCAGCCCCCTTACCAGCCCCTGTTTTCTCACTTTTGGGCTCTATCTGTTGCAGCAGCAGGACCCCATTTTGCACGGCGCCGGGACGCAGCACCCTGCCGCAGGGCAGGTAACCCGTGCCCAGGCTTCCCCGGCTGCCGGCTCCCCGGCAAACCCTCCTCGGCACGCTTTGCCATCGCAGGGGGTGCCAAGCCCCAGGAGCCAGCCGTCCCCCGGCAGCGCAACCGCTTACCCCCCCATGGGACCCCCTGCGGGATCCCGCCGGCTGGGGTGAATGCACGGGGACGCCCTGGGACACGAAGGTTTCCTCCCGGCGCGAGCCGGGGGCTCTGTGGTCCAGGGTTTGCGAGCAGGAGCCATTGAAGCCCAACACGACTGTTCCCCTGCCGCTCTCCCGCACCGCCGCAGCTGGAAGCAGCCCCCGTGCAAAGAGATTTATTCCTCCTCAGCCTCTCCCTGCAGCCTGGCTGGGGATCACCGGGAAGGGCCTGGCCCCGGAGCCTGCTCTCTTTAAGGATTTTTTTTTTTTTTTTTTTTTTTTTTTACTGGACCTACAGCCATAATATAAAAGTCTGTTTATGGGACCCGGCTATTGTGTGGCCCCCGCGCTACACTGCCCGTGAAATGTTTTACTGCTTTCCCATGTTTCCAGACAAGCCGCGGGGTCTGGCTCCCGGAGCCTTAACCCTGTGCTTCAACCCACGGGGACGGGGACGGGCAGCGTGAGAGCCCCCGGCCCCCTCGGCCCCCAGGGCACAGCCCGGCTGGCGGGGGATCCCCTGCACCCACAGCTTCCTGCAGCCAGCCCCAGCACCCCCCGGCTTCTCAGGGGTGCCAGACCCATTCCCCCGACCCGCTTTTGGGTGGGGAGAGCAATGGGGGGGTTAGGGCAGCAATCGATAACTTGGCTCTTTTCATCGCAGGCTTGTGCCGTTTTCTAGGTACACGCCAGTCTCGTGTCTTTGGCAGGCAAACGCAATGAAGCAGCTTGGTTCTCCTCTGCTTTCAGTCGTATTGATATGATTAAATTGTACTTTTTAAAAAAAAAAAAAATCACTGTACTTTTAAACAAGGAGCCCCTGCCACCGCCGCCGTCGCACGGCACATCTCGACCTCCTCCGGCAGCAGCGCCCACCGCTCGCCCTGGGACCAGCCCGCGCCTTTGCCCGGACCTTCGCAAACATCCTGCACATCACCGGTGACGCCCAACCCCGAAACGGACCCGGCCACGCTACGCGCCTGGTCACCAGTGACTCAGGCAGCGGCAGGGATTCATCCTCGTCTCTGCCCAACCCGCGGGGATGCAGCCGCCGGAGCGGACCAGGAGCCCGGCGGCGGGGCGAGAAAGGCAAAGTGGTGTTTTTGGGGTCACGCTGGACTCGGCGATGCTGCGCCTACTGACATGATGGAAGCAGCTGGGTCGGCGACGGCACCGTTTCACCCTCCCAAACGCAGGTCCGGGCAGCGCCGAGGGCAGCTCTGATTTTTGGGCTGCCACTCAAATTGTCCCTAAAGTGTTAATCTTGCTAAGTTACAGAGGTGCATAGTTTATATCCATTATAAACCTGTTTATGGGGACTGGACCCTCCCATTTCGCTGCTGTCATAAAGTCCTAATTACCCCCCATAAAACCGGGAAAAGCTCCTAACAGCACACTGTACCCACAGAGCCCCACAATGCACCCAACAGTAAAATATTACAACCGCTGGCACCGGGTCTGCAATCAGAACCAGCACGTACCCCAGGGAACAACGTGTAGGACCAGATAGAGCCCGAAGCACCTCCGGACCGAGGGTTCATCGACGGGCTCTTCTTTAAGAAAAAGTTAAAACACTTAAACTGCCCTTTGGGATTAGGAAGAATCTCAGGGGTGGTACTGAGTTATTTTTATGTTTGTTATCTCTATTGAGATATCTAAAAATATATGTAAGTAATGTACATTCATAGATATATATACACACACATATGTATATACACGACTGCTCTGATGCTACTCTGATATTTGCAGAGCAGGTACTGCTGGATGGATGGATGGATGGACGGACGGACGGACGGATGCCCTGACCACCTTTCAGTGCAGGACCCCCCGGGATGGGCTGGAGGCGACGCTGCGACCCCCGGCCGCGGGGACGGGGCTTTGCGGGGTGCGACGGGCGCCGGCCGTCCCTTTGTATGCAGGGCGGGAGGCGGGGGGCGGCTGGCGAGCGGGGCGGTGCGTCACCTAATCTCATCAATGCACTGATTGTCTTCAGGGCTCTTGAAGATAAAAATGGCATAAGCCAGAGTCTACGGCATGGCACCGAGATAAAGCCCCTAGTGACCTTCAAATCAAACAGGGAACCAAGATCACTGATAATACCCCATAGGAAGGGAAAAGTCCAGAGTCTGAGAGAAGCCTCTGAGATAGGTAGGCTTTAAGTATTTACCTCCTAATAGTTAAATCTATGGCTTGAGGCTTGACGGGTCCCCAAGAAGAGGCCGGGAGGATGTTTGACTTTTACAGCTCTTATCCCTGCCCGGCCGTCATTACGCCCTTTCGCAAGACCCCATTGACATCCCGAGGAGCGGGCAATCCCTCTTTGTCTGCGGGCACGGGAGCGATTTCGCAGCTGCCCCACGCCGCCAGCCCCATCGTTTCCTGCCGGGGGACGGGGCCGCGCGGGGGTAGGACGCGGGCAGCGTCCCAGCGCCGTCATTAAGTTGTTAAGGCATTGAGCGCTCCAGACGCCGCCGCACGCGGTGCAAGGGCAGTTCAAATCCCAGCGTGGCCGGCCCCGGATGGGGTCAACCAGGCAGCGGGGCCGGCGCCGCCAGCACTGCCCCGCGCCCCGCCGAGGCAGCGGGTCCCCAGATGTCTCCCGGAGGAGGTTTAAGCAGCGATGGACCCAGCGATGTTTTGGGAGTTGCAAGCCTGCCGGCCCCAGCTTGGTCCAAGTGACCCCAAAGCAGTCACGGCTGAGCTCCATCCCTGCCCATCGCCCCCAAACCAGCCCTAAAACCGCACGGTGGCCCTCGCCGTGCCCGTCTCCTCCTCCTCAGCAAGGCTGATGGATACGAGCGCCGGCCACCAACAAATTCCCGCGGCCGAGCCCTCCTGACCCCTCCGGAGGGGCCCTTCGCCGCCGCCGCAGCCATCACTCCTGCCCTGCTCAAAAGCCCGTCCGAATGGGCTGTCATCGGCCCTATAGCCGCGGCCGGCTCCTGCTGGCCACTGCTCCGACGGGAAAATAAAGGTTGGGGCTTAACAGCCCTCCAGCCCCAAGATAAATGCCCGCGGTTACAGTAATTGCCATCCCCTAATAGAAGAAAACAAAGGCTCTCGCAGGGTGCCTGCATGCGGGCTGGCAGGACGGGGGCACATCAAAGGCAGCGGGGTTCGTTCAAAGCCCCGGCTTAATTGTCAATTAAGCATGCACGGGGGGGACAACGCCATGACAACGTGGGGCTGCATGCTGGTGGGGTATTGTAAAGCCCGCCGGCTGACACTGAAAACAGCTGATTTTGCTGACAATGTGCTTGTAGGGCACCTTGTAAGCAATCAGCCGGTGACAGGAGGGCAAACGTCCTCCCTGTCCCCGCCATTGTGCGGGACATTCCTGGGGCAGGGTCACATTTTGGTCACCGCCGGCCGGCCCTACGGGGAGAGCGGTACCCGGGAGCGGGCGGGATGCTGCCTGGCCCTCCCGCGGCCGGGAGCTGGGTCGGACGCTGCGCACCCACCCGGGTACCGCTGCGGGGCTGCCCTGGCTCGCTAACGCCCGAGGGCTGGTGTCCAGCCACGGGCTGGCACCGTCCCCAGCTCTCAGCCTCCTCTCCCCAGGCACCGTGCCCTTCCCGCAGGGACTCTGCGCCACACGGGTTTCTTTTAATTTGCCTTTGTAACGAGCTGGGTGTGTGTAACGAGGCAGGCAGGGTCATTTCCAAGAGGCGGCTGGTTTTAGCCTCCCCGGCTGGGCTGCGCCGGTGCCGCGGCCGAGGGGGGACGCGGGGCGGTTGGGGCGCAGCCCCCACGCTGACCCCCCGCCGCCGCCGAGCGCCCGCTCCTGCCTGCCGGGGCCCGGCGCGGTGGCTGCGGAGGGCAGGTGGGGGGACAATGGGGATTGTTCTCCCAACAATGCCTCTCGCCCCACGCCGCGCCGCCCCCGCCCGCCCTGATTAGCCTCCCCGGGCGCGCAGCCCCCTCCCCGGCGGCGTTATCTCCTGCTTAAGTCCCCCGGGAGTTTTTGGCGGGTCCGCTCTTCCCAGTTGGCTCCTCGCGATGCACAACGGTGCCAGACTGTGGTGCGGAGAGGTGGTGGTTGGGGTGAGCCCTTCACCCCCCCCCCAGCAGGCTTCTTCATCCACCTCCCTCCGCTCTGGCGTGGGGAGGGTGCAGCACCACGCACCCATGCACCCAGCCTGGTGCACCCATGCACCAGCACCATGCACCCAGCCTGGGCCAGCTCCAGCCCAGGACGCGCTGCCACGTCTTCCTATGGGCTTTGCAGCATCGCCTGTGCACCCCCCCTCCAAAACCAGTGCTCACCAGTGGGCTGCATCCCACGGCCCCAGCATTAACACGCCACACCTCCCCGCCCTGGCAGGCACAGCCTTCCCCTGCCCAGCCCAGCCCGCACGGCGACTCCGGTGAATTAAACCGACCAAGCAAACGCCGATTTAGCCTCGGCAGGACGGAAATCCAGCCCCCGCCACGTGGTTTGCCCAGCCATAACACCGCAGCGACAGCGCTTGCTCCTCTCCGCACCGCCACCACCCCTGGAAGCTGCAGCAGGGACCAGGGTGACCGTCTTCCCCCCCCAAGGCTCCCCACGCACGGCCTTGAGGGCTTGGCACCCCTTTCCCCAGCAGAAACGGGAGCCAGCGCTGCAACGGCTCCGACGCCGCTGCCCGAGCCCCCTCGGCGAGGGCTTACCTGGCATTTTGCTGGGAGGCGAGGCGCTGGGCTGGTTGTGGTGGGGGGAGCCGTGGGACAGCAGCAGGTTCATGCTGTGCGGGGGCTGGCCCGAGCTGTAGGCGTCCATGGCCAGCTTCTGGCGGAAAGCCTCCTCCTTTCGCCGGTTGGCAAACCAGTTGTAGACGCGGACCTCCGTCACCAGGTTGGAGCCGAGCCCGTGCGCCTTGGAGGGAGACACCCCTCGCTGCAGACACTCGGCCCTGCGCGTGCAAGGGGACACGTTGGAACAAGGGTGCTGCTGGGGGGGCCTCCGCCAGCACCGCCGGGCAAATTTGGGGGTGTTTAAGCCCTTCCTACAAGCCCGCCCGCTCTTTCCAACTACGTCCGTGCCATAAAAGCCAGCCCCCCCTCCCTCTGACATTGCCGTAACACCGCAGCGTCCCTGCGGCATCCCTGCCCTAGCACGGAGCTCGCTCAGCCCCGGACGTCACCCAGATGGGAAAAACGAGGCAAAAAGAGGGCAGGCAGCTCGGCAAAGCCGTGCCATGAGCCAGCGGCCAGGGCTGCGAGCCGGGAGCCCGGCACGGCGTGCGGTTTTCGGAAGAAAGGCTGCGGGGCGGGCGAGGAGGCGGCGGGCGGCGCGGGGCAGCCTTTACCTGTTGCACTCCTCCACCAGAGCCTCGCGCTCCTCCTTGCTGGGGTTCTTTTGGCGGTCGTAGGCTTGGTACAAGATTTGCTGGGAGGCCGGCCCCCACTTGAACCGATTGCGACGCATCTTCTTGCTGGGGGTTTCAGAGCAGGCGTCGTCAAGCTGGGCAGCCCCCTGGTTCTGCTGATTGAACTCTGGAAAGAGAAACAGCAGCTGATCCTGACTGCTTTTGTCTGTCATATTTCCAGAACCCTGGACTGTCTGGTTGAACTCTGAAAGAGAAAGGAGCAGACGTGAGCTGGCCTATAGCCGCCGCTCGGAGTCACCGTCCCGCGCGGAGGTGGCCCCCCCCCCCCCCCCCGCGTCCCCTCCCGCAGCACCCCAAGCCCGCGGCCCCAGCACGCTTTGGAGCGAGCCGGGTGCTCCCTGCCACCCACCCCGGGGAAGGGGCCAGCCTTGCGCGGCGGGGAGTTATTACCATCCCTCCAGGACGGGCGTTTAATGGGGAGGCACGCTCAGGGCATGCATATTCATGGATTGGGTCGCTGCCGGCGTGCACTTGTTTCGGGAGGATTTTTGCAAGCCAGGAGCCAGGCAGGACGACTGCAAAGCCCCCCAAAAGGGTGCCTCTCTCCGCTCGCCCAGAGCTCCCCTCCGGCTCCCGCTCCCGCTCCCGTCCCGGCGCAGTGGGACGCCGGCCCCGTGCCCGGGGCGGGCAGGCACCAGAGGTGACCTTCCCCGACGGCCTGCCTCAGACCCGGCGCTTGTCACCACGGCAGTAAAGGGAGATTAATGGGAGGGTTTTATTATTCTCAGTTTTGCAGGGGAATTCTCCCGCTTTTTTTAATGGCTTTTCCCCCTGTGATGAGGGGGGAAACACAGGGCAAGGCTGGAGCAGGCTCTGTTTGCTCTAACGTCTCAAGGTGTGTTTTCAAAGCAATGGTATTTGGTGCTAAACCCTTTTCTGCACTTCCCGTCCGCTGGATATTGCATCTTTTAGGAGGAGGGAGGCAGAGCCCTTTTAAGGGGGGTGCCAGCGCCTCAACCGGCACCTCGGCCGAAAACGGGGCTGCTTCAAGCGACGCGGGACCGACCCGGGCGCAGGGGTCGGTGGGAGAGGTGCACAAAAGCAATAGTCTGTGTACTTGCTCAAAATCAGCTGCGTTTTAAATAGCACGGACTGCCTGAGACCATGCTCCAATAGGAGCAATTTACGGTTTTTTCTTTTCTCTCTCTCTATTTTTTTTGCAAGTAGTTGCAGAAAATGAGCAGTCTTGAGAAACAGAGAGGAAAAGGGGGCAGAGGTGGGAAAGGCAACTAATGGTGTGTAATTATTTCTCGCTTTCCCACCTGTAACAAATATAAATATACAGAAACTCAGCTGCGTGGATGGGCTTGGAGGAACTTGCACAGTGTTACTGTGACCAAGAGGGGCTCTCATCCAGTTTTCCTGTGCCTTAAATTCATTTTACTTGTAAAAATATCTGGGGGGAGATGCTAGGCAGTCTGGGGCCAGGGGCCAAGCCAGGGATGATCCCCGGGCAGCCGCAGTGGGCACGGGGAGGGGCAGGTGCTGGCGGGGGCTCTGCCAGGGAAGAGGGCAAGGGGCTGCTCCTCGCTCGGCTCCGGACGTGCCGGGTCCCCGCGGGCAGGACCGGGACGCGGGGACCCCCTCTCCCCCCCCGCCAGCCCCGAAGGGCGAGCGCTGGCGCGGGTACTTACGCCGGAGGATCTCCCGCTGCTTGCGGACGTACCACGTGTAGAGGGCGGCTCTCTTCTGCGTCTTCATGGGGGTGCCCTTGTTGAGGTGCTGGGAGAGGTGCGACTGGTTGAGGCCGGTGACGTCCACCACCTCCCGCTGCGGGATGTTGTGCTGCTGCATGTACCCCTTGATCATCTTCGCCGCCCGCCACGGGTCCTCGCTGGAGGGAGGGAAACGAAGGGTTAATTTCTCCTGGCGGGGGAAAAGCGCCCGGTATTTGCTTCCTCCCGTGATGGAAACCCATTATTATTATTCTGAAACCTGTTTCAGCAGGACACAAGATCTCTTGAGCGTATGTCCTTCCCCGACTGCCATCCCGGCCCCCCAAAACAGCCCCGTCCTGCCCCAGGGAGGCAGGGGCTGGTGGGACGGGGGCTCGCGGGGTGCCGCGGCCACCCCGGGGATGCCCACCAGGCTGTTCGCCCAGGGAAGGAGAAGTAAAGAGGATCCCGGTGGCCTGACGGGGCATGTCGAGGTCTCATTAATGCTGGTAAAGCACCTCCAGATCCTTCGAGGAGAAACGCAGCCCATCCGTTAACTGCTGCTGGTTTATGTTCACTGCAATTTCCCCCATGAAGATATGCACACAAAACTGGATACATGAACACACGCATATGTATGGATACGGGAAGCCCATATGGGTATTTCTCTGAAGAAAGAGAAACCTGCAATTTGGAGGTGCTGGGGGTGCTTTTCCTGCCCCTGCTCCCGGGTGCGGTACCTGCACTGCGCCCCGGGCCCCCGGGCTTGCCACCGGCTAGTGGGGACCCCCGCATGGCCACCAAACACCCCCCTCCGCGCTTGCTGCTTTATCTTCTCCCTTCGATTCCCGCAGGGGTAATTATCTAAAAATCTCAGTATTCATTTAAGAGAGACCCTATTTCCACGCTCCCACAACAGCGAAGCACACGCACGGGCCATATGCAAAAGGCTGAGAAGCGAAGGTCAAACCAGGCACACAAACCCAAGTAAGTCCCCAAATGGAAAACCAAAACCAACTACCACTCCCCCAATAATTTTAAGTCGTTCTTATTTTTAAACACTTGAATTTGGCTCCTGCAGGATCCAGGTGTAAAATGACTCTTTCCTAAAGCCGCATTACTTTGGTGTCCTTGGGGTAGCTGACACCAATCGAGGGAATAAATAAAATCACAGCCAAAAATCAAAATGCTGTCTGCGTTCTTTAGCTCTAACGAAAGCACAACGCGACGGCAGAGGAAGAGGCCAACGCGCCTTCGCTGTATTCAAGACCCCTGCATTTATTCTGCGCTACAGGAGGACGCTGGAGCAAAAGGAAGTGCTTTAACACTGAAAAATCGGTGTGGAGCCTGAACCTGGTCACAGTCATGCACTCAAATAATGCGATACTCTAACGCTGCGCTTGGAATAACCATCCGACTGCTTTCCCAATTCATTACTTATTTTGGATCCTTCAACTTGTCAAGGGGAAAAAAAAAAACCCCAACAAGTAGATTTCTTACTTTTTGTCCTGAATGCAGCGTGAAAACAAAGCTGGTTGGATCCAAAGCAAAAGTACCCGAGCAGGGCCAGCCCGCTGACGGCGGCGGGGGCTTTGTCAGATCCCGGGAAGGAGGGCACGGAGCCTTCCTAGAGACGTTGTCCCTGTGCCCAATCCTGCATCCTCCGGGCAGGGCAACCCCACCGTATATATGGTGTCCTCTATATGGCAACGGTCGCACGGCACTGCAGACCTGCGGAGCCGTACGTATGCACGGGCACATGGACACGCCGACTCCGTCTTCCCAACAGCCCGGACCCCCGACCGGGTTAAGCGCGGTGCGAACAGAAAAGCCCGCTCCTGTCCCCAAAACGCATGGCAGCGTGTGGCCAGGCCGTCGGCTCGGCAGCCCCCGCAGCAAAGGTGGGTGCCGACAGCAAGCGGGGGCACTTCTCTGCCGGGTGCTCGCTGCCGGTCGGCACCAGGAGCCGGTGGGGACGGCTGCGGCACACGGGGTTTCGGGGCTCTCGGGTCTTCGTGCTGCCCCAGGAGAAGGCAGGAGCCAACAAGAGGGATGTGAAGAAAACGTCCTTCCACCGCAGCTCTCCTCCGCACGCTCCATGCGTGAAGCAGGGCAAAGCCCGCCGGCCGCCGTGCCTCTCGCCATGCCCGAGCCGAGGGTCTCACACGGACTTTTGTCACGGGCGGTTCATGTCACCTAACTGATCCTACTAATTACTGATTAATAATAAGTTAATGGAACAGAGCTCATTATCATTTCTAATAGCAGTTTGGTTCACAACTAAGCCAAGGGCATCGTTTTCCCAGAGTTAAATCGTGAGCCAGTGCAACACAGCGCAGCACTTTTAAAATGTCAGACAAGTGACTCAGGGGTTACAGATGTGATTTCCGAATTTAAATAAAATTTGGCAGCGTTTTGGCTGGAAAAAATACATGAGAATTAGGAAAAAAGTCCCTGAATTTCCCTCCATTTTACTGTTTTAAGAAAGGCTTAGCCTTGATATTTCCAGCGTGTTTCACATTTACACTTTCAAAACAATTATTCGGCTCTTAATTTCTGAGCAGTGATTTTTCTTTACAAATCAACTTGACCGTATTCAAAAGGGTTAAACAACCTGAAACCAAACCCAAACATTTTGTTTCATGTTAAACAAAATGTTTGGACTTGACCCAAAATGAAACGTTTGAATGTTTGTTTGGCTTCTTTTTTTTTTTTTTCTTTTTTGGTTAACCTAAAAAGCCAGAGAGGAAAACCTTTTGATTCAACACAAGCCCATTTTTTTTGGTTCTGTCACCAAAATGAAAAAACCCATTAATTGTCCAATCTTCACCAGGACTTTACATGAAAAAAAAAAAAAAAAAAACCAAAACCCAACCCAACCCAGGAGTGCTTTGTAATACTGGAAAACCAGTTTATAGCCCTGGCTCCACGGTCCTTCTCCACCGAAATCAAGGAAAGGTGGTTTTTTCTTGCACAAAATTAACCCCGGCGAAGCCCGGCCACCAACGCAGACCGAGAAAGAGGCATTTCCCACCCCAGCCTCACACGCAGGCGGGGGGCAAAGCCTGTCCCTCTCCCCAGGGATTCCCAGACCCTCTCACCCCCTTTGTCAGCCTTGAAAACAGGTAAATACACTCCACATCCTCAGAGAAATATGCCAAGAATTTATACAGATGGATTATAAACCCGGCTCCCTACAGAAATGATCTATCTAATCTGCATCTCCCTGTGCACACAGGGAATCGGTGCGGGGAGGTGTGCTGCGCCCGCCGCTCCCCACACGTTTCCGAGCGGCTTTGGGGCATCTCCGGCCGGGTCCCCGAGGGCGGGCGGGTGGCTTTCCCGCGGTCCCCAGGCCCATGGGACCTGGGTGCTCCTAGCATATATTATTTGGCCGAGCGGGGTCTTGGCGAGCCACGGCGGGTGGGATGGGGCAGGGAGGGAGCCGTGGGGCGTCTCGCCCCAGAGCTGGGCTCTGCGTGCCGCCGGCACCCCCCTGGCCGAGCTCTGTGAGAAACCGCCATGCCGGCGTCGGGGCCAGCCTGCCCGCGGTGCGGCACTTGCCCCTCTCCCACCCGCATCAGCTGAAGCCCTCCGGGTGCCATGAACGGGCCCAAGCGAAGGCGCTGCTTGCCGAGGGGCCGCAGCCAGGGCGAACAGCTCGGGACCACGACGGGCGACTCCTGCCCGCGCCCACGCTGCGGGTGGGCAGCCGAGCCCGCACCGCGATCCCAAAAAGAGCCGCGGGGCTGAGCACCCGCAGGGACGTGGGAACGGCCCGGGCCTGAGCCGGCCCTGGGGTCAGGACACCGATGCCAGGGGAGCGGGAGCAGCGGGGGTTTAGCCCCAGTGCGTGGCTGCAATAAATGGTTCCCGACTGCCCTACCCCGGCTCCCTCTCCAAGTACAAAGGCCTCCCTTAGAGCAAACACGAGCTCTTTGCAAAGGCTCCTCAGGGACATGTGCCTGCTCTTGTTTGCACCAAAGGCAAACTTTGCACAGAAACACCTGTGGGAGCGCGGCCATCCCGGGGCAGAGCCTTCTCCGCACCCCCACTGCCACCCAGGCACCCCCGGGGACGGAGGCAGCCGGCAAGAGGGGGAGACTGGGGACAGGCAGGAGCACCCAGAGGTGCAGGGCACGGGGCTACGCAGGAGGGGTGGGCACCCAGCGGGAAAGGCCTGCAATGATTTCTCCCTCGCGTGGAGCCCCTTCAGCACCCCACGTATCCCAGCTAAGCCCCTTGGCAGGCACGGGTGCCGCTGCCCAGCCCTGACCCCAAAAGGCACCGTCTGCCCTGCCGGTACCGGGGCAGGCCTGGAGCCGAGCGCTGCGCACACCGCACCTACCATGGCGGTGTCCCCGTCCCTCGTCGGGCCCTGGCACGCCGCCGCCGAGGCACCGGGGCTGTTAGGGTGCAAGAGCCGGGGCTGACCCCGGGCTCCGTGGGCTGGCGGAGGGTACAGGCACGCACGGCGGGGCTGAGCCCGGCGGGCAGGATCAGTGCCGCGCTCAGGGTGCCGCTGGGGCATCGAGACAGGTACGAAAACCGCAGTGCAAGGTCGGGGGGGGGGGGGGGGGGGCACGGAGGTGCCCCCGCTGCACGCAGGGACGGCCCCGCGGGGCTCCCCACCCGCTTACACCGGCCCCGGCTGCGCTGTCGGGGGAGCCACGATCGCCCCGGCGCCCCCGGCTGCGGGAGAAGCGGCGGCTGCCCCGGCCCTGCCCCGGGGTACGGAGCGGAGCCGACGCCGGCCGCGCCCCGACGGGCCCGGGGCTGCTCCGCTGAGCCCCGACGGCGGCCCCGTCCCAGCGGCGCGGCACGGCCGGGACCGGCTCGGCTCGGCCCGGAGCGGGTCCCGGAGCCGCGTCCCCGGGACGGGCAGGAGCCCAGCCCGCCGCCTTTGGGGGTTTCCTCCTTCCCCCCTCCCCGGCCAGTTTACAGCCTCGGCAATGAATAACCCGCCGCTCCGCTCGCCCTAATCGCGGCCCTTTGTGTATCTTTCTGTTGATGATTTATAGAAATAAATTAATACCACCCCGGGCTCCACGTGCTGCAGTTTATGTTTTATCTCCCGGCGCGGAGGGAGGGCGGAGGGACGGAGCCGGCGGCCGGTCCGAGCCTCCACGGCCCCGGCAGCCCCGGCCCCGCCGCGACGGGCGGGCTGGCAGCACCCGACGGGGCGGGAGGACGCGGCCGGCGGGCTCCGGCCTGCCCTGCCCCGGCCCCGGCCCCTCTCCCTGCCCGTTCCGCTCCGCAGCGGGCTCCCAGCCCGCCCGGCTCCCCGCCACCGCCGCCGCGGGGACGGCGGCACAGCCCCGCCGGGCCAGGGCGCACCGGGACCCGCCACCGGGACTAGCCACGGGGCAGGCAGGGAGCACCGGGACCCGCCACCGGGACTAGCCAGGGGGCAGGGAGCACGGGGACCCGCCACCGGGCAGCGCACCCGGGCAGGGCGCACCGGGATTAACCACGGGGCTGGCAGGGTGCAGCGGGAGCCGCCACCGGGTAGGACCCACCGGGCGGGGAGCACCGAGACCCGCCATCGGGACTGACCACGGGGCGGGCAGGGAGCACCGGGACCCGCCAGCGGGTAGGACACACCGGGCAGGGCGCAGCGGGACCCGCCACCGGGCAGGGAGCACCGGGACCCGCCACCGGGCAGGGAGCACCGGGCAGGCCGCCTGGGGCCCGGGCCGTCGGACCGAGCGCCTGCCGACAGACCCCGGCGCGCTGCGGGGTGCGCCCCGTCCACGGCCCCGGCCCCGTCCCCATCCCGGCCCCGGCCCGGCCCCGGCCCCGGTCCCCGCCGGTACCTGATCATCCGGTCCACCTCGGCGCGCTGCTCCACGGCCTCCTCCGTGTTGAGCGCCTGCAGCTCGCGGAGGATCTGCGGCGTGTCGAAGTCGTCGCCGTCCTCCGAGCCCTCGTCGCCGGAGAGCTTGCCCTTGCCGTGCCCGTTGGCCAGCGGCGGGAAGGCGGCCTTGCCGTCGGGCGGCCCGCCGGGGGAGAGCGGCAGGCTCTCCAGCTTGACGCCGAAGCCGGCGGCGGGCACCATGTCCTCCAGGGCGCGGATCAGCCCTTCCTTGGTGGCTCCGGAGCTGAGCAGGGCGCCCAGGAGCTCCCGTTGCAGGGCGCTCAGCTGGGACACCATCCTCCCGGGCGCCGGCGGCGCGCCCCGCCGCTCGCCCCGCGCCTCCCGCCCTCCTCCGGCCGCCTGCCGCTCCGCCCCGGCCGGCGGGCTGCTGCGGGGCGCGGGCCGCCCTCTACCAAGCCATGACCGCCACCATTAGGCAATATACCTTATGCAAATCAGCGCCGGCAGGCCTCTCCTCCGGCCGCCGCCCGGGCCCCCGCGCCCCCGCCCCGGCCCGGCCCTTATCGGCCGCGCTGGGACGGACTTTGCCCGCGGCCGCCGGGAGGCCCCGGAGGAGCGAGCGGGAGGCGCGGCGGGGGCAGCGGCCGGGCGGGCCGGCGGCCCCGAGCGCCGGAGCCCCGGCCGCCGTCGAGGGGCTCGGTGCGCGGCTGCGGTCCCGGGGCCGCGCTCGCCCCTCCGGCGCCGCGCTCGCCCCTCCGGCGCCGCCGGCATCGCCCGCACCGGCCCGACGGCCCCGGGGCGGCGACGGGCCCCCCTCCGCCCGCACCCCCGGCGCCGGGCGACGGCCCCGCGGGGGGGGGGGGGTCTGGCTCCCTGGGGCACCGTGCCCGCGCCGAGAGGGGCCCAAGCCGAGAACGCTCCCCCCAGGCCCCGCAGGGGAGACTGCTCCCCCCAGCATCGACCACCGTCCCCGCTGCCCCAGCCCCGGCACGGGGCGGGTGGAGGCTGCCAGGATGCGGGCCCCAGGAGAGCACCCCCAAGCCAGGGGTTCCAGTGGGGGTCTTGGGGCGGCTTTGGGGACGGGCTGGGCGCAGGCGCACCGCGGTTCGGCTGCGCACGGCGTGGAAGGACTCTCGGCACGTTGGCAAAGGGGACCCTGCGGGGACAGGGTTGCTCAGGGGACACGAAGTCTCCGTTGAACCTTGGCAGCCGTCAGGGGTGGGAGCAGGGAATGGGGCTGGAAGCGGGCCGAAGAAGAGATCCAAGCCGGGCTCTGGGATCTGAGCACGAACTGCTTTTCCTAACGCTGGAAATGCACCGAGTCCTCCAAAAAATCAACAAGTTCATTTAAATTAAAGCAGACACGAATACAAGAGGGGCACCACCGCACCCCGAGCACAGCACAGAGGGGCACAGACCCTGCAGGGGAAGGCAGGGCCGGTGTCAGAAATCTCCGGTCATGACCACCCCAGCCTCCCAAAGCGCTTTCAGTTTGGTAGCCCTGTTCCCCGCCGCTTTTGGCTGGCACCTGGACGTCAGCCCTGACAAAGGACCAGAGCTTTAAACCCAGCGTTTCCAGCCCAGATTTGGACTTTCACAGGGTACCCAAAGTTGTAGCTGCCTGCCCACCTCGAGGGCCCCCAGAAAATCCTGCCAGCCACCAGCACCCGTGGCAGACCCCGAGCGCTTTGCAGCGCAGCCCTGGAGCCCCACGGGAGCCCGGCTGCGGGTCTCTGCTGCCACTGGCCATGGGTCCCCCTCCCAGCAAAACGCTGCGGGGAGCTGGCCGCAGTTTGGCTTCCAGCAGAGCCAGGCAGAGCGCAGGGAAAAGCCCCGCAGCCCGGCTGGGAACAGCCTGCGCCCGCCTGCGGCAGCGAGCGTGGTGGGAGCTGCGCAGACCCAACACGCTGCTGCGGAGTCAGATGAAAAACCACTCCTGCTCCGTGGAGCAGCACAGGAGCAGCCCGGGGCCGGGACGGCAGCGCAGTGCCCTCGGAGCCCCCCTGCCCTTTGGGGGACGGGGGGGGGCAGAGCCACAGCCGGGGGCGGGAGGGCTGGGGGTCAAGGGTATCCCGAAGGGAGCGGAAAACCTCTCTGCATGCTTGGGAGGGAGACTGTGGATGAGCGCGCGATGGCCGTGCAGGGTTTTTCATGGGCACGTGGCAGGCTGAGCACAACCTATAGAAGAGAGGACTGAAAAATCCCCAAAAGCCCCCTCCTGGCTCCCCGCCTGGAGCCCCCAGCCCGGCCGAGCATCTTCCCCGGCTCTGCTCCCACAGGCTCAGGGCTGCACAGCCGGGGAGGCGAAGGCAGCCCCTCGCACCCGTCCTGCACTGGGCGAGCCCTTGCCCTGCTGCGCCTGCGGCTCTGCTGCGCCCAGCGCCGGCAGGTTGATCCTCTCCCGATGCCAGCCCTGCTCAGGTCAGCTGCAAAGGAGTTCAGCCCCCAAATGTCTATAGGGAGCAGGGCCCAGGGTGCTGGGTGAGCGTCCCCGCTGTGCCTGGCTTTCCCACCTGCGAGGGTAAGCGACGGTACGTGCCCGCCACGTCCCTCGCACCCATAGGTGCTGTCATCCTTCACACCACAGCAGGTCTCTGATCACCCCAAAGCTCCCCTGATCCCAGGTGCCGGGTGAGACACCAAACCACCCACCCGCCTTTGGGGCGGGGGGACCACGCAGAGCCGCCGCTGTCCCTGAGCAACAACCCGCTGCCGCCAAGACGTGGGCTTACACCCGCTGTGCCCCCGGGCTCTCCTCCCACGGCTGCCCCCTTTGCAGACTCCTGCCCAGGGCAGAGCTTGTGGGAGGCTCCGCAGGTGCCAGCGGGGAGCAGGAGCCGGGCTGAGCACCCAGACCCCCCGGCACGGGCTGTGCCCGCCTGCCGATACCCCCCCACCCTGCCGCCGGCCTGGGAACAGCCTGGCTCTTGCTCCGAGAAGATCCCCTCTCCCTTTCAAGTGGGCTGGTGAGCTTTGACTTGGTCTTTGCACAGGCTTCATGGCATCGCATGATAATCATGTTCTGTCACAGTGGGTGACCTGGACCTTGTTCTGTTTCCACACATTTGGAGCCACCTGGCTAATGAAGTGGATATCGTTTTCTGGTCCATCTCTCTCACCCTATTGCTCTTCCCCCTTCCTCCACGCCCAGCTCCTCCGAGCGGTGTCAGGAGCCTCACTGCAATCGGCCTTTTCCCATCGTTGTCCGGCACAGCTCATTAATTCCTCAGCAGAAGAGCGTGGTCATTACGGCTCAGGGGGCCGATGGGTGCCCCGCGGGGCTGGGAACGCATAGTTTCCCAGCCGGGGGAAGGCACCAGCCCAGCATGAGCATCAGCCCAAGCTTTCACCAGGAGGTGACTGAGGCTGGGAACGCAGGACGGCTGCACAGGGGTTTTTTTTTTTAAGCTGAACATGCTCTGCTCTGCCCCCCAGCCCTCCGAAGCCACCCGGTTTGCAGCCAGCCTACGTGTGTCGCGGGAGGGTCTGGGTGCCCGGTGCTGGCCGCTGGCTCCCATGGCTGGAGACGGCCTCACCTCCCTCTCTCCCATCACTCACAGCACCAGAGAGGCTCCCCGGTACCAAACTAGAGGGCCATCCCCTCACAATCGCCACAAGGGAATAACCGTCCCGGCGCGATGGCCTCAGCCAGGCAATCCCTCGCCTGCAGCCGCAGCCCCCTCCATCACCCGCCGCAGTGTTCCCCCCAAGCACGGGCGGCAGCTCCCACCCGGGCAGCGAAGTCGCCCGTGCCGGCGAAGACGCGGCCGCCACGGCCAGCCCCGCGGGGTCGGGCACGGACGACGCCGTGGCATGGGGGACTTTGCTCCTGGCACCGTGCGGCTGCGTCCCAGGCGGAGGAAGCCTTGGGGCAGGCGGGGGCACCCTGCCAGGGCACCCCCACGTCCCCGCCGGAGCAGCCTCGTGCCCACCCTCACCCCGGGCAGCGCGGGGACACGGGACCCGCGGGACCTGGGGACCGGCGGGGATTTCTCCCATGAGCCGCCACGGCGGGCCAGCTGGGCACAGCGCCGTGACTCACACGGCGCCGGGGGATTTCTGCCACGGACGTACTTACGCATTTTATATATGCCTCTCATTTTTTTCTTACAGTTTCATTTAACGCCTGAGCGCGTGCAGACACACCGCCTCTGACCTCGTGGGCAGTGGGCAAGAGAGTTCCCACCAAAACAGGGCCATTAAATCCCCTCGCTGATATTTTTTCTCCTCCGCCCCCACTTGCGACGAGATTTTCGCATTCCCTGCCTGCCTCCGCCTCCCCCACACCGAGGTGACGTAATGTTTTGAAGCCTTCTCCCATCCCCACCTTTATTAAATATGACCCGTGGTTGATCCCCGCGCGGGGCGAAGGGAAGCTGTGGTTTCGGGAGCGATCAGACATGAAAGGGAGAGCTGCCCGCCCCGCGTGGGGCTCGCTCAGCAGGGCCACAGGGAGCCCTCGCTCCCCGGCCACCCCAATGTTTGCAGCCCTCCAACACCGCAGAGGTGGCGGGGATGGTGGCCCAGATGCCGCTTTCACCCTCCGAGGGTGGCCGGGTCCGTTGGCACTTTGGTTTGGGATGTAAATGCTCTCGCTCCTCGTCTTCTCCCTCCCCGATGACGGACAGGGCCGCGGCTCTCCTCCTGCAGAGCTTTTGGGACGGGGGCTCCGTTGGAGGGGTCTGGTGCCCCAGCTCCGGGCTGAGCCCTCCTGTCCCCATCCCCCCGCCTGGCTGCTGGCCGTGGCCATCAGCTGCCACCTGCGGTCCCCAGCACAGAGACCCCACTGGCCCCGGCACCCCACGGACGCCCCGGCACCGGCCACGCTGCCCGACCCGCTCGGCACGAGGCCGGGCCGGGGCTCCCGAGGAAGGGACGTGCCTGAGGGGACACGGAGCTGCGGAGCGAGGCAGGGGTGAAGAAAGGACTTTTCCACCCATGCGTCCCCTGGCTCCGCGCACAGCGAATCCGGGGCGAACCTCAGCTTCCAGCCCGCAGGCAGTTGGGGCGAGTTGGGCTGCCGCGGGGAAGGAGATGCTCCCGGGCTGCTCAGGCACCAAATTTCTCCCCGCCTGGTTTCCCCCATGGTCTTGTCTCGCCCAGCAGGAGCGCTCGGGCAGGGCTGGGGCTCCGGGCGGGCTTTGCCGGCAGCCCAACTTCTCCCAGACCGCAGCTCCCGGCCTTTCAGCAGAGCGTCGGCGCCGGGGGCACGATGGGGAACCCCCCTGTGCTGTCCCTCTGGCTGCAGCAGCGCTGCGGGTGTACCCATGCCGGGGACATCCGTCACCCCGGTCCCGTCACCCGGAGCCAGGCAGGTCCGCTGCGGCACCAGCCGGCACACCGAGCCCCAGGTGGAGGGGAGACGAGGCAGGAGGGACAGGAGCGCGGGTGCCACCCGGGGCTTGCCGGGAGCTGCCGGGACAGGGCGGAGGGGTGGGCAGGAGGACACCCAGCAGCAGCGTTCGTCTGTCACTCCGATAATTAATGCTTCTCCCTTACACTTTGCAAATAACTCGCGACTCTCTTTGTCTGGTGATAAATGGCCCCTTTGAAGTTCTCCTTTCTCAAAAGCAAAGCAAAGAAACACTTTCATAATCCGGCTTCACCTCCCTGTCCTTTGCCGGGGCTCTGCTGCTCTGCAGCGGGGGGGGCACAGGGGTGCTGGTGGCCCCTCGCCCGCAGGCAGGACCCCTCCAGGGCTGCTCGGCGTCCCCTTGCTCTGCCGGGGGGGCTCAGCACCACCTCGCGTGTCCCCTGCCCGTGGCCGTGGCAGCGTGCCCTTCTGCACCGGTGGCCTGGCCACCACGTCCCCTCCCCGGCAGCATGCTCCCAGCCCTCCCTGGGACCTGCCCAAAACCCCGGACCCCCCGTTTTCAGAGCCTGGGGGCTTCCCTCGACCTCCCCAAGTCTCGAGCCGGAGGCGAGCGCTGCAGTTGAGCGAGCGTGGGGGAGCAGGGTCCCGCTGCGGGGGGCGTTTGGGGGTAGGGAGGTGTGAACGTGACCCAGCACCCACTGGGAGCCACACGCGTGTCCCCCCGCGGCTCCCAGCCACACTCGGGTTCTGCTTCGCTGCCACAGCAAAACAAGTTCTGCTGGGCTATAAAAAGGCCCTGGAAGCGGGGCAGGCTGGGAGCCGCGCAGCCGGAATCCATGCCAGAGCTCTTGCAGGTTGTCACCGGCTTACGTGTCAGGGCAAACAATGCTATCTGCCCAGGAATCGCAGCACAAAGAACACCACAACAGCGGCCCAAACCCCAAACACGGGGTCACGGGGCAGAGCCCGCCAGCCAGCAGCTCCCCGAGAGGAACCGGGCTGCCCAGTGCACGCGGGGTCCGTCCCACGCACGGCCGCGCCGAACGGCGGAGCGCAGCGCCGGCACGGCACGGCTTGGCTTCTCCCAGCGCGGCCGGTTCCCAAGACCCCGGCCCCGAGCGGTGCTGGGCAGGGAGGCAGGGGCAGCCTCAGCTCCCCGCGCGGGGCAGACATTTCGCAGATGCCATTCTGCTTTACCGAGCAGCCGCGCGTCCTCTGACTTTTTATTAATTTTAAGACAAAGAGGAGGGAAGCGAGCTGGAACCAGCACGGGAGGTGGGGTTGTTTTCTGGGAAAACAAAAGCAGCGTGGCAGCGTGCCGCGGCCCAGGAGATGCTCGGGGCGGGAGGAGCTCCCCGCTGACGGGGGACCCGTCCCTGGGGGCACCTTTGGTGCGAGCCCCGGCTCCGCCGCAGGGACCCCCCGGCCCGGGTACCCCACCCCAAACCCCGGCCAGCCCCGCCGTCCCAGGTCTCAGCCCATGGTTATGGGTGCTCATCTGCGCATCACTCGCCCCTTCATGCGAGGACGGTGGCAGCGGCTGTGCACCGGGCAGGGGGTCACCGCTGGCAGCTCCCCGGGCCGAGGGTGAGAGCTGCCATAACGGAAAAAGAAAAACAAAGCCCAACTCCCCGTAGGCAGCGCAGGCAGGAGCGGGTGCAGCCGTCGCTGGGAGAGGGGTTTTGGAGGCAAGCAAATGCCGCCAGAGGTTTGCAAATGGCTTCGCACCTGCGGCAAGGGCCCCCCGCAGACACGGCCACCCCGGCCAAGCACACCCCAGTCCCCGCTGCGGGTGGGACCCCCGCCCCGAATGCATTTCTCTGCTGGGTGCCCTCCCCGGGAGGGTCCAGCCCCGGCCCCCAGCGGGGTCTCCGCCAGGCCGTGGGGGGAGCCGGGAGGGCAAAAATCAAAAGCAAATTGCAGGAGTCAATGGCGCGGAGCCGCGGGCGGCCTCAGCGGCTGCCATGTGACTTTGATTCCCGTATCATAACCCCGAATTAAAAATTCAAGCAATTACTTGCATGGCTTCCCTCCGATTAGGCTGGGCCTCGCATTCATTAATGCGGGCGCACAGAGAAAAGCCATTAGGGCGGGCGGCGGGGACGGTTTCGCTGAGAACAGTTCCGCTCCAGGAAGGAGCCAGGCGAAAGCCGAATTTCACACATCTCGGAGGCCGCCCAAGCACGGCCGGCCGCGCCGGGGCCCTGAAAGCCGCCTTTGTCTGCCCGGCCGGTCCCCGGGCAGGCGTCCGGCGTCCCTCGGGACAGGTGGCACGCAGAGGAGCATCGCCGGGGCAGGCGGGCTGGTAAAAGCATCAGCCCGGTGCCCGCAGCATCAAGGGGAAGGGACTGACCCCTGAGTCACCGCAACGTTTCCGGCAGCGACGAGCCGGTGGCCCCCCCAAAGTATTTACCCAGCCCAACCCTGCTGGGGGCGCGGGACCGGGCGGCCGCACATGGCGCAGCAGGAATGTCGGCGGCTGTTGAATAAAGGTTTTCACGCAAGCCCGTTGCGGCCCTCTGCAGACCGGGCCAATGCTCAAGAAAGATGCGGCAAGTTTTCCACCCAGCAAGCCTGGTTTTAGGAGCAAATTTCAAGTTTCACATAGTTTTCCCTCCCCTTGCAGTGCAAACGTTTCTCCTGCCTCCCCAGGAGCGGGTGCGTCGGTCACCTCCTTACCGGCTCCTGGTCCCCCGCGGCCTCGGCAGGACTTCTGCCCAGCCTCTGCCCCCCACGGGAACCCCCCACGGGAACCCCCCACCTTCCAGCAGCCGCCCGTGCCAGTGCGCTGAGCGTGCTCGTGCTTCACCGCTGGGCCATCAAGGAAATTTGCTGGACTGAAAAAATACCAGCACGTCTAGACTGAAATACCAGTCTGGGCTCCTGGGGAGCCGGAGGACCCCGCCGGGGCAGCACGGGCTCCCTTTCCCCCGGGGTGGCACAGGCAGAAGCGAGCCCAGGGACGTCCCCACCCCCCAGGTCTCGCCAAGCCGCTTTATCGTCTCTGTCCCCGTCCCCGCTTGGCACTGCCCGTGCCTGGGGCCCTGGGGTGCCTCATGGTCTTCTTCTGCACCCCTTTCCCCATCGCCTGCACCCTTCCCGCTGTGATCCTTCCTCCATCGGGCTTTCAGCCCTGGGGAAGAAGCATCGCCTGGGAGCAGAGGTTGGCGCAATGGCCGGGTCAGACCCACCGGAGGGGGCCCGGCCGTGCCCAAAGCCCCCTCGCCGGCCGTCGCCTCCTCCGTGCGGGCGCTGCCGGGGGCCATCCATCAGCGCGACCCCGGAGCCGCCCCGAGGAGGAGTGGCGGGAGGTTGCAGCGGGGCAGAGGGGAGAAAAGGAAAACAGACAGGATAAAAATCACCAAATTAGCGGGTCCTAGGGAGGGACGGCCCGCAAGATAGCGCAGAGCCATTTTTTATGGGAGAGGCAGCAGGCATGAACTGAGGATCAGCCTCTTCCCTCCGACCCCGCCACTGGAAGTCACCCCGGCCTTCGCCACCCCATTGCTCACGTACCCGCGTGCCGTCACTGCCACCGGAGCCCCGGCCGGGCACGGCTGCTGTGACCCCCCGCCACCCCGGGGTCCCACGGAGGGGCCGGGGGAGCAACCCTCCTTCCCCTCGCTTGGGGAGGTGGGCAGCGGCCAGGCCCCGCGCAGGCTGGGTCCCGGGGGCTGCCCAGAGCACCCACGGCCCGAGGGGCATCGCAGCCCCCCCGCGCCCCCGCAGAGCCGGGGCCGCAACGATCGGCCCCACGCGGGGCCGTGCCCCGGGCGAAGAGAGGCTCGGTGCATTGCAGGGAGAAAGACGCCTGCGGGCCTGTCCCGGTGCCCCGCCGGGACCACGCTGCGCCGGGGCAGCTCCCCGCTGCGCCCCGGCGTGGGCTGTGGGTGCTGCCGCCCCGGCGGGAACCTCCGGTGGGTGCAGGCGGCACCCACGCTCTGCAAGGGGACCCCGGGCACCCTGCAAGGGGGACGCCTGGGCACTCCCGGGCACCCTGCAAGGGGACCCCGGGCACCCTGCAAGGGGGACCCCCGCGACCGAACCCCCCCCCCCGTGCCCCGGGAGCCGCCCGTGGCCGCCCCGCCGGGCCGGCGCTGGCCGGGGACGTGGTGCCACCTCGTGGCCCGGCGACCGGGACGGCTCCCGGGGCCGGCCGGCCCCGTCCCTTCCTTTCCCCGTTCCCACCCCAGAAGCGGCTGCGTGGGGCTGCTCAGAGCACGACGGCCACAAGGTAACGGGTGCATTATTGTCTTTGCTCCCAGTCCGTAAAGAGAGAGTTGCGGGAGGGAAGGGGGAATAAAAAAAAAGAAGAAAAATAAAAATCGCTACGTGAAGGCAAGGGGAGATGTGTGACGGTCCCCGCAGCCGCTGCAAGCCGGGTCCGCCGGCGAGGAGTTTCGCCCAACAAAAGCAATCGCTTCAGTTCACCAAGACATCCCCAGACACGCCAGCCCGGTCCCACCGAGAGGCACGTCACCGCTGCCGTGCGAGGCCACGCAGCCTCTCGGGCGGCACGCGGCCTATTTACTGCTCCGGGTAAGGCAATTAAATAAAAAGGGCTTTACAACCTGAGCTGCAACCTGAGCTTTGAACTCACGGGGTTGCTCCTTGCTGGGTTGCGCAGGGGAGAGCCCACCGGCGTGGGCAGCCCCAGGGAAACCCACGGGGCTGCAGGTGGGCGCAGGCGCTGCCGGCACAGCCCGGGGAAATGCTCCCTTTGGGGCTCGGCCGCAGGAGACGTCCCGGTGCTGGGACCGGGCAGGCCGGGCACTAAAGCCCTTTTGTCTTCACCCACCCGGTGACCCTGCGCAGAAGAACGGGCAGATTGTCTTTCAAACGGAGCCGATGTGGAGCTTGAATGTCCCTTGCCACCTTGGCTATAAATCATCCTGCATGTGATAAGGTAATTACCTTCTCCTTGAAACTATTCATAGTAAAACCTATAAAGCGCCTGGCTTGTAAACACAACAATAAAGAGGCAGGACAATAAAACCTTGGCCGGGGTGTGGAAGGTGCTGCCTTTCGCCGGCCCCGAGCACCTCGTGCTTCACCAGTCCCCGGCCGAGGATGGAGGCTGCGTCCACCCCCGCTGCTCTCGCTGGCAGCGAGCAGGTGGCACGGGGCACACGCGGCTCCGCCAGGCACCAAAACCGAGCACCTGACGCTAAAGGGACACATGAAATCGTCACTGACCTCGGTATCAGGCAGGAGAGCCCATCCCAGCTCTGCTCCGGCACCCTCAGGACTGCACCCAGGTGCAACCACCGGCAGCAGAAACATCCCGCAGGGCTGGGGCCGGGCACAGCTGACCCCCATGACTGACCCAGGTCCCCACCCAGTGGCTTTTTAGTTGTTGTCCACAGAAATTAGGCCTGAATCTCTGTAGCCGCCCCCTCCACCCCCCTATAACGCGTGTCTCCCCAGCAATGCCCGTGCGCTGGCAGGAGAGGTGATGCGGCTGCTGGCTGCTGAGCGGGGCCGAGCCCTGCGCTGCCGGCCGTGATGGGAAGCAGGGGTGATGAGGTGTTTGTCTCATCTTCGGAAGATGCTGGATGGAGTTCCACCAGCCAGAGTGAAAACCAGCTCCTGCCTGTCTGCTCTCCCCCGTGCACACACTGTTTTTTCCCCAGAGGGTCAGCAAAGGGTGTCCAGAAGCTGGGGGAAGGATCTTCCTACAGGAGAATGAAAGGCTGGCATCAACGTAAGACCCATCTTACGTTCTCCTCTTCGCAGGCAGGAGGTTTGTAATGAGCGTGTGGGGTGAGACCACAAAATCCAGATTCTCTACCCAAACTGGCATTTCAGTGCTTATTGCTGTAACGTGGTGATGGGTTGAGTCAACGCCTGGGACACTCGGAGTCCACGAGCATCCCTGGAGAAGACAGCTACGGAAGAGAGCAGCTAACGGTGTGCACAACCAACCAACGAAACCAACCGGTAACTGATTCAGCTCCTTTACGGATGAACTGAACTCTGTCTGGCATTCAGACACACGGCCTTATTCTTGCCTGGTCTTGAGGGAAAGATAGCAGCCAGATGTTGAGGAACAGGCTCAGCAGATCAGAAGGTGCTGAACCCCTTCTGCTTTAGCATCCAGTAATGAGTTGGGCTCTTCGTTAAACTGATAGCTCACACAGAGAAAACTGCTTATGCTGCCTTCAGCCAAGGCTACCTGGAAACTGCTTTTGCTCCCAAAGATAAAAGATATTCTTATCTTTCTGTCTGAGAAAAGTTGCGTGTTCCCCAATATGAGTTGAAGTACTGGACGTGGTTATTTAGAAAACTTCATACACCGAGCAGGCAGGCTGCCACCACGCGCAGCGGGGACGCTCACTTCTGGTTTATTCAGCCACTTGAGCTCTTGGTTTGCCTCCATCGCTCGCTCAATGCTGCTCAGAGCACAAGTCCCCATTTCCTCAAAAGCCCTTAGGTGTTTCAGGAGCCAGGTGAGGCTTCACAGACGTTTGTAATAAAACCCAGAGACGTTGGCTACGCACTATTGAGAATCCCAGCAGCTCCCATCCGTTTCTTGGGGCACGTAAAATACCCGTGGAGGTGGATTTCTCAGCATTGGGAGCAAGCCAGTTGTTTCTGGCGTGGTTGCGGGGTGTCTGCGCAGCCCCTTCGCTGCGACGTGGGAACCGAGGCTCGGGCTCGCAGCCTCGTGGCGCTCCGTGGGCAGAGATGCTACGTCGCTCACGTGATTCTGTGCACAAAGGCAAAACTCTTTCCAAAGCAATGTAATTCTTGAATCAACAGGGGTTTCTCCATTCAGAACGGCCGTCCTTCTCCCAGTACTGACAGCGGGTGTGGGCTGCTGGGACAGCCACAGCACTGGTACGCCTGGGGTCTGCTGCCTGACCACACGTCGGACACCGAGTCCCACAGCTGCCTCACCACCGGTATTTCGGCTGGTACAGGGCTGTCGGCAAACCCGGGCAAGAAATCCAGGCACCGTCATGCTTTCAAAGGTAACGGGACAGATTTCTTCTAGAGCCAAAACGCAGCTGCAAAACACGGGTTTGATTCATATGGCGGAAACTCAAAGATGGGTACAGGTACAAAGAGGGAGAAAAGGAGCAAGTGTCAGCTTAAGTGTAAATCTGTAATTTGAAGCATAGCCAGGGGTGATCCTGATCCAGGATCGGGCCCATGAGGCGCTGGGGAGCAGTAAGGGCAGCGGCGGTGCTGGGCCCAGCAGCGATGCTCAGGTCTACCGCTGTCTTCCTCAGCCTCTGTCCCAGGCAGCTGCTCAGCCTTTCAAAGCACTGGGACAAGCCTCACCGCGCGCCAGAGGTTGGCAGAGCTGCTCCTGCCGCAGGCCGTTACAGCGGGAGAAGTCACTGGTGGCAGGGAACCGGCCCCATGCACCCAGCAAACGTTACGCCGAAGGGGTTTCGGATACTCACACTACTTGAGGCGCACTGAAACCAGCAGCAAGAATGGAAAAACAAAAGCAGACAAATTTTGTATCCCCAAGAGCTTTTATGACAGCCAGGGCTTGCGCTGAGCTCTGTTCAAACATCCACCCAGAGGTTAGGACAGCAGGCACTTAACTCTCAAAGTGCCCCCCAGGCCGGCTCATTCCTGGAGGCATTGATTTGTCCCCAGCAACATCAGAGAGCCCAGTCCTCCACCAGCTATCAGCACAGTAAGCACATAGCAAACAGAGAGCAAGCAGCAGCGTCATGAAGGAATGGGAAGGGGACAGAACTTCAGAAACAAACCCACATGAAGTTTAGAACGTCACTGCACCTCCCACAGAAAGGCGACCGAGCCCCCGGGGTAGCACTGCTTGAAGAGTCAAAATCCCAGCCTCAGAGGACCTACTTTGAATTTTCTGGCTTACGCAGCACGGTACCACCCACCTGGAAACAAGGAATTGGGAGTTTTTGGAAGACAGGATGAGTGAAGGGAGCAGGGAGGCGCAGGCCCTGTGTAAGACACCAGGAACGTAACAGATAAAGGCAAAGTGTGTTTGCTCTAAGCTAGGATTCAAATATTGGCATATTTAGGTTTATTGCAGGAACACAAGAGTGACAACATTTGCAGTGCTCAGAAAAAAACAAAATTCTTCCAGACCCCTCCTTTACAAACATGATTTTGAATGCAGCAGCAATAGTAACAAAATGCTTTTAGGTAAGCTGAGAACAGGCTGTTTTTATAAAACATACAAAGAAGGAAAAGGCATTTGTTTTCCACGTGGTGACACTGTAACAGTTACGTGTACAGACAAAACCAAGTGAGGACAACTTAAGAGCTCACAGAAATATATATATTAAAAAAAAAGTTCTACCGATCTTTTCATCAGGCATTATGAATGATTTAAACAATTTATTTCAAACTTATTAAATACCAACAACAGGAAATTTGTCTTCTGGATACCCTGTGTAAGTGAAAGCAGTGCGTTTCTTCTCTGTGCCCAGTCAGAAGGGTAAGTTATTGGTCACTGAAACAGGCGTTTCTTTCTAAGCCTCTGTTAATTCAGCGGCATTGGCATGGTTTGTCAAGACATCTTCCAGATAAACAGACACCCTTACCCTAGCTTTGCCCTCCAGCTGTTTCTCTATCCCACCGAGATGTTCGATAGCTCCTTTTAATACTCCCTCCCTCTCGCACAAGTCCGTGCGCGTTCCCGCTTCGTTTTCTTCAACTCCGGATTTCAGATATTGCAAGACGTAGGATTTGATCGCATCCCCATCTTCTCTTATGGTTTCCCAAATGACTGGCAGGTCTGTGCTCTTTGCCAGGCTTAACAAATGAAGCAGAGCCTGGCAGATCTGTGTCCTGAGGCTGGCACTGTACTTGAACTCTAGAAAGTCCTCGGTGTCTTCGCTCTTCTGCAAGGCCACCACCAAGGCACTCCAGATTTGGCAGAACTGCTCAGTGGAGCCATAGCATTCCCTCTTGCTAGGGATGGAGAGGGCCATGGCTGATTTGATTCGGACTTTAAAATTCTTGCAGGATTTCACTACTGAGGAAAGTGCACTATATGCTTGCGTGGTCCAAGGAGCCTCTCCTACAAAAAAAAAACCACCCAAAAAACCAAAACACAAAACCAAAAAACCCTTTTCAATCAGTCAAAATATACAAAACTGTAAATGTATCTCCTAAATATTTAATCAGCTTACATTTACTGTATTTATTCTGGTCCAAATGAGAGAATCAGAGGTTATGAAATGAAAAATTAGTTAAAAAAGTTAATCTTCAGAAGTTTTGCAAGAGGAAAAGCGACATTTTGCATCTATTCACAGCTATAATCCCATCCTCACGCTCTTTTCTAACATGACAGATCCAACTGAATACAGCGCAGTTATGCCTGTATTAGCATCCGCAGGATCTGAGCCTATTTCACTGGCAAGGGTTCTGGGAAAGCTATGACAGCAAGATTGAGCTCAGTTTGCTTTCTCCCCCTTTCCCCCCCCAACACATTTGTTAACAGAGACCTTCTTATCAAAACCACAACCTGCTGTGCAAATCCAAAGCCAGCGGGACAAGTTACTCACCGAGTGGCAAGGCAGGGTTCTTAAATACATTCCCCAGCGCGTAACAAGCATTCCAGCGCACTTTCATCGTGGCCTCACTCTGAACAGTAGAAATAAGGGCCTGAAGAGATTCCTCAATGGCTTCCTTAAACCGGGGGTTTGCTATGTGATACGGCTGAAGGAAATGAAGCACATTCCCAAGGGCCCGGACTGCATTACTCTTTACCTGGAACACACATACACAAAAAAAACCATTCTGGCTTTCAGCTTATAGGCAAAGCTTTTGTCAAACCTGCTACAAAAAAATCATGCTCAGAGCCAACAAGGAGCCCATCTGGAATCAGACCGGTGTCTTATCAGACGGTAACTTCCTAAATGCCACTAGAAAGATCATTCTCTGCAAATGGTCACACTGAAAAAAAAAGAAAAAAAGAAAAAAAGAAAAAAAACCCCAAACTACCACAAACCAACCCACCCCAGCCCCCTGCACTGGGGAAAAGTGCAATCAAATGCCCTGCAGGTCAAACAACATGGGAAACCTCCAAACACCAGCCCTCAGGAGAGGATGCTGAGCTGCAGCTCCCCGTCTGTTGGGGCAAAACACCCCAAAGTAACTGGTGCTTTTTCTCCCTTTTCTTTTTTTTTTTTTTTAAATAAAAATGAAGGAGTTAACTACACGATGATAACTCCAGCCTCCTTCCCCTCAGTCGTACCTTGTCTCTGTCCTTTGATGCTTCAGTCGCAGACCGTAACATTTTCAACAGCAGGAGATCAGAAAATTCCTCTTGAAAACTTTGTCCCATGGTTTCCCTAGCAGAAGAACCGCACTGTGAAAGGCCAGCTCAGATGATCCATCCCCAAAGATGTGATACAATCCTTTATAAAGGCGTATGAACAACCTTCACTCTTTAGAAGGCTAATATGTAAGGCAGACCTTACTACATGTGACCACTATGTTTATTAATTTAAAACCAAACTATCAATGCAAGAAAGCCGGTTAGCAATGCATTAAGTCTGTAATAAAAAACAGAGGGCAATGAATTGCTCAGAGGCAATTCTGTAGCAGGAATATATGATAACTATTTCTCCTGTTAAAAATGTAACAGTAGGTTAGACTTCCTTCAGTCTTTGGCTCGAGGAAGTGTTAAATATTTATTAATTTTACTTCTGTGTTACGTTGAAAGTAAATTAACCAGGGAACATGCAATTACACAAAGCAATATACAAGAAATAGAAAACTGAAAAGTAAACTTGGAATATACTCCGGAACTAATGATTAGAAAGACCAAAACCCAAGCAGTTTAGTAGAACTCAACCCCAGATGGATACGGGATACTTATAATACAGCGTCATACACCGGCAGACGCACAGGCTGAAGAGCGGTTAAAAAGAAGCACCCAAGCCAAAGCTTGGCTTTTTTGATACTAAGTAGATTCAGTACCCTCCGTCTGACCCACTGGGAATACGGGCAGAGAGAGGAGCTCCGCGGGCCAAGGTGCGCTTACGTACATGTTGATGATCAGCGTGTCTGTAAGATTGCCCAGGGACCAAGCTGCTTTGGCACGGACGTTCGGAGACTTGTCGTGGAGGGAATTCAGAATAGCGTTTGCTGTGTCTGCCACAAACATCACATCCTATAAAAGTGAAAACTGCTGCAAAGTTAGAAAGTTTTAAAAACTCAGGTGATTTCCTTAATAACAGATACATTCTGGCCTTTCTAGGGAAAATGATAGCTGCACAGAGACCAGCTCTACTAATATACTCTTCTTTTTTAGGTGACAACCTTTAATGTGTTTATGGTGCTCTCTGTACAGCTTTATTTGATCTTTAATTAACAGTCTAAGCCTGCACGCTGACCAAGTTCACCACTCTCTTGGGTAGCTGTTGCTGAAAGGTTTCAATGTATTATTTAAGTTCGTTGGTGCTTTAGTTACTTTGGATTTTAACATAATTACCTGGACTGCCAATCTTATACTCATCAAATCCCACTCTTAAGAAAGTAATTGCCTCTCCAGACTCCCTGTTGAGCTGCCTGTCTAATCTTCTCTTCTGTGGCACATTACATTTCATTTTCAATCCCTTGCCTATGGTAAAGGATTTTCTTTCAAAATATTTTGGACTCAAATCTCAACGTCAGCTACTGCATAAATTTATTACAATCACCCATGTAAGGCCACACTGCAAAACCTACAGAGTCTTCCAGCTCAGCCAAGCTAAGATCAATTTTTTGGTGGAAACAAGAGAGCCTTTTTCTCTAAATGAGATTTACTTCTTAGTTTTAAGCAAAACTGAAGCCTTCCCATTAAAAACTTGTTAAACTCTACCGAGCGCTGTACAGCCTTCGTCCCAGCTCTACCTCATCTCTTGCAGCTCCTTTGTGCCAACTAGCCTCTCCCACTTGTGTCCCTGAGACCTCAGGGAAGATCCTGACCTCCCTCCTTTTGCTCTCACTTATGAGGCACCCTGGCTTCTGCTTCGTCTCTTAAAACCACACTGGTTCTGTTCACCACACAGGAGGCAAGAGCAGGTCTGGAGACAGTACAGAAAAGCTATATACACACTACAGACCAAAAGCAAGAAAGGAGGCCAATTCATTCCAAAAGAACTCACGTTCCACATCTTCTGGTTCATTAAACCCATTATAAAATGGCTCAAAATAAGAAAAATGGGCCAGTTCTGACCTGCCGAAGGCAAGAGAAGAGGATGTAGACTCCAAGCGCACGTGCGGCAGCAGCTTTTACCAACGGGTTCTCACTGTGGTTCAGGCCAAGAAGCAGAGTGACACACAGTATCTGCTGGTCATTCTGCAACGACAAGCAGGCATGGCAATAGAGAGGCACTGAAAAGATCTCTGTCCCACAAAGATGACAACTGACAAATACTCTGGAAGACCCTAATATGTGGAATCTATAGAAGTTACCATTCAGAGTGTACTCTCTTCTTTAAAGTAAATTGACTGGCATTTCAGGATGCCGCACAGGAAACGGGAATGCTTCCAGCAAACGTGATCTTGTTGCTGTTAGATAAGACCACAAAGGAAACCAAAATATTAACTATCATCCAAACACAGAAGGCAGGGCCCATCAGAGGTAAAACAGACTGGATCGGTTGCATTTTCCTGTCTTACTTCACTCTTTCCCCTTCATTAACAAGGACAGCCAGGCAGATTAAGTTCATCCTGGGCAGATTGTCAGTTTACCAACCCATGACAAAGATTTTGTTTCATCAGAGCAAAGGGTCAGAGTGGGCACTGACTTGACCCCACACGGCCACAGGGACAAGAGAGTGTATGGGATCAAAGTACAGAGTGATGAAGTACATGCTGTACTTGGAGAAACCAGACTGAGAATTCCAGAGATACTGCTGTACTAGCAATTCCTGGGCAAATGAAATCTGGCAAAGTACTCCCCATCAAGAAGGGCACAGTGACATGAAAGGAGCTGCACAATGCAGCGGTGATACGCTGCCAAGGCTTTCATGTTTAAAAGTATATTTCACGTTGCAAAAGGAGAGTAAGGCCAACACACTTGTTTGCTTCTGCCTGGGCAATCACTGCAGTTTAGTGTTTTAAAAGCCAGCCAAAAGAAAAAACATGCATGCAAACTGGTGAACAACGTCAGTCCATGGCTGTTAGCTCAGCTGTCTCTTCAAGCGCTTAACCAGCAAAATAACAACCCTTCACCCCTCCCTCACGCAATGAAATTCTTGCCCTCCATCTCCCGTGCATCATCACCAAGGCTGAGTATTCATGGCAGGGCCAAGCAGCTTCTGTGACCCACAGTTTAATTGTTTTGACAGGCTAATTACTCCCAATATTGCCTTTTCCAGTCTTCAATAGTCACAACTTGTTCAGAATGTAAAAAAAAAAAAATTCTGGCAGATTCCTCTACCCTCTCCTTATAAGTTTGAAAAGGCTTTACACTCCTGTAATCTGGTAGACAAGAACAAAGCCTCAATAGGTGAAAATGCCACACTTAAAGGAGTGCTCTCTTACCTGCAGACGGCTGAAAGCTTCTGGCAGGATAGAGGACAGGGCATCGCAGGCGCTTGTCTGAAGAGTCGCATGCGGAGAGTTCTGAAGAGTGCCAGGTAGAGGGCCATTTAACATCATAGTCCAGAAAGTTACAACCTACAGAAGAAGCAGCCAGGTTTACCCACTTAAACTCAGCAATTATGCCTAAGTTCTGTGATAGACTGTCTTTTTCTATGACCAACTTTAAGACATACTCACAGCAGGTAGCATAATCACATGTGAAAGTGATTACAACTGTTTGGAAGCCTATACTACTTAGCATTCAGAAACATTTTAAAGACATTTTCGTACTGCTATCAAGTACTTATTCACTGAGTTCTGTTTGTTTCCTTCTCAAGGCCACATACACTCAGATTAGATTGCATTAGGTAGAATTACGATTCCATTCTTGAATCCACACAGCTGGGTATTTTCATTTGCCTGACAATTTACATTCATATCAAGTGACAGGAAGCCGGTGCAACTGGACACGTTTCCTACCCTGGAGGGTCACTGGTGACCGGCTCAAAACTTAGCATACGCCAAAGAAATTTTTAAAATTGCCTTGTGTTCACAGAAGCAAGACAAACAGGCCAACATTACTACTAGAATGCCAGTTCCTCAGCTTCCGCAAACTTATCCAGCAGACAGCCTCAAACAATGAATTTTTCTGAAATCACATATATTATGGTTCTGGCCACTTTCTCTGCACTTGTGAGCAGCCAGAACACACAGGCTGGCTCTTGTAACGATGCAAACTCACCAAAACTCTAAAAGTGTATGTCTAGGTTTTACGCAGCAGTAATGACGTATGCAAAACCTGCGCTGTTCTTCCAGCTTTCTGACTTACAGCAGGCAGGAAGAGGAGGGACGAGGAAAGGCAGAGAGGCAGTGTTAACATCATGTAAAAGAAAAAAAAAAAAACCCACACCACAAAAAAACAACACGCCTGCCTACAGACAAAAACAAATGCAAAAATAATGCAGGAAGTCTCCAAAAATTCTATATATCAGCACCTATAAAGCCACAGGGTACTGAGTCCCTTTCTGCTTTCCTGCAATTGGTTTATCTGTATCCGTGCCAGTAACTTTGCAGAGAGTTCAAGAAAGGAAGCTCAGTGAAGTGGAATCTCAGAGGGAGCCCACACACTTACCATGCTGACAGGTACTCTCTGATCAGGGGCAACGGCTGAATCGGGTTTGTACTGCTGTAGTACACCTGTGCCCAGCTCCTCCAGAAGCTGCAAGGAAACAAAAAGCAAATTAGGTCTTTACCAAGGATGACTCAAGTACCATGGAACTATAGCAACCCTTACCTAGGACTATACTTACTTGCCCAGGGAATAAAAATAAAAGATTCAGTATTGTTTTGGACTCTATTCTGTCCCTGCTAGTGAAGAAATTAGGTGAAAAGCCTTTCTTACATAAAGTCTCCAGCTAGAACAGCATAACAAATTGCCACGCAAAGAGGAAATCCCTCTGAGCTTTCCTTTGGGTGACAGACTACAGTTCCTGCAGCAGCCGATGCAAATCAGGGAAGGGCCAGTGTTATAGTCCTTGCATTTCCCCAGCTTCCTGGTGACTCAGCACAGCAACAAAATTCTGCTAAGAATTCAAGATTGGAAGCAGAAGGTGCATTTCTCAAAGTGTCAGGGTACTGCACTTCCCAAAGAGCTACAGCAGACACCAGCTCTTGACGGTGTGCTACATCAAACACACAAAGACGCTCTGAATATTCATCGCTACTCATCTGTATTTGCAAAGCACCCTAATAGATAGAATGGACTTGGTAAAACAACGTTGATGTTTCCTCATGCTCTTACTTTGGCTCCATGAAGCTGAATGGATGGATCCATTTCTTCCATGCATCTGCAAGCCACTTCTCCAAGTTCTAGGAAATAGCTCTGAGCCATAGAGAAATAACCTTTTACAAGAAGAGCCAACACCTAAACACAAACAAAAGAAGTTCCATTCAGCATTTTTTCCTTCTATCAAACCAAAATACCCCAGATACACACAGAGAGGACATTAATGGGCTAACCAACATGGGACCATATACTAAACTCTGATGTAACAGACACACCTTGCAGCACAACTTCTAGAATACTACAGCTAATTAAAAACCTCTCTATTCCATGATCTTGTTCAAAAAAGGGCCACAAAAGCACTATCAGGTAGCAACACAATGAATTATTTACTGTAAATGAGGTCTCCTGTAGCTAAAAAACTAAGCAAGAGTGCCTGTAAGAGCAACACATTCTGCATCTCCTGTAATACTGCTGCTGCGTTCTGTGAAGCTGGATTTAACAAATATTTGTTGTTCCAGAAAAAGAGTGAGACTCCTTGGGATACACATTACAGAATCTTACTATTTTCTGTGGTTACATGAAAAAAACCAAGGCCAAGTCTCAACATTCACAGGTACTCCTTTAGTCATACCAGCATCACTCCATAGTCCCTTGCAGACTGTTCTTTGACTGCAAGGTTCTTCCCCACCGTTTTCCAGCAAAACTTTAATTTAGATTCTGTATGGAGGAGTTTGCATGGGGAAGACTCACAGCCTTCACCAGACGCCAGCACACACCCCTAAATATTTAAAAATCTCGAAGGTAACAAAAATCACAGGCAGATGAACTTACTGCAGCAGGTTTACTATGGGACAGTTATGCTGTGGCCACAGGCACGGAAACAAAACGTTACTGCTCTTTCAGTCACAGCAGCTCAGACATGCTGCACTAGCAAATGCTTTAGCCTAAATCTCACTGAAAGAACTAGGAGCAAAGGCAATCCACAACTGAGGCTTGGCTGACATGAAGTAATTTGATATTGTACCAAGCTATTCATTTTACAAGCCAGCTGTTCATCCCCACCTGTAAGGATTCCAGTCGAAGGGGACAGGGTTCATAAATGCTGGAAAACGATGGAAAGTTAGCATCGCTGTCAGAACAGGAATCCTCTCTGGGCAGAACAATGATGGAAACGCAGAGACGGAGAAGCCAGCATGGTTCTGAAGATGTACATCCTGCTGGATTATCTAGAGGCTCCCCTTCTGAGGGGAGTGCTTTTCTCCACTGCTCAGAAGAATTAAAACGGTGAGGGGTTGCGCTACCACTATTACTTAGCCCTGAAGAACTAGGCTGTTGCAAAAGTAACTGCACCTCTGGTAAAGGTGCTTGGACAGATACTATGGCCCCTAATAATGTGAGACTAGAAACTCGAACATTAACATCTGCAAGAAAGAACAGGGCGGGGGAAGAAAAAGCCAGTCCGTTAGCATCTCACTGACACATCAGCATCCTTCTTCAACACTTTTCAGACAAGAGAGATCATAACATATAATTCGATACCCATACATATGTTTACGTATTTATGAAGCATGGGGGGGAAAATCCACAATTATTTTGTAATAACCAATGCTGAATTAAGGTATAACATAGACACAGAGGCTCCAGCCAAACAGAATGCAAACCTTTATGACAAATGTATGGCTTTATCTGGTTCCAAACTCTTGTCAGCAACCCAGGTTTTAAACGGCTGTATGGTGCATTTGAAACCAAATTTGCAAGGCACTGAAACACACAAAAGAACATACATGGAGTGGTGGTTACAATGTCAGCCTGGCCTCCAACAGATTTGTTTTTACATTTGCAATTTAGGTCATTTAGACAGCTAATTATCTGAGGGCACCTGAAAACAAATGCCCCAATTATCTGCTGTTTGAAAACTGGTAACAAACTTGGCTCCTAAGAACAAGTATTTAACTACTGTGACCTGGCATAAAGACCAAGGAATTTCAATAGCCCACGGAAAGCTTTTTTTGCCAATTTGGATTCCATTTCTAAAGCCAACGTGAGTCTTCAGAATCATTTCATAGGTTCATTCAGCTCCAGAAAGACTACACGAAAGAAATGCAGGAACGAGAGAATTGTGCTGAAGAGAAAAGAAACCCTAGGACTCTGTCGGAAGACTCAGTCAATGAAGCCTTGTGAGACAACAACAGTCTATTTCCCACCACCCCCGCCTCAGTCCTCAACAGCTACAGTAACTTCTGTGCAATCTTTCTTCAAGACTTAATCTAGAGACCAATATCATCTCCGGGGCAGCATCTGAAACATTTACAGTACAGTTACCTTGACTATTTGTGTCAGTGTTTGAGAAGAGGATTCTGCCACCAGGGCTAGCAGCAGGCAGCGGTGCAGCTCCCGGATGCTAGAAGCAATAGTTACAGAGAAGGGAGTAAAAGCTCTCTTGTGATCATTAGCATCTTCAGCAACAGAAAGAAACTGCTTAGAACCTTCCAGGATGGCTGAGAGAACTTGAAGAGCACAGGCACGGGTCTGAAATGATAAAACATTCCTGTTACCCACTTTTAACACCCTCCTTTGAGCTGACGGAGAATTTTAAAATTGATGAAAGTCTCTTTCTCCAGCAACAGAAGATTCAACTCCAACTATCTTTTCCCATAACTTTAAGCAGTATACAACCAATCCTTTGTTTCCTTAACCAACACATCCTCTTTCATCTCTTGCGGTACAGTGACCAAGAAACACAGATACAGCAGCCAAAGTACTTACTGAAGGCCAGAGAAGACAACTCTTAAGATTAACATTGGAAAAATACAATGCTTTTTCTACTCAGAACTACCTCACCTTTGGAGAAGGGTCCTTTAAAGCAATAGTCATCAGGGACACTGACTGGGGGCTGCCAATACCCGGTGCATCAGGAACAAACGCTGACCAGTAGCCATAAAGAACTCTTTTTTCTATTGATTTTATAGCAGAAAGGAAACAGGCTAGAGCCCCTTGACGAACATTGGCTTGGTAAGATCTTAAAAACAAACAAAAAGATTAATGAAATAGCAGCAGTGAGAAGTAATGAACTTACCCCCTTTCACTGATATTAGTGGCTAGCTGTGACAAGACATTTTTTACAAGAACAGGAAGAGAAAGAACAAATTTACTTTCAAACCAATACAAATTACTGCCTTCCAATTTTCTTGTATCACCACATAAATCAAAAGGAAAAGTTATTTCCTCAACAGTTTTGATTACGAACAAAGCGTTAGGATCCTGTGGAAGTGTAAAAGTCTGCACGCATGTAACATTTGTGCCAGATCTACAGGAACAGAAGGTATGCTTTAACACGGTGCATGAGCTTAAATTGTCATGAACAACAGTACACTCTGCTACCACGCTTTACGTTTACATGAACAACAAGCACCTCATTTTGCTCTGTATTCCACCTTCAGCATCAGAATATTCCGACTCACTGCTGCTGATTCTTTTCCAACTAGTATAATGTGAAGACAAGTGATCCTTTCCAGCAGGCACATATGCAACATCTGATGCACGAGTCCGAGGATCCGAACAGGGACTGTTCTGCACATCCCCCAAGTGTAATTTCAGCATGTCGGCTCCAAGGACTGATTCATTTCCTGCATCACCCAAATCTTCTCTTCCTTCTTCCCCAACCTCTCCCTTCTTTTGTTTCCCTTTGGATTTTTTTCTACGGTTCTGTTTTAAGACAAAAAATAGATTTTTTTTTTTTTTTAATCTTTTGAAATAATATCTAGAAAGACATGCAAACATTTTATAGTTGTAAATCTTTTACTAAGGGAAAAAGGTCTCATCTGAAAACAAAACTAATTGCTAATCCACAATAAAAGCAGAGCTTAATATAATAAATCATGTACCCTCCGTATAGTACATCAACATCAAATTATACAAGTTTCTAAATGAGTTTTTAGATGAGATTTAGTTTAACCAGGAGTTATCACAGCTATTTAGCATTCTTCTGATGCAACAATACTGCACAGAAGTGCAATTATACGTATGTGCAATACTGTACATACAGAAACAGCCACTTCTTTAGTATCTGAGAGTCTGCAAACTCTGCTTTTTAGTAACAACAGTAACATCAGTATAGTAATACCTTAATGTAAGTACGCAGTTTATATCTCAATAGCCTCAAAAATTAAGCTTTGGCCTCTTCATCAGTAAAGCAAGAGATTTCCTAGAAAACTTTCTGTTTGAAATATGATTTTTAACTAAAGTGATTAAAGAAGAGGAACACTAAATACTTCTGTAGTTCTTTTAGATTTACAGTAGGTATTTAACATCTAAAAAGAAACAAGTCAACATGACTATACAACTTTATTTTCTCTAAGGTCTTTCAGATAATCAGTAATCCAAAATGTTTACAGGGTTAAAAAATAACCTGTAGAAGGATTAAGCAGAATACATGGAGGAGGAGGGAGGAAATCAGTCTCTGGATGAACTTGACTTCCCTAAGAAAGAGTCAAACAATTGTGCAAGTGTTAGGAGAGAAAATGTAACTTATAAAATAAAAAGCTTTGGCTAGTCTGCACGCACCAATCCCATGTCTGCAGGCCAAGAATTCTTGGCTATAGATGAGTAACTGATGCACACAGCTTAACTCAGGAAAACCAATCTCTGCAGAGCCGTTTGTTCTCGTCATCTCAGTTTACAAAGCAATTTTACTCAGTGCAGAGAGTCATAATCAACACCTTTAAAGCAAAGAATGTGAAATGTATCACATGCTCAGAACACAAAGAGCCTGTTAGCCACTAATATCACGTCAAGTAACATACAACCGCAACAAACACGCGCACAATGAGCATGCAGTAGAATCAGAATAATTTCAGCTTACCCCGGTCTGCTTAAAGGCGGCTGGTTCTGATGGTTCCTGTTTGACGGGAGACCTTTTATCATACTGAGGCAACGGAGCCGGGTACAAGGCTGCGGGCATTTCTATGCTCAGTCCTGGCAGTCCATGAAACATGCATTTCTAGAACAGTAACAAAAACGTTAGCATACTTTTCCTTTTTGATGCACACAGATTTACTGTGTATTTACTCAGGTGTTCATCAATTTTCAGTTGGGCTTGTGATCCTTCCCCCAGGACTTGTCTTTTCCCATGCTATGTAACAGCTATGCAACATCGGAAATTCAATGATCTCTAGAAGGATTTTAAGTAGCTCCAAAAAAATGAACCTCCCATCTTTCTCTCACATTCTTGTGTGGAAAGCGCAGTTAAGATGCTGCGAGAGAAACTCAATGTCTTTTTCTTTGCGTCTCACACTACATTTCCCCCCATGCTCAGGCTTCTCTGCTCCCTCTCTCTCATCTTCTCCTACTGTTTCCCACTTAACAAGCACCTGGAACAAGCACCTTCCAGTATCTGCCTCTTTCTCAAGGTGGATTTAAGTATTTACCTTTAATACTGCAAGAAGAGATCCAATTTGGTCAGTTTGCATTAGTTTCATCTTCCCACCATTGAGAAGCGACTGGATGCCTTTCAGTGCATTTTGCAGTAACTGAAAACCAACACACAGAATTACTTACTTTTCTTTCCCAAAACATTGAAGGTTCACATCTTTCCAGTGACCTTCTAGGCAATTACAGTTTTGCTCAACATAATTACTGGGACAGTTACTTATGTTCATTTTAAAAAAAAAAAAAAAAAAAGGCTATTTAAGCAAAATCTCAGTTGACAATATTCCAAATTTCATATACTCCAAATTCCAATATTCCAGCAGCACAATCTCCTAATTAGAATATTCTAGACAATCAGACTCATACTTACCATGCAAAAAGTGATGTCATCTACATCAGAGGTTTTTGAAGACTGCAAAACACTTAGAAAAGTTTGAAAACAGACACTTCTGTAGGACTCATCCAAGTATGGCTGTCCAGGCACACTAAAATTAAAGCAGGAGGAGACAAATGGTTGGTTTACAGTCTGTCCCACAGCTTTATACAGTTACACAAACTCAGATCCAAGCCCTCTGCTAGACCGAAGAGCACAGCCCCGGATGGATGGACGGCTCTTTGAAAGGGATCAGCTCTACCACTATAAAGAACAAAAGGAATCCTTCTGCACAAAGAGCTAGGACAACCATAGTGTGCCTTACACCTCCTCTGCTTCTGTGGCCACCTTCTCAATTACAATTACTCTCTAAGCATAGCTTAACAAGCTGTCATGCTTATAAATGCTTTTTAGGCAAAATTTGACATTGAAAAAGACCTAGAATTACTTTTGCCGTTTCCCTAGTTTCCATGAAGTCTGGGCAACCTTAACATGCTGAAACATTTTAACATCCACTTGACTTACTGCATGAAGAGAGAGGGCAACCGCATCACTTCATCTTTGCTACCTTGAGTACCATTTAGTAAGAGCTGGCCATTGTTGCAGTGGATTTAGAGTCATTAAACAAATTCTTTTGTAATGGATTCCTAAGCACCTGGTTCCAACACATTTAATTACTTCAAGCCATCAAGGCATGTTTGATAATACTCACAGGAAAACTCTAATATTGCAAGTGGTTTTCCTGAAATTAGAATCAGAGAACAGTTGAGGTTGGAAGGGACTTCTGGAGATCATCTAGTCCAACCCCTTGTTTGAAGTAGGGTCAACCAGAGCAGGTTGCCCAGGACCGGGTCCAGTCAGGTTTTGAATATCTCCAAGGATGGAGACTCCATGGCCAATCTGGGCAACTGGTTCCAGTGTTCGATAATCCTTACTTCTTTTTTTCCCCCGCCTCTTGTGTTTAATCGGAATTTCCTGTATTTCAGTTTGTGCCTATTGCCTCTTGTCCTTTCACTGGGCACCACTGAGAACAGTCTGGCTCTGTCATCTTCATTCCTTGCCATCATATATTTATACACATCGGTAAGATCCTCACTGAGCCTTCTCGTCTCCAGGCTAAACAATCCCAACTCTCCACATAGAAAAATCATCATGCCCAAAACTGCCAGATGTTGCATATTTACATTAAGTAGTTCTTCAGACTTCATCTATAAGTGCTGAAATTCCAAACTTTTGTGTTTGGTTTTTAAAAAACAAAAAAAAAAAAAATCAAAAAAACCCCACAAAACAAACCACAAAACAAAAAAACCCCACAAGCCATCTGTTCAGGAGAACTATTAACTGAAAACTCTTTACAGAAAGTCCAAGTATCTATTGCTTTTATTAATTGCTTGCTTGCCCACAGAGCCTGGTTAATCAAAATTTTTCCCGTATAGCAGCTAATAAAGATTTGATGTTGCTGTGGCATCAGCATATTTACACATGGAATGGAAAAAATGGATGAATTGCAAAAGAATAACTGACAATCACTATAAAAACTTGTAACTGGCAACTTCTTATGCAAAATTAACCCAAAGAATCACTGCAGGGACCAGACAGCACAACACTTTCTCTTTTCTTCCCTAAACTAATCTCCATTAACATTATTTCTGGAAGACTGAGAGTTTACAGTTTTATCCACAGATGATACAATATCTCGGAGGAGTAAAGTTTTAGATTTCGAATTCACGCATATACACCTTACTGGTCCTAACACAAACAGCAGAGCAGCTGTCTGTGCTGTCAGATGTGTATCTTCTAAAGCATCCATCATCCACACCACTTCCAGAGCATCCACTCCACCACCTGGAAAGGCTCGTACGCACCTGAGACACAGGTTTGCCATGCTGCGTACTGCTGCCCTCCTGAGTTCCACGTCTGGCTGAGCAGAATCACTGAACCGCACCAAGAGCCCAGTCTTGCCCAGCAAATCTGGGAGATACTAAAACAAACCACCAAAAGTCATTAGGGGTCACTGCTCTTCTCTCCAGCCTCCTGGTTCTTCTGTTTGGTAGCTAAACGTATCTATGCTACAAAAGATTTGTCAGCTGCAATTTCAGATTCCATAGGCAGATTATGTTTTTTTAAAATGACATGAAAATATCAGTTTCCAAAGTTCTCTTATTTTGTATTAAAGAAGTATTGAGCGTGAGCACAGTTCAGACCGAGTCCCAGTTTGTGCTTTCTTCCCAGACATAAAGCTAAGTTAGTAACAACTGCTGTACCAAATTGCTGCGGTTATACAGGCTACAAACCCACACAAGCTGGCAGCTCCAAAACTGCTAGCATCACCACCCTGCGCTTCAGCCCAACAGCAGAAGCTGCTCTGCAAGCTGGCAAGAGCTGGTGACAGCAGAGGAATTCAGCATATCAAACACTATCAGTCACACTGCAGCAACGAGGAGCTTCGTACGAACCTCAGGATTGATACCCGATAGTCTCCAGTTTGAAACGGCTTTGAGCCCACCGCACACTAAAGACCTGATCTGGTTACAGGATAAATTTCAGGATCCTCAATGGAGCCTGCTGAGTAATGTGCAATTTGAAGCTCCCCGCGTTCTTCCTGCCTGAGACACAGGCATACCAGGGTGGTTAGTCCGCAGACTAAGCCTGGTGCCCTTCCTTAATAGCGTGCCTTTGGCTCAAGCCGGGTAATTGGTGGTCCCTACAGCTGCAGCCTGCAGGTATAGAGGGATTCGGCATGGGAAGAATTTGTTATCTACTGATTATTAGTATACACACCTATCACAGCCGAAATTCAACCTTTCCACAAATATCAGTCACTATTTAAATGGGATTATTCTTAACATAAAAGGTGTGGTGATTTGAGAACATGATACTTTTTTATTCTTTCTTTTGGGAGGAAAAAAAAAAAGAAAGAAACAGCAAAAGGGTGCGAGTATTTTTGTGGTTACTTTCTTTTAGCTTGTAAACTCACCTTCTGACATTTAGGTCCATTATTGTAAACAAGAGCTGCTAAGGCTTGCAGAATTTCAACATGTGTCCAAGAGCTGCACTGCTTAAGAGCAGAGATGCAGTAGGAGAGAAGAAAATTCAAGTTCTGTTCATCAACCATCACCTGTCATAACAGAAAAGGACTGTGGTCAAGAAAACATCGTCATGTACTGCTGGAGGCAATATACCCAGATATATTGGTTACAGACTCCGGTGATCTGGAGGTTAAAATTACACACCATCACAGAATCAGCCAACACTTAAGAAATGGCTAAATCAACACAAGTGTCCTATAACCAAGAGCGTATCCGATGGTGTATCGCTTCTGACCGAGAGCTGTTTTCATATGAGGAACCATGCTAGAGCCACAGACCAGAACCTCAGCTAAGAGCAAACAAGCAAAACAGTGAAAATCCAAGAAACTCTGCATGAAGGTCAGCTCCATACCCCATAAAAAGAGACAGAAGGCCTCTCTGGCTTAGTGGGGGATGAGGGAGCCAGCACACAGGAAAAGGAGGGACAAGGCCAAACTTTCCGTACCTGAAATTTGTTAAGTAAATGATGGATAAGCTGACAAACTTTGCTGACAAGATGTTCCTGATCAAGGTGAACCAGCTGACAGGCTTGGACAAGCAGAGCACAAACATCCTGGAAAAGAAAGCCTCAGTTTATTATTTAGAGACTACAAAGCTAGGGTGGAAACCACGTCATCAGCTAAGACTTTGATCACACAACCAGATCTGCGTGTGGATACCACTAACATCAATGCACATGGATAATGTAAGGAAACGAATGAAACTTCCACTAGTGAGCTTCCCCTCAGCTCTCTACAGACCTTCATCCCGAGGCAGGGATATGCTGACATGGATTCAAATTGCAGGAGTGCTGCTCAAGGATACCGCTTAAACACGGGAGCAAAACCAAAGCCAATAAGACAGGCAAAAGAAAAATACAAAGTTAGGTTAAGGAACAGAAGGAGGGAAAAAGGAGCCCTGTCCAAAAAAAAAATCACTTAATTCCAAAATGCAAAGTAAGTCTACTCTGGAAATAAAATGAAGAAAAATCGGTAAGTCGGCACTGTTTAGAGCGTAGTAACGAAGTACGGTGTGTTCCCAATGAGGCAGTATCAGTATTGCAAAACGACAGCATTCAGCTGTCAAGGGCTTACTTTAAGACTTGAAAGTTTTTTAATTGTTTGAATAGCAGACCGTGAAAATTGCCAAGTCCCCGTGCCTCCAGTCCGTGCCTCCAGTGGGGACTGCCCACTCACTGGTGTCACCCACCATCTCCACCAGCGCTCACGCCCTCCCGCCGCCGGGGGTTTCGGCAGGGTTTTGGCACACGCCAGCGGAGCTCCCAAATCACCGCAGAGGCGGGGATGGGAACCAGGGGCGGGCGAAGGCAGGAGAGAACGCGGCCGTGGGGAGGGGAGCGGAAGACGTGCAGGAAAATCCACGGCCCGTGGGGAGCCGCAGGCTGGTACGTGCAGGGCTGCTGCGTGGAGGCACCGGGCGAGATGGCTGCGGGCGCCTCCACGCGAGTCTGCGCGCACCCGTGGGCGGGCACACCCGGGAAAGCGCCTGCACGCCCCCCTCGGTGCGCGCACCCACGTTTAAGGGCACGCACACGCGTGTCCCCCCCGCGAGCATCCATCCATCCATCCATCCATCCCTCCCTCCCTCCATCCATCCATGCCTCCCTCCATCCAGGTGGGCGAGAGCCCCGTGTAAGTGCGCGCTCACACCCGCGTGACGTGCACACTCCCGTGACGTGCACACCCACGTGCGAGCGCCTTCCCCCCCCCCCCCCCCCAGCGTGCACATCCCCGTGCGTGTGCGCGCCCCGCGCCGGCCCCGCCAGTGCGGGCGGCGGGAGCCCCGGCGTCGCTCGGCCCCCCCCGGCCCCGGCCCCTCGGCCCCGCTCCCCGGCCGGGCCCCGCGGTACCTGCGGGCTGGGCCCGGCCGCCGGCGCCGGCCCGCAGCTCTCCGAGATGAGCTGGTCGAAGAGCAGGTGGAGCTCGGTGCGGCGGCCGCTGTCGGGCCGCTCCGCGCCGGGCTGAGGCCGCAGGGCGCCCAGCCGCGCCAGGTAACGGCGGAAGGAGCCGCCCGGCTCCGGCTCCTCCGGCCCCGCCACGGCCGCCATCTTCCGCCCTCCCGGCAGCGGCGCTATGGCAACGGGGAGCACTTCCGGGGCGGGGGCCCGGGGCGCGGCGGGCGGGCTGCGGGCCGGGCTCGGGGCGGCGGGTAAAACCCGGTGTGGGGAAGCAGGGAGCCCGGCCGGGGAGCCCCCGCACTGCGCCCCGGGGCCCGCGTTTGCCCCGCGGGCCAGTTTTTCACCTCGAAGGAAGGTGGGAATAAGCGAGGGGGGAGCCCCGGGGCGCGGCGGCAGGCCCGGCACGCCCGCTGGTGTCAGGGCAGGGAGGCAGCCGGCCCCGGCCTCGCGGGTTTGCAGGGAGCGGCATTCTGCATGGCTGAGGGGCTGCAGGCCTGCGCATATGTCCAGCAGGCGCAGGGGCCGCAGCCGTGCCACCCTCACAGCCGTGCCACCCTCACAGCCATGGCATCCTCACAGCCGTGACACCCTCACAGCTGTGACACCCTCACAGCCGTGGCATCCTCACAGCCATGGCATCCTCACAGCCGTGACACCCTCACAGCCATGGCATCCTCACAGCCGTGACACCCTCACAGCCGTGACACCCTCACAGCCATGGCATCCTCACAGCCATGGCATCCTCACAGCCATGGCATCCTCACAGCCGTGACACCCTCACAGCCATGGCATCCTCACAGCCGTGACACCCTCACAGCCATGGCCACCTTCACGGCTGAGCCACGCTTACAGCTGTGACACCCTCACAGCTGTGCCACGCTCACAGCCGTGCCACACTCAGAGCCATGACACCGTCACAGCCCTGTCATGCTCGCAGCCCTGTCACACTCACAGCCGTGTCATGCTCGCAGCCGTGACACCCTCACAGCCGTGACACCCTCACAGCCATGGCATCCTCACAGCCATGCCACCCTCACAGCCGTGACACCCTCACAGCCATGGCCACCTTCACGGCTGAGCCACGCTTACAGCTGTGACACCCTCACAGCTGTGCCACGCTCACAGCCGTGCCACACTCAGAGCCATGACACCATCACAGCCCTGTCATGCTCGCAGCCCTGTCACAGTCACAGCCGTGTCATGCTCGCAGCCGTGACACCCTCACAGCTGTGACACCCTCACAGCCGTGACACCCTCACAGCTGTGTCACGCTTGCAGCCATGACACCCTCACAGCCGTGCCACCCTCACAGCCATGCCACACTCAGAGCCATGACACCCTCGCAGCCCTGTCATGCTCGCAGCCCTGTCACTCTCACAGCCGTGTCACGCTCGCAGCCGTGACACCCTCACAGCCACGACACCCTCGCAGCCGTGTCACGCTCGCGCAGCGCTGAGCCCAGGAAGGAAAGAGAATCCGTGACCGCAGGGCGGCGGGAGAAGCGCAGACGCCCGCCCCGGGCAGTGGCCGTGGCTCCGTGTCTCGCCACCTCCCCACCCGAGGCCGGGCCCCGCGGGGACCCGCGTGGCGAGAGCGGCCGGGTGGCTGGCAAGCGCCGCGGTAGGTGGCACTGCCCGTCCACCTTTGTGGCCACGACGCCCGGAGCCATCCCTGGCTGGGGCAGAAGCCTGGGCCTGGTTCTCCCTGCGCAGCCACGGGCCGGGCTTCCCGGGGAGCAGTCTGGGGGGACTGGGCAGATTTTAACCATCATGGGCGCTCAGCATTTCTTTAAAAGCAACAGTAAGTGATCGATGTGGCCCGAACTAGGACCGCAGGCCAGGGCTGCTGAACTGTAACTGCTTGCTCCTGTCCCACCCCTACGGCCCTGTCCCAGGTCTGTCTGTACCTGGTTTAGGCACAGACACGGGACATAACAGATTTCAGCACCGGGGACACAAGGGACTCGCGGTTGGGACGAGAAACCTGCTCGCCTTAAGGACATTTCTCCAGATTTGACCTGCACCTCACCTGGAATTAATTTCTTGCTGATGGGTAACATCAAATTAACTGACGGTCTCCCACCATTTCCTTGTGAATAGGATCCCAGGAGAGAAGCCAAGGACTGAAAGGCCCCAGCTGATGGGGAAATACACTTGAACGGGGACGAGCCAAGCGCTACTGCCCTGCTGCACGCAGGCAGCTGCCAACACGGCGATCTGCATCACCCAGGGAGGAGCGGGAGGGCTGCGGGGTCGGGGCACAGTGTCCTCTCCTTCCACGTCACAACCAGGCAAAGCCAAGACCCGCTGCCTCACTTGACAGACTGTCTTACCTCTGGTTTGCCTCGCTTTACCTTCTTTCCATTTCCTTACCAGACTGAGCACCTCGAGTAAGAAAAGTACGCGCTGTGCCACCAGTACCATCGCCTTGGCTTTCTTCTTTGCCCTGGACTGTCTGGTTATGGCAAATTGCTCTGCTTCTCACCTTTATCATTCCGTTTATTATTTGTTCCCCCAAAGTCCCTAACAGGCCTCCGAGGCAGGCACAGTGAAACAAGTAGCAGAGAGACAGCCTCCAGCAGTAGGACGTATTAATATTGTGCGAGGATGATTTGAGAGAGCTCTTTGCCTTCCCAGCCCAGCCGTCGCTCTGGGAGAGCAGCTGTTTGATAGCCTCTAAGTGCTCGGGGAGGCAGCGTAAAAACGAGGAGCACGTGGCCACCTTCACCGCGGCAGAGCCTTCGTGCGAGGGTCTTCATCACTGTCAGAAGAAACGCACGTGTGGTTTTGGTGTGAAAGCTCATCGAGCGGGTGGGTGGGTGCCTGGGAGCTGCACCCACCCATGCGCAGCCGGGTGCCGTGTAACGCAGCCACTGCCCGTGGGCTGGTTTGAACCCTGCCACCGCGCCAGACAGCTCTGGAGCGCGGGTCGGGATGGAGCGTGGGGAGACCCCCGGCACCCACCGCGCAGCAGCACCCCCTGGCACTTCGCTCCGTCCTGGAAAGCCTTTCTCGCACCCGCAGCGTCAGTGGGTTCGACGGGGTGGCTGCGTCGGAGCTGGGGTCTTGGCTGACACCCGCTGCCGCTCTGCAACTCTGCAGCATCTGTGGACGGACTCAGGCGGAGCTGCTTTGGGTCTGAAATTTCAAAGCCAGGAATGTCGGTGTTGCCTTCCCAACTTCTCTCTTTGGCATAAATTTCCACCAAACTCACACTCGGGGACCTTTTTTGGTTTTGTTTCTTTCGTCACCATTTTATTTTGTGATTTATTATTTTTAAAACTTCTTAATACCTATTTCAAGCTCTTCCTTTCTTCTTGTCCTCTGTTTTTAAAATGGTGCTGAAACGTGCGCTTTGACAGCAGCCCTCGCTTTTGTGAGGCCCTAATAAATCCGTGACTGAAAGCAGACTGACACCACTGCATGGGTTTATAAAGCAACGAAACCAGCCGAAAGTGGGGTAAAGACGCTGTGGGTTTAGGGAATAACTCCACTGAAGCCGGCGATGTTACACCAAGACACGTTTTACCGGCGCCTGGCAAGCCTTCGCGTTTACTCACCCCTCAAGACCCCCAGATGAGAGCAAACATCGTGCGGTATCCAGCAGCGGCCATGAGGGAAAATAGCACAAGTCCTCGACTGTTAAACTGCTACTGTCATGCAAATACATCTGGTTCAGCAGCTCAGAAGCAGACTTCAAAGGACAGAGAAGTCATTAGAATCACAGTTCAAAGAAAAAAGTGAGCAGCTGGTTTTGGCCATCTGGAAGGGGACATAAAATGGTCTCTCTCTTCCCCAGTCAGTCTATGAAATTTTCATTAATTGTAGGAACATCTTCCAACATTAACCAACATAATATTGTTAAAAATGTAAATCTTAATAGATCATCAGAACTCCTGTCTTAGGAAAACAAGGTAGCTACAGGCTGGTGGGTTCTTTCCTCCCCTGTAATACAGCATGCCATAATTACAATTTTAGGTTGGTGTTTTCAAAGCAAATTAGTAGGAATCGGATTCCTCAGCTCCTTTGAAGGTCCCGGGGAAGAATGCGGACAGGATGGTTCCCCAGGCTGCAGAGGAATCTCCTTCTCTATTGATTTCAGGAGCCACATTTCGCTTAAAAACATGCGCAGAAAGCGTCCTCCCGGGGCTGCATCGCTTGGGCTGGTTTCTCCTGGGCTGGGTCCCACCAGCCGTGAAGCTGCTGAGATGCGGGCTCAGCCCCAGGACAGCCGAGCGCCGCGCCGCGCCCCTGGACAGACGGCGGGGCAGGCTGGCCCCCTCGCTGTCGCTCGCAGTGGGATCCACGCTCCTCCGGGTGCCAGGGAGCGGGGCCGAGGCCAGGCAAACGCTGACAAGATTTTTCCAACCCTGTTTGGTTACAGCTTAAACAAAACCCCCACCTCCCTGCAGCCCCCCAGCAGACATCCCAGCCAAGAGAAATTCCAGCTCTGGTGGTGTGAGCACAGCTCAGCAGAAATCCCCGGTTTAGCTGCTCTGATCTCAAGGCCCCCAAGAGCTCCCAGAAATTGATATTCCTGTTGAATATATGGATGAGATCCTTGAAATTCAGGCAGGTGGTTTGATAATGCAGGAACGGTGACAGCTGCCATGGGGAAGCCAAACTAAACAGGAGCCACAATGGAGAGCTCAAGGGCACGGTAGCTACCTGCTGATTTTGACAAAGTGATGACCTGGGAGCTGCTGCCGGTTCTCCCTGCCTCCTCCTCGCCTTTCAGATTTGTCAGCTGTGTCTCTTCCTGTAAAAGCCAAAATGGAGAGTTCACCTTAATCTTATTGCTCCGGGAGAAAAACTGGCCCAAAACTCAGATCGGAATTTCGGGGGGGTTAAATCCCAGCCTTTCCCGAACACTGCTGTTTCCGTCAGTCCTGCCTTTGGTCCTCTTTCCTGGGACCGTCCAAATTTACTGACTTTTCACTTCCTATCCGCAGCATTTCAAAGCAGATCAAACACCTGAACCTAAAAAAATCCCCGGTCCTCTGACGTGCTCTTACATCTGGGGAAGTCGATGTGGCCGCACCAGTCGCCCGTGTTTTGCCTGCGCCCTGCGGAGCATCGCCGTGCGTTACACACCGGTGTCACGAGCTGTGCTGTCCTCTCGAGCCATGCTGGTTTTCAGGCGACTTGCTCAGGTTAGGAGCAGAAGAGCGGCCGGGCTGAGGACAGCGGGACCAGAAAAACTACTTGCCCCAGTCCCGAGATCGGTGAAGGAGCAGGGGCCATCCCAGGGAGCCCCGGCTGCAGAGGGGTGCCTGCAGAGGTGCACATGCAGGCACTCCATCCCTGGGAGGGGGATTTAGCGACTGCCCCTGCCTGCACCATGCTACGCCTTTACCATTCCCCAAAGGCATTGTGCAAATTCAGCCTTGATACTTAGCATTATCTGCGCTGGTGCCAAAGGTGTCTCCCACTGGCTTCCCGGCTGTTTTCCCAAGCTTTGGGCCAGCTGACGGGACAAACAGTCCTGGCTCCGGGCTTGTTTGTCACTGAAGGACAGATACAAATACTTGAAATACTTTCTGGATCTCATTTTCCCATGCAAACGACTGCTAGGTTGTCAGGGATGTTACTCCAAGGCAGCAGCAGCAATGGGACGCAGGGATGGGACAGGGCGTGCAGGATGGCAAGGGAAGGACCCGGCCAGGGAGCATCCACGAGCCCCCTGAGCCCCCCATGTGGTCCCAGCACGGGAAGGGTGCCCGTGCCCGCACCACCCCAGCCTGGACCCCCCACCTGGTTCCCTGAGCCCCACTTGCTCAGGCCCAGCCTGCTCCTGGCCCTGGGTGCAGGTGTCCTGGTGATTTGGCTAATGAGGATCATTCCTCCCCTGCAATGAGGGCCATTAAACCTCCTTTCAGATGGAAACACCCGCGGGTTGGGGTCACCAGCCCTCCTGGAAACGGGGCTCTGGATTCCCAAGCTGTTCCTGCATGGAAGGACTGTTGGCTTTATTTAACGTGGCTTAAATCGACTGTGCGCTGGGACTGCAGCCGAGTCTGGTGCGGAGATTTTGGAAATGCTGCTACTGCCTCCCCCTTGCCTTCTCTCCCCGGGCTTTATCTTCCCAGAGCTGGCAGAAGCTGGGATGTTTCCACGTCTGCCTTCCCCAGGAGGTGGTGGGGACCCCGGGGACACCGGCAAAGCCTGGCTGGTGGCAGCAGAGCCTGCAAACACCTCCCCCTCTGTACAAAATAGCGCAGACTTGCTTTTTCAGTTTTACACCTAAATCCGTTTCCATGCGTTGCATGCTTTCAGAAGAAGTGCCATAAATTAACGCAGAAAAACTACGTGCCCCAGACCCGAGAGGGGTGAAGGAGCAGGGGCTGCCATCGTTATCGCTGGGCTGGATCCCCAAGCTCTGCAGCTCACGGGAGGCTGCGGCCGGCGGAGCAGGGAACGCGGGACCCGAAACCGCAGTGACCTGCTGGGAGTTGGAGAGAGCGCTCTGCTAGCTGCCGAACCGCCAGCAACCTGCCAGGGATGCACACCAAACATGAGCTAATCCCAACAAAAATAGGAGTGAAATCATAATTCATATGCATAATTCATGTGCATAATTTTATCTTTGCTGTATATTCTTCAGGGATGTATTCTAGAAAATGCTTTCTTTCCCCTCCCCTCAACGCTCGCGTCCTTCCAAAAAGTGCTGTAGATGCAAATCATTGGAGGCAGCGAGAGGTAGTAGCTTTGCTGGGTTACTAAATAAATGCTAAATTTGTCTGAGTTTCTAGCCTACGTCTTGGCAACTTATGCAGATTGAAGCTGTTGTATAGACATGCAGGCTTGTAATAATCACAGGATTTTAATTGCTTTCATTGTGAACCCTGGCTACTGATTGTATCTGCATGGAAAACTGTAACAGTTTGCACTTGCAAATGCTAAAAATGTTAAACAATAATGGCAATTAAGAGATAATTATAGTTATTCTGAAACAAGGATCGGAGTTAAGACTCCGAGAAGACATCCCAAACGACCGGGAAGCGGTGCCCTGTTTACTGCACAGACTTCAAGCTGCTTTTTCTATGATGCGAGGTCTGCCAGATTTAATTGCTTAATGATTTTCTATAAAATATTTAAGTAACACGGTACCTTTAGCCAGCCCAGGCTCTGCCTGAATTGCACATGTCAGTCTTGCTGGAGGACAGTGACAAAGCCCTGGCCTGGCACCCGACGCTTGCTGAGTCACCCAGCGGGTTTCTTCTCCTGTGCTAACTACAACGCAGAAAAGGTCCAGCGAGCCCCTGCCAGCAGGACAGCCAGCACCCATGGGTGGGGACCCTGCTGGAAAGGGGCCACATGGGTGCTGTCCCTCAGTCCCCCTGCAAGCCGCAGTTTCAGAGGGAGCTTTTGCAATGCGGGTCCAGGTTTACCCCGTCCAAGCTGACCCACGGGCCACGGAGGAGCAGACGCTTTTGGCCAGGTCATTTTGGTCCCTTAGAGGAGATAGGACTTTTAAAACCGGGTTTAGGAAGAGGTTTTGTCCTTGTGGAAGCGTTCTGGGCTTTCCTCAAAAAACAAAAAAGGCATTTATTTTTTTCCAGAGCCATGTTCTGGGCTGGGCGCCAGCCGCCTGTGTGCAGGCTGCAGCGGAGGCACGTCCTGGCTCGGTGTCAGCCCTCCGTCCTTTCCTGCCGGAGCGGCCCCGGCAGCCTGGCAGGCAGCAGGCGAGCAGCGTGGCCAGCCGGGAAACTGCGCGAGATGGGCGTGAGATTAAACCCCAAACCTGTAATCGAACACTTTGTGGAAAAATATCTGTGTAAGAAGGGATTTCCGTTCCTCTGACTCAGCTTAAGCAGCACGGGGCTAAAGCTCGGGTCACACCATGCGTATCGGCAACCTTGCTGGTAAACCCTGGGGAAATCCTTTCATTGTGCCCCGGCAGCGCCTAATGCTGCTCACCCCAGGCCGCTCACCCTGGCCGGGGCGGGCCAAGGGAAAACCCGTTCCCAATGGCCCCGGTGCAGCGTGGCACCCACGCAGGCACCGCTAAGGGTGACGTTGCTGGCGCGAGCACGTATCCAGCTCTGCAGATTCCAGCCCCGTCGCTGTGTGGGACGGGTGGCCAGGGCTGTGGGAATAAAGGGCGGCTTTCACTGCGCTCACCCTGCGCAGGGACCGCCGTGGCGAATTCCTCGGATGCTTTCATGGGCTGCAACCAATGCACAGGGAGAGCGGGGCTCCCAGCAATCTCCTCCCCCTGAAAGCACTTCATTCACACCCAGGCTGGAAGGAGGTGAAAGAAAAGGCCATGCACGTGTTTAAATGCAGGGGGGCCCTACTGCATGGGGGACTTGGATCTCTCCCCAAAACCCTCCCTGCCCAGCAGGCCGGGGCGAGGGCACGCAGCCCGGCCGGGGTCTGGGCAAGCAGCTGAACTGCGGTCAGGCTGCTCTGCAACGGCCATAAATCAACGGAGACTTGTAAGCAAGGGAGGGAACAAAGGACATGGAGAGATGCCACGGCACTTGGCAGGGGAGGGCTGCGGCGGCCGCGCCAGAGGATGGCGTCTGAGGAAAGCCTCTGACCGAGTCTGCGAGGGTCCCGGCCCCACGTCCTGCAAGGGGACGAGAGCTGGCCCTGCTCTCCGCTGCCTCCCCCCCCCAGCCCTGGAGAGAGGCCCGTGAGCAAGCGCTGCCACGCCGGGCGGCAAGGGGCACACGGGGATGGGGGACGTGGCAGAGTGTGACACCCTGCCTCGCCCGCGGCCCCGGCAGCTCTCCCAAGTTGCCTCTGCGGCACACTGCGGTGACCCACCATGGATTTTTCCACCAGGCCACAGCAAGCTCTGGTGCCTTTGCTCTGAATCCCCCACACTAGGGGAGAAAGACGTGGACTGCGAGGCCACTACAGCAGCCTGCTTCCACAGGCAGGAGGAAACGAGCTACACCAGGGCTGGATAAAACTATTCCTCGAGCTTAACCCAGGGCCAAACCCTGCTGAGCAGAGGAGCAGAGCCTGGGGTTGCCCCCGCTCAGGCTGCTGGCAGGGGAAGGGACAGGGACCGGAGTGGGGTCCGGCAGGGCAGCTCCCTTCTTACCCCCATGTGCCGGGTGCTGAGACCACTGGCGCCCGCCGTTGCTAACAGAAGGGCTGGTGAAGGCGCTGACCTGATGATAAGCAGTTGTTTGTCTCATTAGTAATGAGTTATTACTCAGCCTCAGCTAGACACTGCCTTAAGGGAAGAAACATCTGATCATCTTTTAATAAACACAGTTGGGTCCTGCAGCTCCTGTATCTATAAAGCGCTCCGAGACACATGGCTTATGCACAGACAGTGCTGCTATGAGTCACAGTCTGGGAAAGGGTTGTCAGAATCGTTGCTCAATAAATAGAACAAAGCAGGGAACCCTCGGGTGGGCAGGGATGGCACAGCCCTGCTTCCTTCACCGCGTGGCACCGGCCTCCTAAGGATTTACCCGTCAGAGACTGAAAGCGAGATAAAAATGATTTCCATGTTTTCTCTCTTCATCTCAAATCTCCCGCAAAAGCACTGCGAGAAGGAACTCGTCCATTGGGTACCGGGTTTACCAGCAACAGGTTCTGCTTCCACGTGCTCGGGGAAGATTAACACGGCAATGGCAGCGCCGCAGGCTGGCTTCGCTGTATGGGAGGGAAGGAGAGCGTTGACCCGCAGCCTGGGTGTTCCCACGGGAGCAGGGTGCAACGCCCCGTCCCTGTGCAGGATGCCCAGGGTGGGGAGGATGTCACCGTCACTTTGTCCCTTCCTGGAGTCCCAGGTGGTCACAGAGAAGGGGGAAGAACATTGTGCCAGGCAGGCAGGAATCCAGGCCAGCTCTCCCTGCTAGCGGAGTCACACACCTTCTCCCGCAGCTTTACACCACGCTCCCTCCGCAGAAGAATGAATCCTAGATAATGTCTAGCAGTCACACGCATGGAGCACAGCTACCAAAAAACAGCCTGTCTGCTCCTCAGCGCCGCAAAGCTTTGCTTTTGTAAGGCCACATCTGGAAGAAATACTCGACATGAGGAATTGAATAACTTGGCTTGTACAAGAGGAAATAATGTGACACTTCCCAACCACGAACCGCACCGTTACCCACAGCGCATGCACACGCACATCTGCAGACACTGTCCTGCACCCAGACCTCCACCCACAGGCAGCAGCCAGCACCTCGGACTCCCCTGCAATCAGACGTTTTCTGAACACTTGTAAGGCAGGACAGAAAGGTATATTTACATTTAAATAGCATTTTTGCCCAAACGCATCTGGAAGCAGTTTTTTCTCCAGATGTTTCCCCCCAAATACATACCTTCCACTCAGTGCCCCAAATCCAGATGCTTCCAAATAGCTTCATGCCCCCGTTGAAACTGAGCGGCCGTCCTGGGGACGCTGTTGGCCTCTCCAGCACGGAGGCAGTTAACGCTCCGAGGCATCGTGCAGGACACCTGCGCCTGGTGGAAACTGGAGACAAAGTGGAGCCCAGCAATGGAAAAAGTCAAAGCCAAAAGCTGTGTCAGACAGCTGCTGGGGAGCAGGAGGGGAAGGCAGCAGGCACAGAAAGCTCCATGTTAAAACCTCACCCTGCTCTCAGCCACGTAGAGGGAAGCGCTGCTGAACTTTAGGCAGTTTGTATCTTCCGGAGCCCCAGTGCTACGCAAAAGATGGTTTAGGGGGAAGGCTGAGGACGCACACACAGTACCAGCGTCCATTGCAGGGGTTACAGGGAGGTGAGCAGGGCTCAGTTTCACTGCCTAATTGCTAAAGGTGTGAGCCAGAGCTTCTTTTCCTTAGCCTGAAGCAGGACTCCTGCTGCAGTGACGCATCCCAGGAAGCACCAAACCCACTTTCTACTTGCATGCATCAGCTCCAGGGCATGCCATTCCTCCAGCTCTAGCAGGGCCTCCACATCCCACCAGGGACCGATTTACACCAGCACCACAGCCACTGGATACGCAGCTGGAAGGGGTGCTTTCCCACAGACAAAACTCAGGCTGGAAAAGTTTTTTACCTCAGGTTTGGATTAGCAGCCTCCTGTGCTGCAGCTGACATTCAGGAGCCAGTTTCTCTGCCGCTTACTTTGACCAAGAGCCCTGTGCACCAAGGGGGCTTGACTACCCCAGCCCCACAAGGCTGCAGATGTTTTCTTGGGAGCCGCAGCATTAACCCAGACCTAGCCAGGCCAGGAGTGCAGACCCCCAGCACAACACAGCTGGAGCTTAAGCCCTGCAACTACACTTCCAGCTAAAAGGCTGGCTGGGACTGAGGAAGGAGCATCGCTCCCCGCTCCCCCCAAAGTAGAAACCACCTCTGCTTTTCAGCACTGCCAGGTGCGGGTTACAGCAGATTGCCTGCGTGTAACGGCCATACCACTGCTTGCTTGGGAGTTTCGGGTTCAGCTCGCTTTATAGCTGCTTAGCATGAGTCCTGTTTGTCTGCAGCTCAGCTTCCCCTTGTTTCTCATGCTGGTGTTACTGTCCCACAGCATAGCTGTTATACTACTGTACTTGGTAAGTGCCCACAGATTTTTTCCAAAATATCAGGGAGGCCACAACCCCAAATTTAGGTGGCATCAGGAGCAAGATAACAAGCCGAGGGGGAGTTGTTTAAGGGCAAGCCCACAGCCCCTGCAGCGCGAGAGGCATTAAACACACACCAGCTTCAGGCAACTGGCAAGAGTCTCAGATCTCACCTTTCTGTTGAGCACAGGGAGGATGCCTGAAGGGTTTCCCCTACTTCCCTGCAAAGCAGGGAAACACCTTTGAGTGTTTACAGGAGCCAGGACCCCAGCTGCTATACCACTCCCAGTTTGTCTGAAGTCATTAAGAGGTTAGCCCCAGCACCTTCACATCGAGGTTACTTGGCACAGAAGCATCCCATCAGGGCTGCAGCAGGACACACTCCCCTCCATCCCTCCTTCTGGTGCAGTGTTTGCGCCAGGCTGGAGGTCAGCACCAGCTCAGATGGGCCACATATGCTCTTTAGGTCAAGTTTCTCCCTCTGCCTCCTTTGGGTCATCAGCATCTTCCAGGGCAGAAAACTCGCTGCTCGCCCTCTCTGGACAAGTGCAGCTTTTGCTTGGGACAGCTGGCAATGAAGAAGAAACTAGAGGCTGTTTAAATGTGTCAATTCACCTTTAATGTTTGAAAAAAATAAATGGTATTTGAGCCATTGCAGTTATGAAGGGAACAGATCTTGCTCCACAAGAGACCGTGAACAGGTTCACATTAGACTCATGCTTGGAAAAAAAACCCAAAACATTCTCCTTTCAGATCCAGAGTGGAGTTCTGAATAGACAAGACCACAAGAGTGCCCCAGACAGTCCAAGGCACATTACCCCAGTGCAGACATTTCCATCAACATGAAGTTATGACAGCTACAGTCTTTCTAGTTACAACATTGTTCTATCAATATTACAAAATTAGGCATACTTTGGATTTTGCACAGAGACAAGAAGGACTTTTACTTCAGGAAGTAGTCAACCTGGGTCATCAAGTCATTTCACAATGAAGAGCCCCCTTCATTCTGCCCTTTCTCCCCCAGCAGTGACTTATTACCAACACCAAATTAATCTGAGACACAAGTTAGGCTCACCAGCCCAGTGATATTGTCTATGCATTAGTCAGCAACCCAATAAATAGACCTTATGACAAGCACCAGATATTTACTTGCCATCACACAGCATTTCCACACACCCAGATAAAAAGAACTTCCTGCAGTGTAATCCAAGAGTCAGTACATACTAAGACAACATCACTGCTGAACCTATTGGAGACCAAGACATTTGTCTGCCTTTGAAGCAGATGTCACATGAGTTTCCTTCACACAAACATCACATGTAAATTTAACTTCTTGGTACTGTGCTTTAAGAACAAAAGCAGATATCAGAACATGGAGGACAGTCCTCCAGAAATAGCTTATCAGCTACAGAAAATAAAAAAAGGAGACAGTGGCCACTTACAAGTCTTCCACATGACTAGCTTGCTTTAAGGAGAGCATCAAGTTAAGGCAGTGTTGAGACAACTGGCTAAGAACATGCCAAATAGAGCTGTTGTCAGTAGTCACCAATTTGATATCCTACTCCATTTCGGGGACAGGCTACATGGCTTTAGATCTCAGTATCAAGGTCTAAAGACTTCCGCCACAGGATGCTGCTTTCCGCAGCAACTCAGGGGGGTGTTTGTTGAAGTCTTCTAGACCAGGCTGAGTTGCTTACACGTCTAGGTCAATGTTTCAGCAGAGCCAAAAAATACAGTGATGGGCACTGAAAGAGAACACCGAGGGTGCCAGCTGCAAGTCTGTTTATCACAGTCCGAGGTGGAGTTCAACTTGTGTGTGAAAGCCACATAATCAAGAGCCACCCCATCAGCTTTCAGGGAAGGTCTGAGTACCTGCACTGAGGTTACTGGGAGAGCCAGCTCTCTACAGTCTGCAGGGTGGGTACAGAGGCTCACACTGGCTTTGCTCCTCATTACAAGATTAACAGTCTAATAAAAACTCAGTAAGGAAGTCAGGGTCTTTTGGCCTGCCCAAAGAAGTTTTCCCAGCCTCAAAGAAGGAGTTACCACTGAGGGAGCTGTTGTGGAATAGTTTTATTTCTTCCCACGTAAAGGCCATTGTTTAAGCATTTACAGGTTTCCTAGTGCAATACAACCAAAAAAAAGCAGTAACAAAAAAATGCCGCCTTCTTCCCAGGCAACTAAACAGAAGTAGATTTTTACTGCAACATATACACATTAAATATAGTATACAGTCCATGCAGCGGCATAGCCATGTTAAAGGGAGTCGTGGCTTCAGCCATCAGTGCATTACAGTCCAAATTTCACTTGCTCCTACTTCCTATCCAGACTTGAAGAGAAGAATTGCAACCTGACCCAAGTAAAAATAGATGAAGTGCTTTGTCTCATGTGTTACATAGCTGCCAAAGTTTCTGCCAACAATGCAGTGCCAAGTTGGGTTGTATTTCTTGTCAAATTCCTGAAGAAAGAGAAGAGAGGCATTAAGGCCAAGAAAGCCCACATGAAAATAGTTCTAAGCACAAATTCTTAGCTGGTTCTGTTCACACACTATCGCCTCTCCTCCCACCTGCAGCATCTTTAGATTCCCCACTGCAAGACACTATTGTATTAAGCGAGGTAGTGACTGACACAGCCAGACCTCTGCGCTAGATTGTTTGAAGGATCCGACACAAGCAAATCATCTCCTGAGACTTAGAGCACCCATCAGCCCTGAGCAGAAAGAGCAGACCTAAGAGCTCTCCTTGGTACAGTGCTATTCAAGCCCTGTGTGTAGGCTAGCTCAGGGGAATATTTCTCCTCTCCCATTCCAAGCCCACTCACAAAAAATAAAAAAGATTTTGGCATGTCTGCTCCAGCAAGGCATTTGAGCTTAAAGGTCATCTAAAAAAAGGAAGGAGAAGTCTGGCTTCTGTTGTTTGGGACTCTTCTTTGCATAAAGGGGAGAAAACCTGCATTGAAAATGAGCAGGCAAATTCACAGGCCAGACAGCACATGAAGACCTGAGAGGTCCGAGGTGAGCAAGCTGAATGCTGGCTTAATAGTCAGTCTTCTACTCAGCAGGTAGGATAGGGTTAAAGACCATTTTCCTCCCTCTAATACACAACTCCCAAGAACACCCTTCCCTTCCCTCCCCTGAGACAGAGCTAGAAGAACAGACTCAACATTCAAGATTAAAGCAAGTGTTAGTCCTCAGACAGCAGCAAGACAGTTTGAGCTCTTTGCAGGTAACCTTTGAAGTAAGGAAAAGCTTTCTTGCCAGGGCATGAAGGTGCATCAAATTGCTTCCCTCCTCCCAACACACTCAGGAAATAAAGGCCAACTTTTTTGGCTGCCTGCTGTTGCACTCACTCACTTTATAGGCTGCATTGCCCCAAGCACTTTGAGATAAGTCTTGCCTCCAATCAAAGTGATCTGCGAAGTTAAGTTAGGAGACACCTTTGAATCCTTTACATTCAAGCTTAGATTACAAGCCAGGCCCAAAAGCTAGCCCAGGTGCCAGGACCGCATTGCCTATGAAGTCACACTTTCCTCCTTCAAAAGGATTTTGCCCAACCATTTGGAGAAGTGGCTACAGAGAGAACGGACAGCTCCCCAGATGCCATCAAGCATGAGACTTAAGTTAATGGGCTCCTGGAAACAGGGAGACACCTCTTCACAAGCCAGGGCAGCTGCTTGCACTGTTTTTAAAGCAGCACCTTTCACAACCCTGCCAGCCAGCACAAGGCCCCATCCTCCTCCACACCACCCACCCCGGAGCCAGGAACATGGCAGACAGAACCACACATGCACAGCTGCCCTCTGGGTGAAACAGAGTAATCCCACCTTGTGCTGGTACTGCAAGTCAAGCAGCAGCATCTGTGGAGCAAGTCCTAAAGAGAGACTGCAGCCAGCTCTTTCTGGGCTGGCAAATCCTGAGGGACAGCACTCACACTGTTTGCTCAGAGCTTGCCAGAGCAACAGACCAGGCCCTGCTCTGCCATAGCCCTCCTCTGACCTTGGAGAAGTCACTCCATCCTCTTGGGAACAGCAGTAAAGAAGCAAAGAAGAAAGCATCTTCTCCCTCCAAACACACAAGTATGAAGTCTCAAACACTCAGGCTCATGACAGGTATACATACTTAAGAGCTTCAGGAATTCTCAGCCAGAGCAGCCCCCTCATCCCTTAGTTACCTTCTTTATATATGCTGCAATGTCCTTTTCTATGTTGTACTTCTCCATTGCCTGTGTAGCACAGTCTACAGCATCCTGCTGCATGTCCTCGGACATGTCCGCATTCTTGATCACAGCCTTTCTGTCAGACATCGTGAACCTAAGGCAGAAGATAGATTCCTTTAATCCCTTCCCAAGAAAGGAGAAGCTTCCTGTACATCAGAGGTTGTCCTTTCTATGGCAGGCTGTGCCACAAGCCCATACTACAAACCCCCTGTTGCGCCCAGGGTGAGTTTGTCAGGGTAGCCTACAGTAGTCCCAGGCTAAGGTGCCCCTTATAGCTGGAGCACTGTAGCACTGGCACCGTCTGGAAGTTAGATCAGAGATAGCCCAACATCAGCATCTGCATTAAACACATGCAGAAAAAGCTTACTGTGTGGGAGGAGACAGGATCTGCAGAGAGCTACAGCCCTCCTATACATCAATAGGCTACAGCCAAGTTTGCCTTCCAGGTGCACCAGTGGTTTGGAGCACCATCTGTTCAGAGCCTTGCAAGCAACAGACCCCAGAATGCCCGGCTCCGGCAGGGAGGCTCAGGAAGCATGTTAACAGCAGCAGCCCTTTTTATTCCACCTCATGCCAGGAGTTACAGTAACTGCTGCTAATTTAGCCTGGAAGGAGTGTTGTTCCACATTCAGCCTATCATCATCCCCTCACCTCACTGCTGCTTTGCCACTGAAACCCAGACTTCAGCTGTTCCCACGGGACAAAGCCGGTCTGACAAGCCAGAAACAGGTTAACGCCATGCTGCAGCCTAGAAACAGGGGCAGGGGGAAGCAAGCCCCACCACAGAGCTAGCACAGCTAGGGCCTGGCAAAGCAGCCTCCTTTTCCTCCCTCTGCCTGTGAACCACAACACAGATGCTAGAAACCAGCATGCTAGTGCTGCCCGTGACCTTTAAGAAACTACTAAGTAGTATACTGGAGCTGAGCACGTAGCCCCCTTCAAGTTAGTTAGTTAAGATAAGTTAGATGAGTTAGTTCAGGTGCTTCATACCAGGCACCGAAGCCATGTACACATAGATCTGCCATGGCCTTTCCAGGGAGGCATTCCACATTGGGAAGTTTCCAGTGCAGTTCATATTATCCTAGAAAATGGGGATTTAGCAATCCCTTTCTTCAAACAAAGGCCACGACGCATGCCCTGGAGAAGGAGCCCCGTGCAGTCCTGCTGCTGGCAGGCACACCCCAATACCCCTCTGAGCACCAGACCCCTCGCTCCCAAGCCACACAAGGCCTGGTCAGGAGGGCACATGTTATCTGGGGGACCAGCCAAGCAGAGGGCTGCGCTGAGGGGGACCACAGCTGCTCACCTGGGCAGCAGCTCTTACCAGAGCATATTAAAACTTTGTGGGAATAAGCTTCTTGATGACAAGGAGCGCCTCCAGTTAAGCCTGCAGAGCACCATTAAGTTTCCTAAATCCTTTCACAGTGCTGCAAGTTTTGAGCGATACTACCAAGCATGTTTTGAAATAGTGAAACTACACATTTTTAGCTCTACTGGGGAGTGAAGAAAATCTGCTGCAATGATCACTTCCTGGAACAGTCCCAGAAAACTGAAGGAGTAGCTTTGTTACAGCAATTAAAGGAGCCTGCTATCCAGAGAGAAAGAGAATCCAGTTACATAATTGCAGCCCTATGATTACAATACTTCAATTCTTCACTCTGCCTGCAGTTGAAGACTTCTGTTGCAACCTTAATTTATACGTTTTAGATACAACGTTTAATAGAGCACTGCTATTAACATACACTAATAGCATCAGGAGGAATGACAGGAACTGAGCTCAAGCGCCAACAGAGAGCACACGCCCCTACCACAGCTCTGGAAAAGCCACTTCCAGGCAGCTTGTTCCCCTCCATGCTGTGGTTTAAGCCAGTGGGTGTTAGCCTGTGGCCCAGAAACCCTGGCAGGACAAGACATGGCTCAGAACAGCCCAACCAACTGCCTGTAGATTTGGATTTGCTATCCAGGAATCTGGCAATCCCTTGGAAGAGTCTTCTGGGGGTCCAGCCCACAGGAAAATGAAACTAGCAGGAATTCACTTGTGGGTCATTCTTCCAGGAAAGCCTCTTTAGGGAAGGAGGGCAAGCAAGCTCTCACACACATCAGGCCTTCACACACCACCACTGCACACTGAGTTCAGAGGGCATTTGCCATTACATAACCAGCCACAGAGTGACCTGCAAAAAGCATCTTCCTTCCTCATTGTTTAGGCAAGGAGCATCTCAGTGCAGGCCCATGCTGCCGAGGGCCAACAGCGCCATAGAGAAAAAAAAAAACAATTATCCTTCAGTAGAGCTGCAAGCCCTGGCCAGCCTGCCCTCCCCAGCACACCGCACTGCTCCAGGGTACAGCATCCTTCACAGGCCAGCCATGACATTGGCTGGCAGCTCACTGTGCTGCTGGAGGGAGGGTCCCCTGCACCCGCCGTGGGGCAGGGAGCAGCTCCGAGTGTCGCCACATCCACCCACCTGAACATCAGAGAGCAGGGCCCCAGTCTCAGCTCATTCCCCCCATGGGGTTACAGAGGCACCCTCCCCACAAGGCAGCCCAGCGGGACCACGTACACCTCTTATCTCTAAGCCACAAGATCACAGCTGGCCCTCGGGTCTTGCCACCCAAGTCTAGCCCTCTCTGAGGAAAACCACAAAGCCCCAGCACCCAGCCCAGGGCAGGAGGGGCCTGGGAAGGGGTAATAGTACAGGTCCAGCAGCCACCCCTTCCCCATCCCAGGGCAGGATGGGGCTTTGAGGGAGGAAGAAAAGACCACAGCCCTGGCAGACACTCCAGGGCAGGATGAGGCCTTGGGAGGGGGATTAGGCCCAAGCCAGCATACAACCCTTCCCTCTCCAGGGTAGGATGAGGTCTTGGAAGGAGCATGAGACACAAGCCCAGCACCCAACCACTCCCCCAGCAGGACAGGATGGGCCTTTGGGAAAGGGATGATGCTCAAGCTCAGCACCCACTCCTTCCCCCATCCGGACAAGACACGGCACAAGACACGGGATGGGGATGAGACAAGCCCCCCACCCACTCTTTCCCTCCCCGGGCAGGATGGGCCCTAAGAGCAGAACGAGGCCCAAGCCCAGCACCCACCGCTTCCCCCAGCACGGCAGGAGAGGGCCCTGGGAAGGGGGTGCGGCACAGCCCCCTCCCCGCCAGCGCAGAAGGGGGCCCGGGGAGACGCTCCCAGGCGGCTCCCAGGAGCCGGGCGCATGTGCAGGCCGGAGCCCTGCGTGACCTTCACGGGGGGAGCCCCAGGGGCACCCGAGGCAGCGGTGACCTTGCCCGGAGCGGGGCCGGCAACGCACCGGCGGCAGGCCACCGGGGCGGAGCGTGCTCCGAGCGCCGCCGGGAGCTACCCACGGGCCGGAGCCGCCGGCCGGCCGGCCGGCCAGGACCAGGACCCCCTCCCACCGGGGCGGCCCCGCAGCCCCCTCGCACACGGAGCGACCGGTGCCAGGCGAGGCGCGGAGGTCGCCGCCGGCCCGGCCCGGCGGAGGACGTCGCTCACCTTCACAGTGACAGGGCCACCCCGAGAGAGCGAGGCACGGCACCGAGGAGGAGGAGGAGGTGGGAGGAGGCCCGGACCCGCTCGCCTCAGCCCGCTCCGCTCCGTTCCCTGCGCCGCGCCGAGCGCTCTGCGCCTCGCCGCCGCGCCGCGCTCAAATACCGCCCCGCCCGCTGCGGCGCGCGGCCCGTCGCTCCCCCATTGGCTGCGGCGCCCGGCACGCCGCGTCCCCATTGGCTGCGCCGCAGCGCGGCCCGCCGCCCCGGCCCGTCCGCCCGCGCTGTTCTGCCTACATCCTGTTTCATCCCACAATGCCGCGGGGCGAGCGCGGGGCGGGGCGGGGCGGGGCGGTGCCTGGCGGGGGCGGGGGGTACCCCGGGGCCGTGAGGGGCCGGGGCTGGTCCCCGGGGGGCCGGTCCCCGGGGGGGTCCGTGGACCCCTGGGGAGAGCCTGATCCCCTGGGCGGGCTGGTTCCCTTGGAGCGCTCTCTGCTGCCTTAGGGGGCCATGATTGCTCTGCGGGGGCCCCCTCTGCCTTGGGGACCCCGATTCCTGGGGGTGACCCTGAACCCCTGGGAGGGACCCACTGCCTTGGGGAGACCTGCGGGTAACCTGGGGGTAAAAGTTACCCCCTTTGGGGGTAACTGCCTTGGGAGGGCCTGATCCCTTGAGGGGGCCTTGCTGCTGTGGTGTCCCTGACCCCCACGGGCCTGGCTCTGCCCTCACGCCAGGCGTGGCAGGGAGGGATCTCTGTGGCAGAGCCCGCAGCCGGGCCGGCCTGTCGGCACCGCGAGGGCACGCCGTACCCGCTGCCTTCCCCCGGCTCTGCCCCGCCGCGGGTCTGAGCTGGCACCATGGGGCTCTGGTTTCGGCGCTGGGCAGCTGCGTGGCGTGGCAGCTCAGCCGGGCGCTGAAAACAGGGCAGCCTTCCAGCGGAGCGGGGCTCCGTGGCGTTGGGGTTATATTCCCATCCCTGCGAGATCCCAGGGCATCGTTGCGGCGGGATGTGCTGCCGCGTCGCTGGGCACCGAGCGCTGCGGCCACCCGAAGCGGCTGCGTTTTGGCAGTGCTGTGCACACGTAAAGCCAGGTCTCGCGCGTGGCTCTCCGCCTGTGGATTCCTGGCGTCCCGTGAGACCTCTCTGTGTCCGCAGAGCTGCTTGCAGGCTGGGGACTGCCACGTGCAAAGCGTGCTCAGAAAGACAGCTGAACCTAAGAGTAAAGAAACAGTTGTGATTAGTTGTAGCTTTGCACCTCCACGGCGTCTTCCACCTGAGATCTTCCACACGTGATGGTCATTGATCACTTGAGCCTTGCGATACCCTCCCAAGATGGCTGGCATGGCTGCAGCTTCTTACAGCTGAGGAAACTAAGGCAGTAGCAGGAGAGACTGACCTGTGAAAGGTCCCTGAGGCCGTTAGCAGCCCCGTTACGAACAGATCCAGGTCTCCTGGAGCTCGACCTAACCTCCTCCTCCACTGTCCCCAGATGTCCAGGTTTTCAGACCACTGCAGGCAGGTGCTCGGTTTCCCCCGCAGGACTCAGCATCTCTCCTTGCCCCGCAAAGCCAGACAGATTTCCCGCTCCTGAACACGTCAGGAGGGCTCCCTCATTTCTCGGGGTCTCCCTGCTTTTATACTGGCAGCAAAGCTTGGGGGATGCCCAGCAAAGGTGGGAGCATCTTTCACTAAACCACCAGCCTCATGTCCTGCGGGAGCTGCTGATTTTCCTCGGGGCTGTCTCAGCGAGTCCTGCCAGGTCCAGCCCTGCTTCGTGTGGGAAAGCTGATAAAATCCCGACCCCAGGTACCGCACCACCGAGAAGTGGCCCCGCACCACACCAGCGCTCGGGGGTGACAACGCGGCCGTTCGAGCAGCTTCATCGTACGCTCACCGTGAGAACGTGTGATGTTTCACGTACGTGTGAAAGCCAAGGGAAGGACAAAGGGGAGAATAAAAACTCTCTGTTCACCCCGAAGTCCAGGGAAAGGCCTGACGCAGCACTGTGATACCCTGGTTTGCGTTACTGCTCTCCCTGGAGTAAAGCCGTGGCCACGACTCAGCTTTGGTAACTCGGCAGGTACCAGTGCCGTCGGAGCGGGTCGGAGGGCTGATGCGGTGCTGCGTGCCTTGGCAGGGTACCCGCTAACCTCCGCCGCCGGCAGCCCTGCAGCGGGGTCCCCACGGCTGGCGGGGGGCTGGCAGCCAAACCCCGTGCTGCCCGTTGTGTGCAGACCTCAGGGGGGGAAACAGCGAGGGAGACTCACAGCTGTAACCCATCTGCTGCCCGCACACCCGCCCGTGAGGTCTCATGGGGTCCTGCGCTGGGGCTGGCAGCGAGGGAGCAGCGGGGCCAGCAGGATGCTGGCACGTAGGTGTGACACCGGCGCTTTGGCCACTTGGCTTTCCCAGGTGGGGCTCCTGCCCTCAGTAAACGTGCTCCGGGCATATACCTGCCCCCCGGGCTGTCCCCGCGGGCCCGTCTGCCAGGCTGGCCGCCAGCCAGCTCCCATTTTGGTTGCTCCATTTCACTTGAGCAGAGGTGCCAAGAAGCCCTTTGCAGAAGCCACCTGAAGAAAAGCCCAGCAAAACAACAAAGTACCTGTTCCCATGCCGTCCCCGTTCCCACGCCGCGGTGCCTGCACAGCGCTGCCCGGTGTGAACAGCGGCGAGATGGAGACGGCGCTGCCCGGGCTCAGCTGGCTCTTAACGAGACCAGTTTTAATTGCACACGTGGCCTTGAGAACCAGGGAGACCACTCTGGGTACTGAAATCTATCTAATTTGATTGCTCGAGGAAGACAAGCCTACGGCTGATAACAGCACTCGGGGGACAGACTGGAGTTCGCTCCAAGGCTGCGCTTTTGCCTCGCGAGCAGAAGGCCCAGGAATGCGCTGATCCTTTTTGCTAATGAAGCGGATGTTTCCTGGTGTGACCTTTGCAGCCTCTGAGATACTGGTCAAAAATCCCAACAGCAAATAAAATATTTATTATTCCCAAATGGGTCCAGACCTGAGCTTCAGCCTTAAGATAGCAGCAGAAAAGCAAGTGAGGACTAATGCTGCGGGGCACGGCACTAGGTTTGTAAGACCACCGCTGGCAGCATGGGACCTGACCTCCAGCCTTCAGATGGATAATTTGAGGGCATCAGCATCCCCTCTGAGCTCAAAAGCTCAAAGCCGGGGTGCATCGGCCAGGGAATGGCTGCGGGTCGCCTGCTGTCTGCCCGGCACCGCACACATGGGAGCTGCAGACGTCCCGGGGCTGCACCAAGAGCTGCTCCGGCCGAGAAGCAAAGTGTCAATAAATGAATATGTGTCCAGAGCGGAGGGCTGGGCTGCAGCCGTCAAATTACAGCCTCAGGCCTCAGCCTTATCAACATCGAGACCCCTCTGGGAAATAACTGATGGTCTCTTTGCACCCCTCGAGCAGTGTTTTTCTTGCTTTCTTCTGCAGGTTGACTTTTCTTGCTCCCTCTGCAGGAAGGGGAAGCGGGCAGTGCCCGTCCTGCCGGGGTGCAGGCGATGCCTGCACCCACCGACACGCTCGGGGTCCACCGCAGGCCACCCCCAGCCGGGACCCTGCCTTCATCTGTTTTGGATGCCGGTGCTAATGCAGTAACAGGCTTAGCTACAGCCCTTTATGAGCTTCCATCTCAGTGGCAGCGGGAGTAAATACTTTTATGGCGGTGTTTCCAGAGGCTCCGCACGGCTGGAGGGAGCTGGAGGTGCTGATCTCGGGGCTGGCGGGGGCGAAAGGCCATGCCCGGGCGGCTGACGGGCAGCTGCCAGAGCGGGACCTGCTTGGGAGAGGCGGGAGGTCGGAGTTCTGCAGGGTGCCCAGGATGCGGGAGCCCATGGGGAGCCCTGAGAGCGGGGATGGGGCAGACCCACGGCCCCGTAGGCTGCAGCAGGTCTAGGCTTGCCCGGCCAGAGCGGGTGGGCTCCCCGGGGCCGTGCAGCAGAGCAGCAGAGCCGGTCGTCCCTGCGAGGCTCCCGGGAGCGCCTGGCCACGAGGGCAGCCGGCTCTGCTCAGGTTCACTGCGTGGCGCTTGGCTGGGCTATTTATAGCTCTGCCGAGTCTCTGTTGAGGCAACAGATCTCTGAGTCTTGTGGATTTTTTTAATGAGCATCCCAGACCGGGAGGCGGAGAGCCTTGGCTCTCCCCTTGCTGGGCCAGAACGGAGCTGCGGTTTGCACCAGGGCGGCAGCGCCACGGGGCACAGAGCCCGGCTCCGGCTCCGGTGCAGGCACGGGAACCAGCCCGGCTGCGCTGGAGGAGGCAGCTCCCTCCCTCCCTCCCCAGTACTGAGCTGCGGAGGAAACCCAAACCCTCTGCTTTTCTCCTCCGAGGAGCTCCGGCATCCGGCAAACACCAAACCAGTCTTGCAGCGCTGCTGCTGCGGGTGAGCCGGGCCCGTGGGTCGGAACGCCACCGCCCTCAGCAGAGCCAGGTTGCCCAGCCCGTATTGCTACACCATCCCTTACTAACGAAGGAGCTTCGTTAGCGGGGAGGGATCTGAGCTGCTGTAAGTCAGATCTCCATTCCTGCTGCCACGAGTTTCTGCTTAATCCTCGCGTGCGATAGAGTGACAACCACGACGTCTGCTTTTACTGTACTATTAATCCTGAGCTGGGCCGGGGCAGGTGACGGGGGCTCGGCAGGTTTTAAGGCTAGAGGCAGCTGCTGAGCGATGCTCGTCCTGTCTGTCCCGTACAACGGGAGCCCCAGGCTTTCCCATGAGACTCCCACGCTTCAAACCTCCCAGTATCTTCCCAGTGCAAGCGGGCGCAGAAGCAGCGCTCGCCTCCCTCCTGCCCTGCCCGTCCCGGGGACGCCCACGGGTGCCTTCAGCCCAGGGCAAGAGGGACGAGGTATAAAACCGTGGCCCTGAACCCAAATGGTGACAGTCAGCAGTCCACAGAGCCGGCTCCAGTGTGGGTGGCTGCTCTAGTAATCCCAGTGTAACCCCGTCCCGGTTATGTCCTGCCTCCTTCCCCAAAATGGTCAGCAGCAAGAGAACACGGAGGAGCCCGCTCCTGCCCGGCACAGCCCCGGCCGTGGCCGCTGCCGGGCGCTGCAGGCTTGGCACTGCTCTTTGCACGTGAAGGAGCGTGGCCTTGAGGGAAGAAAGTGCTTCAGATGCCGCGGAGGGAGACGCGTTCCTGAATCGTGACAAAAAGCATTTATTTATAAATTCCTCCGAGTGCACTATATAAGGCGCTTCACAGGGATTAACAGGAAAAGGGCCTGGCGGCGAGGAGCAGTTTGCCATCTAAGGCTGTGCTCCTCCTGCCCCACAGCCACACGCTTCCCCACGAGACGTGTTTCCAATCCCAGGCGATTTTAAGTGAAAACCCACAGATTTTGTGCGCGTCTGCCCTAAGAAACGCAGAGGTCTGGGAAACCGAAAGCTGGGCTGCTGGTGCAGCTGCAGCATCGCACCAGCTCTGCTTCCACGCTGCACCTCCACGGTAACAACTCCCATAGGAGATTTTTCTTCTTATTTAACCTAAACCCACTTTGCTACAACTTAGCCCATTACTTCTGCTCTGCCCCGCCGTGGGCACCGCACACTGATGTATTTTGTAGCACGTGTCCGCAGCAGATGACTGCAGAAATGTCGCCTTCGTTTCCTCTCCCTGCAGGAATTCCTTCCCTCTCTCCTCCTCTGCCACGTCTCCTGCACCTCTGCTCACCTCCTCGCTCTTCTCCAGATTCCGCCATCCGTCGCTCTCTTTTGCCAAGAAGAATAAATAAAACCAACGGCAGCAGTGAAGCACCTTCTTTTATCAGTTCTCCTTCTCGCTCTCCCCGCGTGTCCCGGGGGGCGTGGGCACGGCAGCGACAGCCGGGCACCCCCAGAGCAGGGCGGCTGCTCCACACGAAGCGGGATTTGGCCACTTCATCGTAGCAACACAACCCCCCCCGTCAGGTCCTGCCGGCTGCGGCCAGAGCGCAAACATCCCAGCCGGGGCGGCTGCAGGTACTCTCCCTTGTCTAGCGACGTCGCAATCACTGATAATCATCCTCCTGTGGCTGATGCATCGAGCGAGGAGCCGGCAGCTCCCGATCTCCTTGCAGAAACACGCTGCAAAGCATCTGCACAGAAACGAGACGCGGGCGTGAGAGGGAGGCACTGCCAGCAGCTCAGCCCCGCATCCCGCTTCTGCCGGGGGGAGAGCCTTGCAGACCCTCGCAAAACACGTTGTTCTCCCCGGCAAATGAGAGCCTGTCCATGAGGCACCGTGGGGTGGCACGCACTGGCCAGGGGGACGGGTCCCCACGCGGCTGGGCACCCCGATGACCTGCCACCCCAGCACCCGCATTGGCCCGGGGGCAGGATCCGGCCAGCGGCTCCCCCCGGGTGCTCGCACCGCAATACCAAAGCCTGGCACTTGCCTTGGGCGAGGGGGAGCCGGATCTGGCCCCTGCTCATCGCTGCAGTCCCCAGCCACCAGCTTTCCGGCTGCTGGGCCAGGTCCCTCACCGGCCGCAGCCCCCCCGAGGCCGCCCCACGAGTTATTTTTTACCAGGAGTCAATTGTTTTGGCAAGTGTTTTGCAAACTGCATTACGGAGCGTTTGCTATCAGTCCTGGGCTGCTTTGATCAATCTTGTTTGCGAAGCAGTTTTCCGCGCCCTGGTTAATGTATGTTATTATCTCCCTGAATCCCTGCTATGGAACCTGAATAAATCCCGTGGAAAAAGAAAATGCCCTATAAAAGGAAATGCTCTATAAAACTCCAGCGGGGAGCTGCCACCGCTGATGCTGAGGGTTCGATCACCGTAAGCAGTCCATTAACATCAATAGCAGACCCCAAGTCCCCCAGTTTATTGTTCACAAATTTGGGATGATAAAGCATTTTCACTACCTGCCATCCTCTTCACTGCACAGATCCCGTCTGGGCGCATTTCTGTCTCCCAGGGGTTGCTCTCACGTCCCCCAGGGAAGGGGAACCAGGTTCTCCCCATGCCTGGCACTCTGAGCACCTCGTCCCCATGCCTGATCTGCAAAGGCTTTCAGTCCCGAGTGAGACCGGAGTGCACGAATACTAGACCTGGGACTGTCCCCCAGGTTCCCCAGCCGGCGAAGGGGTCACTACCCATCATTGCTACCGGGAGCTGGCGCAGGGGTCGAGGTGTTCCTGCCCAGGGAGAAACGCTCCTTCATCCCAAGAAGCACCCAGGACTGGGTCAAACGCTTCCCATCAGCATCGGCGTCACGCACCGGGGCTCTGGAACCCCCAGCCACAGCCTGCGGCCATGCAATGTCCTGCCTGCCCGTCCCCAAAACCAGCACAGCCCTTTCGTGGCTCCAGCGTGCACGGAGCTACCGCTCCTCGTCTCCCCGGGGTCTGTCCCGGAGCAGAGGCAGCGGAGGCAGCCTGGGCTTATCTCCGAGGCAAACGGGCTTACAGATGTGACGAGCTAGAGACGGCTTTTTGTCTAAACAGTGCTTTCCGCCAGGTAGTGCGTTCCTTGCCATCCCGCAAGCACGATAGAAAAAACTAATACTAAACGACTTGTGAGCCTTATTAATATGTATTCAGGTCATCTGCTCTGTGCAAGTTTTTGCAAGTGACTTGCGGTGTGCGGTTCATGCAGGATCCATAAATAAAAATATCTCTCTGGGATCTCGGTGGGGTTGTATTAGCACGGGAACGTAACAACCGCCTTTGTGCGTGCGGAGGGACGAGGGGGTGACGCAGCCCAGCCGGGCTGAGCCGTCCAGCCCCCTGCTCCCAGCTCCCAGCCCCCCAGCCCAGGCTCCCAGCCCAGCTGGATGCAGAGAGCTGGGAACTCCCTTTAATCTTATCTCTCCCCAAGTGAAAGGCGGGTTTAGAGACAACATCAGCACCAAAGGAAAAGTCACATCAAACCGCACGCTGTGTGACTGTGCCTTGCGGCTTCGCTCCCACAGCGGGCTTTGCAGGGGTCCCACTCTGCCTGCAAGGTGGGGGGGTTTCAGGACACCGACTCGGCGTGCTTGCAGGGCCAGGGCAAGGATGCGTGTTAATTTGACTTCTTCCCTTGAGTTTCTCCATTTTTTCTTTTCTACCCTGCCGCCCATTATAGCATTTGGGCTGGGTGCTCCAGCACAAGCCCGAAACCCAACGTGGTTTATCTGCGAGGGGCCCTGCCTGCACATCAAAGACTTCCTAAATTTTTAAGGCTGGAAAGGCTGTTGTGATCATCTACTCCACCCTCCCGTGAGCCACAGCACTCGCCGGGGTTGGTTTTTTGTGGCTGAGCAGAGCACGGCGCAGCCCTCAGACGAGCTCGGGGGTGCCAGGGCATGCCGGGTTGCTTTGGGCTGGCTGCGGGGTGGGGGTTTCCTCCTGCATCGCCGCAGCACATCCACAGCAGCCCTGCCTCTGCGCCGCTCTCTGCGTTACCTCCGCTCTGCCACGCTCCTGCCTTCCCTGCTGCGCGCCAGCCACGGGCTGCAGTCCCCAGGGGTGCCCCCGCTCCAGGAACACGCTGGGCGCTCGCAGTTGAGCCAGCTGGGAAATCACGTGTAAATCACTTGGTGCTCATGCATGAAATAACGGAGCAGCCATGCACGCGCTAATTGGGCATTCAATATGCAAAATAACTGGGCGCTCATGCGTGAACTACTCGGGTGCTCATGCACGCGCTAACGGGGCTCACGTGCGCAGTAATTAGGCATTCACGGATGCGCTAACTGGGCGTTCACGCGTGGGACTGGTAATTGTGAATCTGTGTGCGGGTTCACTGCACGCTCATGCAGCAGCTTCTCGGTCGCTCACGCGTGCACTGGTTGGGCACTCGTGCACCTCCCGGGCACTCACGCACGAACTAATTGCGTGCTGATGCACGCGCTAATTGGGTGCTCATGCATGAACTCGTTGGGTGCTCAAATGTAAATTAACTGGGCACTTGTGCGTTCACTGATTAGACACTTACGCATGAATTAATTGGGCACTCACGCCTGACCCGACCGGGTGCTCATGCGGGGACAAGCCGAGCCCGGCGGAGCAGCAGCGCCAAGCACGGGATGGTGCAGCCCCCAAAATACCCCCCGGTTCCCCCGGCACGCGCGAGCTGGTGGTTGTGTCTCCCCAGCAGCCTTGCTGCCACAAGCGAGCTGATCTCACACCTTCCCCCGAGCTCCCCGGGGCGTAGGAAGGAGCTGCTGCCGTACAGACAACTTAAACTCTGTTCTGGCACAGCATAATTACGAGAAGCTCCAAAAGCAGGAGACAAGGTCCCCGCTGTGTAAAATGATTTAGGTCAGTCTCACTTCTGCAATGATTTATTTAAGCTCTAGCAGTTCCTGGCCTGAGCGAGGGAAAAAATGAGGAAAAAAAAATAGAATCCCCCGTATTTACACTATCTTTCTGTAATGTTTATGTTGTGGAAGCTACAGCATCATCTGCCAGTGCTGTTTTAATCCAGGACTGCAGACATTTCCACTACACACTCATATTTCTTGGGGTTGTTCAGCAACTTGCTAAGCACAAAATCTCAGCCTGCAAAAGCTTCCCAGCGGTCGGTTGTTTCTCACTGAAAAGCACGTCCTGTCCCTCGATCACTACCAAGGCTTTACCAGAAATGATCTTGCATTCCTGCAACCGAAAAAACGGCCACTGCAGGCGGACTCAGAAGCAAAGCAGCCAGAAACAACCCACTGCGGGTGCAACTCTGCAAACCCACGCCCGCACCAGCACCAGCCTGGCAAAGCAGGACCAGGAACCAGGGACTCCCAGGCAGGCACTGGGGGTGATGCCTGGCTAGGTAGCTATGTGTATAAATGTATACGTAGAGATGTATATATATACCAGGCAGGTATTCGTGGGCTTGCTGTGACACAGGTGCCTGGGCCAGCAGCCCAGCGGGCTGGCATCAATGAAAGCACCGGCCAAACCCCCCTTCCCTGCCCTCCTCGCCAGCCCGGTCACTTGTCTATTAATGCTCTCACCGGACGCTATGGAAGGAGCTGCAACAGTTGATCCGATCAATAAATATACATTTTATACATCCCTTAAGTCTGTAATATCTCTCTGTATATAAGAGGCCAGAAGGGATTTTGTTTTAATTAGAGGAACGCTTAAGGCTGCTCTCTGCCTGCCGCTTAATCTGCCTTAGAAATGTAGCGGGGGGAAGGTTGTCCTCAGGCAGAGCCCTGCTCACATCCCAGCTTCCCACCAGCAGCAGCAAGCGAAGGCTCAGCGACAGCACGAGAGCAGGACCCGGGAGGCAGAGCGGAGCACAGCCCGTATCCACCTCCCTCTGGCACCTCCAGCACGAGCCAGGACAATCGGCGATGCTAAACCGGAGTGGCTCGGACCCCACCGCCCCTGGGACTCGGCTCCCACCGCCCCTGGGACTCGGCTCCCACCGCCCTTGGGACTCGGCTCACCTCCTGCCACAAGCCTGATGGTACGGAACGTGGCAGTGCCTTCTCTAGGCGCAAGGGACTTATTGATAAACCGTTGGCTGAAACCCTGCTTGCACCTCCAGCGTGGGTGCAAGGCGGCTCTTCCGTTGGGATGCAGGGAATAATCCCGTTTTCCTGCCAGTGACGGGGCTCTTCCTCCTGACAGAGATGCCCTGCATAAGAAGGGTCGAGCAGCCAAACATCGCCCACTGCGACAGATCCACGCTGGGGAGATATCCTTAAACAGCCACAGCACCTACCCAAAAAGCGCAGAGCTCCAGTGCTGGCTGCGTGCTGTGCAGAGGCAGGCAGAAAAAACTCAGCTTTTGGTATTTTACTGCTTATGAAATCTCGTGGTGTCCTCCCAGCACCCAACCCGGGCCCCGGGGAAGCCCCTCACAGTGGGACAACCCCCGGCAGCCTGGTGCGGGCTGCCCTTGGGGCCGGGGCTGCGTGGCGGGGGATCGCTGCGCTGGGGGTTTCCTCTCAGTTCCTGACCTGCACGCAGCGAAACACGCCTGGACTTGATTTATTGGGGTGTAACTCACGTCTGGGGCTGTGAGCACACCCCGTCCCCTGCCCGGCACCCCCCGCGGCGGGAATTACTGGGCAGGGTCCAGCCACGTCCCCGCTCCGAGGGGTGCTAGCTATTCAGGGCGATACGGGGAGGAGGTGTCAGGAATGCATTTCATGGGGAGGGAAGAGTAGAGGTTTCCAGAGAACACAATACACACTGCCGAAGTTGGCAAAGGTGGTGTTTTTTTAAGGGAATGTAACAGCTGCTTAGGTCCCACGGCAAGGAAATATCCGTGGGAGGAGAGCAAACCTCTGCACGGACGGCACGCGTCCTCGGAAACAGCCCTCGGTGGCCTCAGACGGCTCTGCCTCCACGCTGGGCTCCACGCGAGCCCGTGCGTCAGCCGCCGTGGAACACGGCTGCCTTTGCTGTGGAGCACCAAGAAGCCACCCGGGCTCCCGTGCCACTGCCAGAGCTGCACCCAAACCCGTGCCCTCGGTGTAAACCACCAACGCGGGTGTCTGGAAGGTGCGTTTCCAGTTCAGCCCAGTCCCACCAGTGCTCAGGGGCACTTCAGCCCCGGTCCATCACAGCGCTCAGCTCGCGTTTAACTCCAAACCGGCAAGCAGTTAGGAAGCGAAGCTGCCCTCTGCCCGGGAGGATGAGGAGAAATAAAAAGGGGAATAATAAACGAAAAAAAGCCCTAGAGGAAAAAAAATACTCACTGATGTCTTTGATGCTCTCAGAGCAAACAAAAGTATACGGAGACACTGCTTTATGTTCGCCCCGAGGACCGGCAGCACACATTTATTGTTCTTTCTTTGCTGTTAACAGCAATGCAGCCTCGCAGGGGATGATGGCCCTGGGCAGAGCGAGCTGCGGCCACGCGGGCCGTAACGGGAACGTGACGGACCTCGAAGCAGCGCGCGTGTGTGCGTGCACAGCCCGGCTACGCACCACCGCCGCCTCAAACCAAAAGATTGCAGCTGCAGCCCCCTGCGCAGGGAGCGAGGGGAGGTGGTCCCGGGGACCGCGTCGGTGGAGAACACCGTGCTAGGGGGTGGCAGCCCCGGGGGCCAGCAAAGCCCCCCCGAAGGCAACGCTAACCTGCGCTGGGCTTGAAACCGGCCTGCCGCAACGAGGAGAAACGAGGGCTGGCATGGGAAGGCACTCAGCACAGCGTGCTTTACCGGTCTGCTCTGGAGGGGCTTTGCCCCGCTGTGTCCCCCCTCCCCACTGGCTTCCTTCTCAGTTCACAGCGGCGCTGCGGCGGGTAAACCCAGCAAATCCAGTTCCCGTTGCAAAACACCCACCGTGTCTCTTCAAACACGAAGCGGTGCACGTCTAATGAAAACCTCTGTTACGGAAAGGCAAAAGAGGGAAGCGGGGAAGTCCTCTGACACGCCACAACGTTATCCAAAGCGTCGGGTTTATGGGTAACTGGTTCCCATGGAGGAAACGCGGCTTTTACTGGTGCTGCGGCTCCCGCCCTCGCCAGCCCAGCTCTCCCAGACCTCCTCATCCCATGAAGCTCGCTGCTCCTTTGATCCTTTCTTTCTCATGTGTGGTATTTCAGAGTATAAAAATGTTAATGTGCTTCCTGGGAAACTATCAAAATAATATCCAACGTTCGTGCTTGGGTGCTGCCTCTAAATTACAACGATCTGCTATTCTTATTTACTATCCTCGAGCAACTGCACCCAAAAGGCATACTTGGAAAAAGAAAAAAAAGAGCTTTCTTCTTTGATTTCATATTTTATTTGGGCTATCATGGTACCAGTAAGTCAGGTACCATACGAGAAATGAAAACCGTCCCGTTTTTGCTTCGCCCCGCGCAGCAGAGTGAAGGCCAGCCACTGCCCGTAGAAGACGGGCAGGGTGTTTTCACTCCTAATTTTTGACTACGTATTTTAACTTGCTAATTTAAAAGCAGTTGATTTTGCACCTTTCACCTTCTTGAAGAATGATTTGGATATGAACTGTGAGGTTTCCTAAACAGGGAACGTCTGGATAATAAGGTGGCCTTTTAGCAGTACCTTTTAGCCGGGGCACTGGGCTCGGCAAACTGCTCGGGCATTTGGCAACTGCTCCCGCCCCGGGCCTTTTGTAAACGTCTAGTTTATTTTTCCTCGTTTGTTTGCCTTTCACTGAGCTCAGACAGTAAAAATACATGGTTCGGTGTCACTCCTACCTTGGTCTGCGTGACTTTTTGTATTCAAGCGGTTATCGCAATCCCTCGTCTTTCTCAAATGTTTACATAAAGTTACGCATGTCAACGAAACAGTTCCTAAAACTGTATTTGTATTTAAAAATGTTCTGCTTGAAACAGATTTTAATGCATTCCTCATTCATTCTACTTCCTTCGATTAAAAAAATCAGCAAACCCACATTAGTGCCACGGGGGCCGCGTCCCACCGTCTCTTTTCACAGGGAGCGGGGACGTGGGCAGCGCTGCCAGCGGCTCTCTGACGGAAAGCTAATGGAAAACCTCCTTTTAAAAACCACTGAGGCCTAGCAAATCGGGGTTATTTTTGGAGAACAAAAAGATTCAGCTCTATCCGCGCTCCTGAGGCTCGGCGGCACGGCCACCACGATGTCTAAATGCAGCGCTCTCGCTGCCCGTAGCAGGGCAGCTGACGGCTGTGCCGCGGCACTGCGGTTTCCTGGTGGGGAAGGTGGCAGATGCCGCACACCAAATAAGAAGCTATCGATACCTCTAATGGACACGTACAAAATGCTGCCTGTTTAATAAGCCCTGCGGCACGGGGCTCTTGCTGCAAGGGCCGGCTCGCTCGGCGTTACCTCCCCGGTGTTTTGTCACCGCTTGCTATTTCAGTCCCCTGTATCGGGATGGCATCGTTCGCTCCGAGTTGAAGCCCAAGTGGTGGGAAAGGAGGTGCCGAGCGGGGTCGGCGAGCTGCTACAGCAGCGGGTCCTCAGCGGATCCCGGCGCAGACAGCTCAGCCGGCCGTATGCCGCACGCCTGGGGCGCGGGAAGGCGTCGAGGGGAAAGGAGGCAGCTCCGAGAAACGCACAGAGAAATAAAAATAGCAAAAGAAAAAGGAGCGAAGGAGCGGTTGCAGGGGAAACCCTCCCTGGCCGATCTCTGCCTAACCATGAGGATCCTTCTGAAATGAGCAACCCAAAAGGATACACTCCTTTTCGCTCATTTATTCCTTAGCAGGAGTAAACCTTAGCAGGTTTATTTTCATTAACATTTTGCATGCATTTTCCTCCGTCCGTGTCAGGCTTTGGAGCATCCCACCAGGCAGGGAGAGGGAAGAGGAATGAAACTGGCTGCTGCAATATTCAGTGACAGCGGGAGGCAGGGAGCAACGGAGAGTGGGCAGAAGGAGCCCGCAGCGCCCTGTATGAACATAAATATTTTCCCAGGGAAAGAAATCAATTAAAACAGGTTTGGGGGCTCATTTAAACTTTTCACTCTGTGCTAACCGCTGCCTCTTCCCCTCCCCACCCCCAGATACGCTGCGCTGGCACGTGGGAATCAACGGTGAAACCAGGCGCTGAAAATCCGAGTAACATAGAAACAAGACAGCAAAAATCACATCAAAACCCCTGATGTTTTTTTTTTATTATTTTTTTTTTTCAAATTAACCTTTAATTGCTACTAGCAAGACAAATAACCACATACCATTCAACTAGATTCTGCTTCCTTGCGCCCCTTCAGCCAGCCCGGGGTGACGAGGTGGCCCACGGCTGCAGGAACGGGTCCGGGCTGCACCGGAAGGTCCCATTGAAGACCTCAGCAGTCTGCTCCGGGGACCTTACGATCACGGCTCTGCCGAGCACATCGTGCTTAACAGCTGTAACGGTGTAGCTGTTCTAACGAAGAAAAAAGAGCAACGTTTCAGAATTTCTAAAAATGAGCATTTTCACAATGCCTTCCAGGCGTGATTTGAATTCAGGTGGTGTTATCCACGCAAAACGCCGTCGATGCAGCCTGCTCTTCTGGGTGGCTTTTCTTTAAATCTCTACCTGTGTGCGTGTCCTTTCAGGCTGGCTTTCAGGAAAAATTCACACCGTCAAAGCGTGCTGTGTTTTTCGTTTGCATTAAGACATGCTACAGCGTGTGCATATGAAATCTTTTTGCTTACATATAAATCTGCATAAATAAAACGAGCTCTGCCACCATCCCCTTTTATGGGAAATATTTTCACACTTACACACTTTCCTTGTCTTATCAGCGTACTCAGCGTTTCTCTGAAAAAAATCACAGACTGTATTTTTGCATCTTTTTTTCTACATGCAAGTTAAATAACTTAGATAACATTGAGGCACTATTTAAAATTGAAGGCCCCCAACATACCAGCTTTATAGTTCAGGCTCCAAAGATGCTATCTGGGCAGTTTCATGTTACTGTTGAAATGCCAAGAGAAACCACTCAAGCAGCGTATTCAGAGCGACTGTTATGGGAGGGAAACAGCAAGTTTGGACAATTCAAAGCTTAGTTCTCCAAAAAAACGTTACAACTTAAGACGCCGTTTTAAAAATGACCCTTGTCTTCCAAACAATCTGAGCTTTGATTAACTCTTATTTTGCAACAAAGTAAGATTAATCAAGACTAATCCCAGCTGGATCGTACGGTACTGAGGAGGCCGCTGCGATTTAGGAAAAACAGGTTCTCGCTAACAGAGCCAGGCAAGCGGTAAAGGTGATGAAAGCCAGCACGGGGAATCGCAACCAACCCACCCAGCTCCGACGTGGGCTGCGGGCCCCGCTCTGCCCCTAACCCTGCCAGCTCAGCTTGGGAAAAACACTTTTGCTGCCAATGCCTCTGTTGCGTCTTAAATAAAAAGGAGCAGCGACCCCATCGTAACGCATTTTAGTATCTTTGCATAAAAAGACCCACCTGCGGCATCGGGGTGGTTATTCGCCAAGAGCGAGAGCGCACTTCAACACCGTGGGAAGAGCTCTGGGAAGGAAGGGCAGAGGAAGGAAGACTGTGAAAATGCCAGAAAGGGCCAAACCGAAGTTGCTGGTTTTCTTTCTCCAGGTGAGAAGGCCTAAAGCAGGCTGAGGAGCGGCTGTAACAGTGCTCTCCAGCATACCTCCACCTGGGTAAGCTCAGCACGCCCAGACACTTCCCGTACTGGGTCACACGGTTAATATTTGCATTATTAATCAATATTCTCATTCTGAAAGCCCTGTTTTCCATTTCTCTCATTTTGAGAAGGAAAGCTTGTCATTTTACAGTAGTTGGCTTTTTTTTTTAGCAAGATTATTTGCCATTTCCTTCCCAGTAATTTATTTTCTACATAATTAATGTTTAATGATTCTCCACATATACATTTTGCCAGGAAGCCAAAAGCGACTCTGACAAAGCAAATAAATGTTCTGCAGCTTATCCAACTGTTTTAAGCACTCTGCTGATAACACAGAGCTAAAAAAGGTAATGAAGAAGAAAACATTCGATATTTCTATAAAGAGACACTTCATTAAGGTAATTAAGGCAATTATTTAAAGCAGTTATGAGGATTACGAACACACAAAAGAAATTATGCAATAGGGTTTTCGCAAACCAGGCAGACTTACCATTATTTTATGATGCCTTTAAGAATAACTTTCAGCCGTTTAATAAGCTTTTGAAAATACAGACTCATTTCTTGGCAAAGCATGGAGCCTTCTCTGCACCTGGGAAGAGCATATTGGGGGTCTTTGAGATTTGTTTTTTTGTGGGGAGGGGAGTTGTTTTTTCTTTTTTTTTTTTAATATGCAACAAGTATTTCCACCGAGCCGGCAAATCACTGAATTAGCTTGTTAAATTGTGCTCGTTCAAAAAAAAGTATTTACCCAAAAGCACCCGTGGAAATCACGTAGATCGACGCTGGAACCTCAGGGGCACTGCAGTCACCGTCTCACCAGTTCGTATTCCGCTATCAGCAGAGCTGTGAAACCATCAACACTCCTTTAAAGATACAGAAAACCTCAAGATACTCGGTAGTTTAGACTTTGCAAACCACCACTTCTGAAGATGGGCTTTCTCATAACAGCTTTCAGTGATGAATAGCAGTCTTTATTTAAACCCCTAGCAATCTGACATAGATATTACCCGTGTTAAAAATCACTGGAGCAGAGCGCATTACGGCACTATAACCTACACGAGAGAAGAATGAAAGGCATTTATAAGTCAAGTGTTATGACATTATACTGAAAATATTTTTCTAACTATAAGTCATCCGGATTGCTGTTTTCTAGAGGAATATGCATTTTTAATTAACACATGAAAAATGAAGTATGCATGACAAACTCTACTGAAGAGGCATGAGACATTTTTCAAAATCCCTTAATTAACTTAGGAGCCTAAAGGGTTTTTCTACACACTCAGATACTACTTTAACCCCATCACGGTGGTTACGGTGACTCAACCTTTCTGGCACCACGGGGACTCGCTTGTGCTGATACAAAAGATACCAAGGGATAAATGAGAGACATCCAGATTGCAAAGGTACAACTATTTCCCACATTTTTAGAAGTATCCCTCCCATATCTGCCGTATCCTGCAGATCGTACAAAAAATCCTCACTTCAAAAGCAATTTGCGACCCGAACTCCAAGCAGCAAAGCGTGAGCAGAGGAAGGAGTCGCGCGGGGTTAGGGCGAGGCGGGACGCGGCAGGGAAGAGCTGCTGTGCTCCGGGTGTTCGGGGCAGGCCGAAGCGGTTTGTCCATCTACAGCTACATTTACTGCCTCAACACATCTTTCAGGGCTTTGTGACAAGCTAGACTACTACGCTGGTGCTTTAAAGGGACTTTATTTAAATTATGATCTCATAAACGTAACATAGTTGTACGTTATTTTCTTGCTTCTTCCCCAGGAAATCCTTTTCTGCGCTCTTTTGTACGCGTTTCTCCTAACTCTACGTTAAACCTCCGAAAACACACCATACTGTGCACACTTCTGCCGGAGCCCTCAGGAGATGGTGTTTCATAAACGTGTTCGCTTGAGATGTGACTTTGCCTCCACCTCAAATGCTTTTTTGTTCCTCCACTTTTATTAACTTACATAGACACAAGTCAAGTACATTCCTAAGGTTCGTTCTGTCCAAAGTCATTGTGCTTAGCATGCAAAGTAGATTTGAGTAACCCCCCCAGAGCATACCATGAGATTACTCTAAAAGCCCTTAGCCAAGAACCACGATATTGTGTTCAGAAATGGGAGACCGCAATGTTAGGGGGAAAAAAACCCAAACAAACAAAACCCAACAGCCCTAAAACTTAACTTTAATGCTGTGCTGAAGGGGATACTTAAGCAGGATGCTCGCATGGCTGGGCAGTGGACTCAGGCCTGGATTCAGCACCCTGTGCCCTCAGGGCAGCCATTTTACCTCAGCGTGGCCGAGCCAGTCCCAGCTCGCCTCCGTCCTACCCTCGGCCCTCCCGCCCGCCTGGGGAGCAGGCAGAGCCCTTTTCCCCACGCCCCCTGGGCACGCCACAACGTGACAGAGCCCTGCCCGCGGCCCCAGCCCTTCTGCCCCCAGCGCAGACCGACCCGCGCCCTGCCGGCACCGCCGCCATCCCCCGCCCGCCTCCCCACAGCCGCTGCACACGGCCCCACCGCCGCCACCGCCCCCCCCCCCCCGCAGTGCATTGTGGGACACGCCCCGCGCCTTGGCGCCAAGCGCCCCCGCCGCCGCGGTGCACTGTGGGACACACCCTCCCCTGCCCCGGCCGGACCTTCTTAGCGCGGACGCCGCACCGGACGTGACGCCATACGGCCTGCCGCCGTTAAAACCGCGGCCGAGGATTGCGTTCTTCCCCCACCGCGGGCAACGGGCGCTTTCCGAGGGGGAGCTCGAGCCCGCCGCACCCTCGCACGCAGGAGTCTGCGCCGCCAGCACGGGTTCGGCTTCTCAGGTGGAGCCGCCGAGGGGCAAGAAGAGGGGAACTACTTTCCGCGGAAGCCGCGCATGCGCAGGGCGGAGGAGTGAGGGCGCGGCGGAAGACGCGGGCACCGCCTCGCTCGTGGCCAGCGCGGGCGGTGCTGCGTCCCGGGGTGAAATCGCTGCGCGCAGTAGGACCGCGAGGGGAGCCGCGGTCGCCATTTTGAAGCGGTTGTTGGGGGAGGCGGCGTGTGCGCTCCCGTGTGCCCGGCCCGGCCCCGCGCCCGCTCGCCCGCCCGCTCTCCGAGCTCCGGCCCTCCACCGCCGCAGCCATTGCTGACCTTGCCATGTCCGGAGGGGGCGTGATCCGCGGCCCAGCCGGCAACAACGACTGCCGCATCTACGTGGGGAACCTGCCCCCCGACATCCGCACCAAGGACATCGAGGACGTCTTCTACAAGTACGGGGCCATCCGCGACATCGACCTCAAGAACCGCCGCGGGGGCCCGCCCTTCGCCTTCGTCGAGTTTGAGGACCCCAGGTGAGGCCCCCACCACCACCCCCGGGCGCTCCCCTGGGAGAGGGGGGGCTGGGGCCCCGCCGCGGCCTGTGTCGTGTGTTCCCCCCCCCCGCCCGGCCCCGGGCCTGAGGCGGGGGCAGCCGCCGCGGAGCTGCCTCTCCCCGCCCGTGCAGCATCGGCCCCCTCCCTCCTTCCTCTCGCCGCGCCGTGCTTCGGGCCGCGCTAACGGGCCCCCGCGCCGTTGCGGGTGGCGGCCCCGCTGCCGGGGGCCCGGGGAGGGGGGCGGCGGGCGGCGCGGGGCGGGGTGGGGCCGGCGGGAAGCGGGAACAAAGGCGGGGGGGCGGTGCGTGGGCAGGGCGCGGCGCGGGGGGGCGGGCGGCCGCGCTCACCGCCCCGTCCCGTCCCGCAGGGACGCGGAGGACGCCGTCTACGGGCGGGACGGCTACGATTACGATGGGTATCGCCTCCGCGTGGAGTTCCCTCGGAGCGGCCGGGGCACCGGCAGAGGCGGCGGCGGTGGCGGAGGGGGCGGAGCCCCCCGGGGCAGGTACGGCCCCCCGTCCCGGCGCTCGGAGTACAGAGTGATCGTCTCGGGTGAGTCATTCCTCTCTCTTAGCCCCAGTGCTCCCCCGGGGTCCTCCAGGCGAGCTTCCCAGCGAGGGGTGATGCAGCTCCACGTTGTTTCTTAAAAAGCATCGCCTCGCGTAGCCTGGCAGGAACGCTGTCCGTGCGATGCGAACGGCTCCTCGAGGCAGCCCGTCTGCTTACTGAACAGGCTCTTTTGTTTGCTGCGACCTGACGCTGTAACTGCAGGAGGTGGGAATATAATCCGGTTTTAAAGTAACGTCTTGCTTTTTCTGTAGGGCTGCCTCCAAGTGGAAGTTGGCAGGATTTAAAGGATCACATGCGTGAAGCAGGTGATGTATGTTATGCTGATGTTTTCCGAGATGGCACTGGTGTCGTGGAGTTTGTACGGAAGGAAGATATGACCTACGCTGTGCGAAAACTGGATAACACTAAATTTAGATCTCATGAGGTAGGTTTCATACTTACTTTCTTTGGCCAGAATTGGATACAAGGGGCTTAACAGTAGGATTTGAAGGTAAGGCACGTGTGGTGTTCATTGTTTGTATACAAAGCAGCTAAATAAGTCTGTGGTCAGCTTGTCAGGAGATAGACTTTTAAAGCTTTGATGTCTATTTCCGTGCTGTAGTAAACGATATCTTCAGTCTGTCAGCATGCCTAAAAAGATGGCCCTAAAGCCTAGACTTTTCAATCGAAAGTTCTGTCTATTCAATAGGGAGAAACTGCCTACATCCGTGTTAAAGTTGATGGCCCAAGAAGTCCAAGCTATGGAAGATCTCGGTCACGCAGCCGTAGTCGTAGCAGAAGCCGTAGTCGAAGCAACAGCAGAAGCCGCAGTTATTCCCCAAGAAGAAGCAGAGGATCTCCACGCTACTCTCCCCGCCACAGCAGATCCCGATCTCGTACATAAATGATCACTAGCTCTGATCTTTTTGTAGAACTCCATGTTGTACACAGTTTTCCTTTACTTAGTACAGTCTTTCATTTTTTTTAATTCAAACTGTTTTATTCAAATTGGCTGAAGTGTTGAATTGCATTCTTGTGTAAAATCCCTAGTGAGTATTTGCTCCTTAACATCAACATTCCCCTCATGTCTTTGGTAAATTGTATTTTAATTGATGTCAGTCAGGATTGTTTCGATTTAGTTCTAGTTAAATACCAACATTCTTCAAACTGTGGTATTGCTGTGTAAATGTCTCAGTGTTCAGCTATGGTTTATACGAGCTGGGGATGTTGGGATGTTTGTGGCTAACTTGTCTCTTCTGGGGGATCTTATATTTTATCTTGCCTTTTCGTGTGTCTTTCTGTAGACATATCTGAAGAGATGGATTAAGAATGCTTTGGATTAAAGGATTGTGGAGCACATGTCAATCATTTTAGGATTGTCAAAAGGAGGATTGAGGAGGATCAGATCAATAATGGAGGCAATGGTATGACTCCAAGTGCTATTGTCACAGATGAACTTGGCAGTATTGACCTTATACTGAGAGACAGGTTAATTGAGTACGTGCACCTACGTGTCACTTCAGGCATGTTCTAGTTACCGCAGACTACAATTGCTCTTTTCTTTAAAACTTTTTTTGGGGGGCAATTGTGGCTAAATACTTGCTTTTGTAATTCTCTTCCATTCTAGTTTTTTAAAGGAATAAACTGGGACGGGGGTGGGAGTATTGGTTTACTTCGTCATGCAGCATTTGGTTACAAGTGTTAATGTTACGTAGTATTCGTACACTTGCAGTAGATCAAGGGTGTCTTTAAATCAGAGTATAATATCAATACTGCTAAAATCTGCATGTCCTCTGTGTGACTGATACAGCGTTGCTATTTCATTTTTTTTAAGTATCAGAATGAAAGCAAAAATAGAAAACCTAGTTGGGAATAATTTAAGTCTCAGCCCTGCCCCCTCAGACTAATTCACAATTGACTCACCGATATGTTTGAAAACTCTGGTTAGTTAATTTTGTTACCTTCCAGCTGGGAGCGCTAGCTATAGTTTAGACATACAGTAGGTGGATAGCTTTAGCAGTAAGCTTTTCCAGTTTCATAAACATTTTTTGCAACCACAAAACCTGTAGCACACCACCGTACGAGCAATGAGTATGTTGGCATTTTCAGTTGACATATTGTAAATATTACAATGTTTCCTCCAAATAGTAATTAACATTTCTAAAAATTATCTGAGCATCACCATTCAAAAGTTTGTTTTGGGGAATTGATAGTTATTAATGTACATCTGTATTAATTGATGGCAAACATAACTGATCATTCCCCAGAATCCTATTTTTTCATTACAGTATCTAACTTTTTGCCTCCTCTTTTTTGGTTTTGCTGGTTATAAAGGTTTGGATTGGAGAGGGCTCACTGGATCCCAATCCTTGGAGCTGGATCATTGGATTCAAATCATAATGTGGATAGGATAGGGAGGCTGAATTGCAAGGATTCATGGAGCGGGATCAAATTACCAGGAACATAGGAGTGGATTCCTGCCCCAACCAAACCGCATTCGTGTGGATTTTTTTATTCAACTCAATTGGCTATTCCAAAGATTTTTTTCCTATTTTTGACGATTGGAGCCCTTAAGATGCACGATGGAGTTTTTCATTTTTTTGGTAAAAGGAGCAAAGCGAGGACCTGGAGAGGTACGCTGGAGCAATCTCCTTGGAAGGATTCAGCACGAGTAGATGGTAAACGTTAAAGGGGAAAAAGGGGGGTTTGTTTAAAAAAAAAAGTAAATCAATAAGTCATTTCTCTAAATTTAAAGACAAAAATTGGAGTTAAAGATTAAGTAGGTTTTCAATTGGCTATTGCCTTTTTTCTTTGACAAATAAAATTTTTAAAAAAACGTGCATGGTTGTCATCATTTGTTGCTAAGAGTCTTAGCCTTTGGTTGCCACTGTAGCATTGTTAAATCGCAAGTTTTCAGACAAAAGGCTTTTGTGTTCAACAGAGACGTAGTGTTTCCCAGGAAGCGTTGATGTTTGAGCTTCTCCTAAAGAAAGGATCAGTTCCCTGGGAAATGGGTGGAATTTATTATAGGAGTAGGTGAAAAGAGGAAAAGAAAGAATTCTCACTGCTTAAGAGGATGCTTTAGTATTAATGTTGTTGCTAACGATACTCTTCTAAAGAGATCACAAAGGGAAAACATGAGATTAATCGGGCTCAGCGCTCCCCCCGCAATCCTCTTGAAAATAAATACGGGTAGAAACTGTGTATAAACCTTCCCGGTGCCTCGTCTCCAGTGGCGGTGGACTGGAGGCAGCCTGCGGGAGGCGAGTAAGGATGCGGGTTGTGGAGGAGCTGGTCGGTGGTGGCAGGTCGCTGAGCGTGGTCACCGAGCCATTGCCGCTGGCGCAGGCGCGGGGTAATGGCACCCCTGCAGCGTGCGCAGCTTGAGGCCAGGCTGGAAAGGCGGCACCTTCCCTAGGGGAATATTCTCATGGCTTCATAGGAAGTATGCGAATATTCCTTTGGTTGTCTGATGAAACTACATGGCGTGTGTTTGAGTGTGTTTAATTTACAGTGAGTTAAAGAGCGAAGTGTCAGTGTGGAGCAGAAGGGCATTTCTTTCTGCACAGTGTAATTGCCAGTTTATAGAACTGTCCTGGGGGGTGCAGAGCGGGTGGTGATCGGGTTAATGTTTAAGTAGGGTACTTGTGTAAATAATGTACGCTTTGCTTCGCAGAGATGGATGGCTGTAGGTTGCTTCTGTATGGCAGGGAAATGCGGCGTCCCGTATGGAGCGGGGCAGGAGGGTTGCTGTAGTGTAAGACAGGGTTTTTGTTTGGGGCAGGATTAAGCAGATTTGGGGTTTAAGCGTGGCATGCGTAACGCTGTGAAGGGTGCTGTGTGTGGTGACAGACAGTAGTTTGTTACAGAAAGCTGTTTCCCTGCAGAAATACTGTATTGCCAAAGATGTGTATAGGAGATGTACTTTTTTTTCAAAAATTATGAAGTCCTGATAGCAAAGCTCTGTATTTTGGGGGAGAGGTACAAGCTATGCTACGCACAGAACAGGCTTAGGTGCTCGAGTGGCCATGGGACGATGCCAGATGGGAAGAAAAGGAGCTGTAGAGATGAGTGGGGTGAGTTGAGTTGGTGGAGTGGCTCTTGCCAGAGAAGTTTGTTCGTCAGGATGTGGGAAAGCAAAGGGAGTGGAGTGGGTGGTGCATGCTTGATGGCACATAGGTATGTGCTGTTGAAGAAAGGGGAAGTTTGGCCCAAAAAAACCCCAACCCCTTGTGGGCCTTGAGCAGTGCTGTCACCGGTGTTCAAGAAAGGTGAAACGGGAGAAGTTTGAAAGCAAAGGTTACGAGTGTGCTCAGGGAGGCAAAACCTTTTCTTTCACGAAAGGAAACCTGAAGAGTTTGGTTTGAGTGAACTGAAGGGCTATTTGGAGAGGATCGCTTTTCTGGCTGCGTAGGGGTTGGGAAGAAAGTGAGCTTCACGAGGGAGGAAGAGCAAAGGAGGCTGGCACCCTGGTAAAGGGGGGTTGCAGTCCCCTCTCTGAAATATAAGAGCCTGGGTTCTGGCCCAGGGAGGCTGGGCAGAGCCAGCGGTTCTAAGCAAGTTCATAAGGAGCTAACGAACGTGCTGGAGCTCTAACTAAAGGGGTGGTTCAGCTGACTTCAAGATATGGAAGTATCTGTACACGCTGTCACGTTAGAGGTGCAGGGAGGCTGAAAACGTCAGGCTTGGTCCTGGCGCGGGAGAGCTGGAGGTGAGGGATGCGCGCCGAGGGTTGACGCTTAAGTTCTCGGTTCTGTTCTGTGCAGCTGAACTATGTGAGTGGGAAATATTGACAATTGTTTGTTCAGAGATTGTCTCAAAGTGGTTTGCAGCTGTAGTAAACATCACCCTGCGGAAAGGCTGTTCCTCCCCGGGGGGGGAGCGCGGGAGGGCACCGAGCTCTGCCGAGGAGGAGGTGGTGACGCCGGCGTTTCTCTGCGTTGGGATTTGTGGACCTTGTCACCTTCGTGCAAAGCTCCAGACGATGAGTTCTTCAAGACCCGGTGGGCGTCCTACCTCTGCAGAAAGGCTGCTGATCCTCCCTGTTAAGTGGAAACGCCGCGTTTTTCGTTTCACTTGGAAAACGGAAGGGAATGGAGCGATGCTGGAGTTCTTTTTCCCGTTTTGGTTTTCCACACCGAGGGGAGAGAGGTCGGGTCGCTTCGGCAGACGACCTGCTGGTCCGTGTTCCTGCTGCCGTGCCTCTGCCCCAGCATCGTGCCTGCGGCGACCAGCCCCTTCGCTTTGTTCTCCCCTCTGTACCAGCCGGTGTGTACCTCACGACGCTGTGCAGCGCTGGTGTTTGTAAAGCGCTTTGAGATCCTGTAATAAAACCGTTTACAGTGTGGAGCTCTGGTGCGTTTTATGCCTCTAGACCTTTTTATCCTGTAAAATCTCTTCTGTCGTCGTACTGGTACCAGCCAGACGTGCAGTTGGTGGAGTAGGAAAGCCTGCTTCACGGGGTGAGCCAAGGCTTTCCCCAGCCGCCTTGGTTTTTAACTTCTGGTTCTTGTCCGCAGCAATACTCCCCGTCTTCAGGGGGAGTATTGTGTTCTCTGATTGACGTAATGGACTTTACAAATAGAGGAATTAAATTAACGTCAGAAATGTGCTATAGGCCAGTTTTGATAGTGCTAGGGAACGTTAGGTGGAGTAGTCTGTGCTTTCTGACGTACTCTCAGCTTTTAATTACACCGCAGCTCTCTGAGTTCATTGCCTTTGTTACGGGGATGGTTTGGAGCGAGCCGTGTTGGGAGCAGTCGCTCCTGGCAGGCACGGCCCGGGGAGCCCTGCGCCACCTCTTCCCCCTTTGGCTTCTGGGGCTGAGGATGAAAATGAACCTGAGTCAGCGCCGGCTTAACTTCCCTCGCGGGGAATGCTGGCTTCCAGGCAGGCACCTCGCGAGTCATCCGCTCACCCGGCTGTGGCTGTTGGGTAAAACTTGCTTCAATTTATTTTAATGTCTTACATAAATTAGTGGAAACAGGTTCTGCTGGAAGGCAACAGTCAGACCACGTTAGCTGTTCTGCCAGCGCTTGTTCCAGGAATGTATTTTCTAGGATTTAAAGAGATCAAAACCAGGGCACCGAGTGTCTTTTTCTTATGAACGTGTTCTTCCCAAAAGTCAACGTTTTTAAGAGTCCGTTGGCTCTGAGGCAAATGGAAAGGGGTGCTAATTGGAAGATGGAAACACCTTTGCTAAAGCGGAGGGGCCAACCAAGCCTCACCTCTTTCCTAAATCATTTTGTTTTCCGTCGCGAGGACAGCAGCGGGCGCGTTTCTCGGCCGGTCGCACATCCCCGGTGGAAGCGGGCAGGTAGCCGCCCTCGGCGGCCGCGGCGTTACCTCCCCCGGTGCCGCCGCGCTTTTAATCCAGCGGCGCGGGAGCAGCTCTCCGCCGTTCGTGCGCGGGGGATCTGCCTTTTCAGATGGTCCTGCGCTTCCGATAGTGCGGCTTTGTTGGTACACTGAGGGCAATTGTCTGCCCCGGAGCTGTGTGGCCCCTCTGTCCTGCCCTCGGCCGGCGCAGCTGCCCGGTGGCAGCAGCGCACGATACTGCCTTCATTGTGCAGCCCGCTTGGGAAGTGCAGCGGGGAGGGAGGGAATCTGTCCTTAATTGCACGTCATACTGATAGCGGAGTACTTAATAAACCTAACATTAGGGCTGAAATAGAAATGGTTAGAAAACTCGTGTGGTTTCTCCTCGAAACCGCAGTTTGGGGTTTTTTGTTGTTTGTTTTGGTTTTTTTGAACAGAAACTTCTGCTTTAGAACAGCAGGCTCATTCATTGATCTGTTCCTGTTAGTCGTGGCTCGAGATTTCTTACTCCTGATAACAGCAGATAGTTTTTAGCTGTACAGCAAAATTATAGTAATTTCTAGATTGGCTAAAAATAGCTACAGCCTTCGTAAGAGTCCACTACGCCGAGTGCAAAATAATCCTCGCTGCACCTGCACAGTGAAGAGCGGTTTATCTTGAATTGCAGTTGAAGCTATTTCAAATAGCTGAATTTAAAGGAAAAAAACTCGAGATTCCAGGAAGTTCCCAGCGTAACAAATATCCCCTAAAAATCCCTCTCCCGCACGCCTGAAGAAGGCGAGTGAGTCAGACTGCAGAGCCTGACGTACCCACCCGCGCTGCGTGCTCCTCGCAGCACTTTGTCTCGCCCCGGCAGCGCCGAGGGACGGGCGCGGAGCCCGGCAGCGCCGCGGGATGGGCTGCAGCCTCGCCTGGCCCTCCCTCACCTCGGTCCCGGGCGGCGAGAGGGTCCTGGCTCAGCCTGCGGCTCATCCCCTCCCAGCCGGAGCGCTGCGTGTATATGCAACAGTTGTAGGGCTATTAACATAATTTTATGCAGTAATTTGTGTAATCATTAAAGAGTTGAGAAGGGCATTGTTCGCATGAGTAATTACCTCTGTATTCTAATAGCTCTAATTCATCCCGTAAGTGAGTTTCATATTTCTATGAGTCAGCTAACGATTCACGCTTCGGGTATAATATTTTTTTAAAAAATACCCGTTTCTTGCATGACTTGGTTGCGCTCTGCGAAGCTGATGACGCGACGGATCCTGCCTTAGAGCACACGGACGTCTACCTGGGAAGATTTGCCAGCGTGGACCCAGAGCTCCGGCGCTGGGCTGGCTCCCGCGGCAGGGACGGTGCGGGGCGTTTTACTCGCTGGGATGCCGAGAGGCTGCAGAAAGCAGCTGCCTCCAGCACGGCAGTGGAAATTTAAAAATGAAAAACTTGGCGGTTTGCTGAACTCTGGGGTTTTTTTCCTTCTGACAAAGGGCAGGTCTGTGTTTTTCTAGGGATTTTTGATAGCGTTTTAAACTTGGGGGGGGAAAAACTTCCTCCGCCCAGCTCTGGGTTGCATTTGGCCGTGTTGCCTCTCCGTCCCCGCACACGTGTGTATCTTTAAAGTCCACGTTGAGAAGCTGCAGGCCGGAGGGAAGGTCTGGGCAGCGTCATCCCCTGCCTGACTTGCGGGATGATGCGAGACCTTTTCCCGGCAGCACCGAAATTCGGTTTGAGCCGGAGCTGCCCGGGTGCCTGCGCCCTGGCTTGGCAGCGGTCGGTGGGTATCGCCAAAGATTTTGTTTGCCCCTTGGAAACGTGGTGCAGAGTTGGGTCCTTGGCCGGCGAGAGCCTCGGGCAGAGCGGCCCCGCTCCGGCGGGGCGGTGAGAAAGCGGGCGGCCGCCCGCTTTCTCACCGCCCCGCCGGAGCGGGGCCGCTCTGCCCGAGGCTCTCGCCGGGTGCTGGATGCTCATCCCCGTGGTATCAGCTGAGCGATACAGACAAATGCACAAACATCGATTATTTTGGTGACAATCCATAGCTGCCAAACAAGATTAAGCAACACCCAGGCCCCGGAAAAAAACTAAATAGCGAAGAATAAAGAAAATGGGGCACGGCGTTGGCAGAGGCACGAGCGGATCCCGGGGGACCGCGGCCATCTAGCTGGGTATTAATCCCTGCCATCCCCATTCCCTTCCCCGAAGGATTTCGAGCTCTTCGCTGCTATTAATCGCAGCAGCCCTGCGGGGAATGTAATGCAGCATTATCCGTGTTTTCCAGCTGTGGCTGGGGAGGAGGGAGGCAGCCGGCTTGCCCGAGCTTTGCCGTGTGTCAGTGAAAGATCAGGGATTAGCGCTAGGATTTCCTCGCCGGCTCGGCTGCTCTAATTCAGTGGCCGTGTTTTTCCCTAAATGCACTGACCTTATGTGCCTGCTGCCGTACATCCCGCGCCCAGGAGGAGCCGGGGCAGATGGTGGGAAGGGGAGAGAGGCAGGAGCGGATGTTTCTCTGCAGTCCTCAGCCCCGCAGGAATTATTACTAAAAATGGTCACTGGTGATTAACCGGAGGAGCGCGCCGCTAAGTAATCGGTACACGCTCTGTCTCGTGAAGTTTTCAAATCAAACTGCGGATGCTTTTTTGGAGAGCAGCGGTTGCTCAAAGGCAAAGTGCCAAGGGCAGCGCAGGGCGGACGGCATGCGCGGGCAGGGGTCGGCGAGCACCCACCGGCGGGTCTCTGAGACATCCTTGTACGAAACAGAAAACGCCGTGTATCCGCACGTCTGTGTAAATCGTATATAAATCATATATATGCTGAGTATTTGATGTTAAGAGTGGGCAATCCACACTGCATAGCATCGGTGCCCCGGCACTGTGCACCCCTCCGTGTGCCGGCTGCCTCCGGGCTGCCCGGGGGTCCCCCAGGCGTGCACCCGCAGCGTGCAGCAGCAGGGACGGGTGGCCCCGCTTCTGGGGCACGGGCGGTAATTTTGCACGTGCCTGAGGACGGCGGCAAAGCCCGCAGCCTGCCGCCCGTCCCCAGGGCCAGCGTGGCGAGCGGCAGGGAGGGCAGCTCTTCCGCTCTTCCGCGGCTGCTTTGTGGGAAAAAGTTGTGAGGGAAATAACCAAAATAATAACAAAAGGACGCTGGGTGCTCGCGGCGTGGGGCAGCTCCGCCACTCAAGGTGCCAAGCAGAGATTAGCTCCGGCACAGCTGAGGACAAGGAGGTGGGAAGAGATAACGCCACTTTCTCGGCGGCAGGGCTAAACATAGCCGTGCTTGCTCCTCCTCGGCCGCGGCTCGCTGGCCGCCGTCCTGTGGGCCGCGACGGCCGGAAGCGCCGAGCATCTCCCGCGCGGCCGTGGCGTGTGCCAGGCTGGGAGGGAAGCGTCGGAGCCGCGGAGGAAGGGAGCCAGCCCCCAGCGGGGCCGCGTGCCCGGGGAAAGCAAAGCTCAGGCTGCAGGAAAGCAGGAACCCGCCTGCCGCGGCACCGCGGGGAGAGGGGATGGTGCCGGATTCACCATCCGGCAAAGATTAGGGAGGAGGATGAAATCCCAGAGGAGGCAGGGAGGGTTTCCCATAGCGGGTGCGGCAGCGTGGCCGAGGGGGGACAGCGGGTGCCCTGGGTGAGCAGGGAGGGAAGAGTTCAGGAGAACTGCACGGAGGGGAGCGACCGTCGCAGGGCTGTTTGCCAGGGGAACGCTTTCACCAGGGAACGCTTGAAAGCGCTGAGCAGCCCCAAGGCTTTTCCTGCCTGGTGGGGGGCACGGGCATTGCCCGGCTCTCGGGGAGCCCTGGGCCGGCGAGCGCGCGGTGGGAGCTGACACCCGGCTCCGTACAGACCCGGAGGTCTCCCTGCCACCAGGACGGCACGCGGCCCTTGCGGCACCACGACTCCACGGCCGTGGGCATCGCGCTGGCTTTTCCAGTTTCCCTCCCTGCCTCCTCGTACATCGCTGCTGCAGCGACGCACGCCTCGAAGTTTGGTGCCGAAAACGTGAAAACAGAGAGCCGAGCGGCGTCCAGCCGTCCCTGCTGAGCCCTGCTAACGAGGCGCCTTCCCTTTGAGGAGCTTCTTGCTGCTTCTCCATTGATTGTTGTAGTGCCTTTCTGCGGCGATTCAGCCAAGCTGGCTGGTAATTTCCTGCAGCCTATTTTCCTCTGTTGAAAAGTGGAGCGATCTTTCGGATGCGCTAATTACGAGAAGGCGACGGCGCTCTCCGCAGCGGCAGCGCTCCCGCCAAGCCCCGGGGCGGGCGCCTGTGGCGGCCCTGGCACGGCGCAGGCAGGTCACCGCTGCCGCCGCTGCCCGCGGGAGCAGGACGGAGGGAGGGAGGGATGGCAGCAGGCTCGCGTGGTAGCAGAGACGACTGCGGGCAGCCGTCTGGCAAGAGCTTTCCCTTTCCCTCTGCCTAGCAGATGGGTTGTCTGCCCCTGCGGCACCTTCCACCCGCGTTTTGCCGCTTGCCCGGCGGGCGCCGGGCAGAGGGATGCGGTGGGATGCTCTTCGGGGGACACCGACTCTTCCCACGGCGTGAGCCGGCATGGGACGGCCGCGCTGCCGGGGAGGCCGTCCTGCCGGCGGCTGAGGCTTCGCAGCGGGCACACGCTCTGCTTCAACCTTTGCTTCCCAGGGATGTATTTTACTGTCTCTTTTTAGCTCCCCTGGTCAGTTTGAGAGGGAAGTTGAGGCTGCAAAGAGAGAAACCAGAGAAGACACAAAGTTGGGAAGCGGCTAAAGGGAAACTGCCCGCGGGGAGCACATTCTCAGTAACGTCGTTGCAGCTTATTTACACACTCGAGGGCTCTTCAGCCCCATGGAGCTGTGAAATTCAAAGCCCGCTGCGTGACTCGGGGAGCAGAGCACAAACAGAAAGGGGCTCCTCTAAAGCTGAAATATTTGACAACATTTGCTATTCTTAGCCATGCAAACACATGCTCGCCGAACGAAATCAGAGCACGGCGCGTCAGCAGGCAGGCAGGGGCTGGGGGAAAGCGCTGCGGCTTTGAAGGTCCCGGGTGAGGAGGGTGCATGGGTGCACACGCCTGCGGCAGGGCAGCCTCTCGCCCAGCCCAGCTCATCCCCTCTGTAACCGTGGGAGATGTGCAGGCAGCAGAAAAGCAAATTATCATTTTCTCACTCGTGTCCCGCTACAGGTCCTAATGCACCGGGGGCTTCTGCAAGGATAACGGGATAAAACGGGTAGAGTTCAGATGGTCCTTCCGGGGCTGCCAGGTTCGCGGAGGGGAGCTGCATCCCCCTGCCCTGCCCCGCTTCCCCAAGCAGGCAGGACAGCTAATGGCGCCCGTGCGAATAGGCACTTTATTAACTGTTTCGTGGCTGAGCACGGTGGAGGCAACAGCTCCTCTATCTCTCCGAGTCGCGCCGCGAGGCGGGTTTGACAAATGAACCACGGGGATTGCTTCTTCTGGAGGCCGACGTCCCCGGGGAGCTGCGTGCCGGGTGGCAGGAGGGCACGCGAGCGGCCGAGGGCTGCGCAGGGGTTTCGGCAGTGCCGGCGTCGGGCAGAGCACGGCTGTGGCACCGAGGGGCTGCCCCGGTGCTGCCCTGCTCCCCGGGAGGCTCCCCAAAACTGGCCTTGGCTCGGGCGCCGGAGGTGGGGGACACCCCGGCAGCCCCGGCGGCGTTCCCGTCCTTCCCAACAGCCTGGGAGGTGCTGAGGAAGAAAGGAGGGAAGAGTTTTGTTTGAAAAGGAGGAAAAGAGCAGCCTTGGGACGGTGGTAAATGGGCTACGTGATTCCCGGTGCCCTGGAAACTCCCTTTGCACGCTTGCTGCGGGTACCAGAGCGGCAGCGGGGTGGCTGCTGATGCTATCACTGTCCCAGCTCAATGACTAAGGGAGCTGGAAGGTATAAATTAAAGAACACAACACTTCAAGCCACCTGTTACGCGGGTTTGTCCAAAGCAGTGCTGCTTTAATTAAGATGGAGAGTTTACAAATCTAACCTTTGTTTATTCTGCTTTGGGGCATATATAATGTAAATATGTGTTTTCAAACACTGTGGCTTTTTATATTTCCAGTTATAATTCTGGGTAAAGGAAAGTTCGTCGGCTTTGGCATAGACTTGCCCTTTATAACTACAGCTCCTGTGAGCTCTTTCTCCCCCCGGGGATTATCTGCAGCGCCTTGGCTCGCCCTGCTCCCAACGCAGCTTTTCTCTCGGCGATCGCTGCCCTGTTGCGGGATGCGTCGGCTGTGCGAGAGGGGCTGGGAGGGCTCAGCCGGACGCTGTTGACAGGAAAGTGGGCTCCAGCTCTGTTTCCCTCTCCTCCGACTTAGTAAGAAGGCTTTGAATCTTGTAGGTTTTGTTCCTGTATCCCCTCTTGGTTCTTTAGTTGTAACAACAAGAACGTGGAGTTTAGCCTCCTACGTGCTCATCAGGATTTCTTCGATGACTCAGTGATACGCTTGGGTAGTTTTCTTAGCCTTTAATTGAAGTGAGCGTGAGCCCTTAACAAAGAGAGCTCTCCCAAGTCTTCATTAATAAGCGTTAACAAAAATAACTGACCGACCGGGAGAAAAATAACCAGGAGCGGCAGCGGTGTCCCCCTCCCTACAAACGCAGGTTTCCTCTCTCGGCTCTCCTGCAGCCCCTGCTCTGCCGGTGGCAGTGCCGGGGAGGGAATAAAGGGCAGGAGAGGAAAACCCTCCGGCGGTGGCACGCGGGGTGGAGGGGGGCAACGCTGCGGCCGCCCCTGCGCCGCGGCTGGGAAGAGCATCTCTGCTGAGCAGAACAAACGGTCCACGGGCAAGCTGGGCCGGTGCGATCCCAGCAGGGCTAAGAGCACGTGTTGCAAGTGCACTAGCAAACCCCTTTGACTCCTTTTTTTGGTTTGTTTTTCTTAATTCAGAGCTTCTGCAGAGCAAGGGTGGTATTATTTTGCACGTTTCCAGCGCTGCCCACCGGATGCATCAGCACAGAGGTCTACTGTGGTGCAATCACGGGTGGACAAAACCGAGCGGGCTCCAAGTTCCCCGAGGCAGACGGACTCTCAGAGCCGCAGGTGCCCCGAGCAGGTTGGGCCGCTCCAGGCAGCCGAGCCCCCTGGGCACATATCCGCAAACTTTCCTCTGGGGTCACAAGGCTAAGAAACCTTTTTTTTTTTTTTTTTTAATGCAAACATATTTTGACGTAATCACTCAGCTCCGGTGCTGGGGTTTCAAGGAAAAGAGCTAGCAGATAGCCTGAGAGGTGTGAAACAACCGCGAGCGTCACTCTGAACAGAACAGCTACTGTTTTGCAACACTCTTGGAAAGTGAAGAAACGCTCGGGGAGGGCCGAGGACCAGCGCCGCAGGAGCCAGGTGACTCGCCCAAGATTGCACAAAGCGACGGCCGAGCCGGCGGGCTGGGACCCCTGACGAGTCCTTTGCCAACGGCCGCTCGGCCCCCGGTGTTACGCAGAGCTGGGGCTTCGGAACCGTCCTTTGCGTTATCTGTAACAGGAGACAAGAAAAACCACCTGGCTCTCCCATAAGGGAGGAAGTAGTATGGGCAACTTCACCGACGTGAGCCATATTTAGCCCGGCTTACTGAGGTCAAGCTGCGCAGAAGCCAGCAGCGACGCAGCTGTGTTTCTTCACGTGCCCAGCCCGCCGGCTGGTTTTGGTGAAGCGGGTGCCGCAGCGGCCGAGGCCTCAGACGCGCAGGGCGGCTCAGCGTGGATCTGGGCCTGAGCAAAGAGGATCGTTCGGAGCTGGGGGAAAAAAAAAATAAAGTCTTGTAAGGCCGTTCTCTTCTCCCCCAGTTCTGGGAAGACGGCCCTTGCCTATGAGCCGAGGTCTGGTTTTAAAACATCCATCCTCTTGCGGTTTCACCCGCCACACTCCTGTTTTTCCTGCGTTTGCCGAAGAAATGCCAGACGCCCCTCGCAGATGCCACCGAGGCGGCGGTGCAGATGCCCCCCGCGCCCGCCCTCTGCCCCCGCGTCCTTCCCCGTCCCCCCAGAGCACCGGGGAGGCAGGAGGAGCCCGCCCCGCGCGGGGAGCTCAGGGCCCCATCCTGCCGCCCGTCAAGGATGTGCTTGATGTGTGTAAACACGTAATTAACGGTAAGTATATACTTAATTGCTTGTGGCTTTGATTTGCATTCAGGTGCTGCGCTGGAGATGCCTTAGATAGGAGCAAACCCGGTCATTTTGCTACTTTGACGTGTGTAGGAAAGCGTGCCGGGGAAGGGGGGCCGTGGAAGCCCCGGGGTCCCCAGGACGGCGGAGGCCAGGCCAGAGGCCACGCGAGCGGCGGCAGCGGGGCTGCGCGGCCCGGGGGGGGGAGCACGTCCCTGCCCACGGGGAGGCTGGCGGGCGCGCCCGGGGCTGGCGGTGCCCCACGGCGTGCTGACGAAGGCCTTCGCACCCCCGGAGCTCCGGCCCGCAGCCCGGCCGGGTGCGAGGCCCGGGCCAGCCCGGCAACGGCCTCACGGCGCCCGGTGCAGGTGGCGGGGGCCGCTCGGGCCGCGGCAGCCCGGGTGGGCCGAGGACCCCCCCCCCCCGGGTGGGCCGAGGCCGATCCCGGGTGGGCCGAGGCCGGCGCGGCGCCGGGCGACCCCCGGGGCGGCCCCTTCTCCCCCCGCCCCCCCCCCCCCCCCCCTCCGGCAGCCCCCGCGGGTCCCGGCGCTGCCGCCGGCGGGCGGGGCGGCACGTGCGGGGCCTCCGCCCGCCGCCGGCCCGCACCCGCGGGCGAAGCCGCCCCCCGCCGCCGCCGCCCCCGCGGCTCCCTCCCCGCGCGGCGGGCGGGGGCGGCGGGCGGGCGGGGAGGGGAGAAGGGAAGGGCGGGCGGCGCGGGCGGCCCCCGCGGGCCGGGCCGGGGCGCGGCGAGGCGGCGGCGGCGGCGGCCCTGGACACCTCGCCCGCTCCTCCATCTTCTCTCGCCACAGCTCGCCTCGGCTTCCCCAGCCCGGGACCGGCCCATTGCCAGCCCCGCGGGGGGGGCGGCCGGCCCGCCGCGCCGCCCCGGCCCCGCCGCCCGCCCCGCCGCCCCGCCGCGCCGCCCTGGGCCCGCCGCCCGCCCCGCGGCGAGGGGAGCGGCGGGGGCGGCGCCGCGGCGGCCCGGGCCCGCGCCGCCCCGCCGGGCCGCCGCGCCGCCGCCTCCCCCCTCTGGGCCGCAGTGGTGCAGCCCGGAGGTTAGCGGAAGCGGCCGCTCGGCGCTGCCATGTTGAGCCGCCGCCGCCGCCGCCGCCGCTTTGTTGTCGGCTCCATGTAGCTGGGGCCCGGGGGAGGGAGGGGGGGACCGCGCCGCCGGAGCCGCCGCCGCCGCCCGCCGAGGGCCGGGACGCCCCCGCCATGGAGGCCAACTGGACCGCGTTCCTCTTTCAGGTGAGGCCCCGCGGCGGCCGGCGCTGCCCGCGCCCCCCCTCCCCTCAGCGGCCGCGGGCGGGCGGCCGCCCGCCGGGCTCCCCGCTAGGCCGGGGCTGTCAGTCAGCGCCGCCGCCCGGCCTCCCGCCCGCCTCCCCCGGCCCGGCCCGCGGCGGCGGCGCGGCCCGACCCGGCCCGGCCCGCCCGGGCAGCGGCTGACCCGGCCCCGCGCCGCCGGCAGCTCTTTCCCTCCTTTCCCTCCTGCACTTTCTCCCCGCCCGCCTCCCCCGAGCGGATCGCGCACGGCGCTCCGCCGCCGCCCCGGAATGTTTTTCCTTTGATTTTTTTAAAAAAACAGGGCGATGTTTATATTTTAAATTTTTTTTTATTTTTCTCTGTCCCCCCAAAAAAAACCCGAAATAGCTTCTTTTTTTTTTTCTGTTTTTTGTTTTTTCTCTCCCCCCGCCAAAAAGAAAAAAAAAAAAAACAACCAAAAAACCCAACAAAACAAACCCAGCCTTCCACCGGGCTCTAACAAAACCCCGATGGAACAAACACCGTGTCTGGGAGAATAAATTAATCCCTCTTTAAACAGCCTGACTCAGGGGCCGGGTGACGAGGGAGCTTGTTTTCTTTTAAAATAGGACGCGAGCGGGCCGGATTTCTGTAAAAACTGGCGAAATGCTAACGGTAACAGGGAGGAATAGGGACGGTGGAGCGTGCAACCCCTCCCTTTGCCAACTGAGTCACAATTTTCCCCCCTTCTGTCTGCGAAAGACTGACTTAAAAACACCGCTGTTTATGTAATTCCGAAGAAAATCCAGTGTACCAAAAAAAAAAATTTTTCAAAAAAAAAAAAACCAACAACCCTCCCCTGGCTTTTGTGAGCCGGGCTCTTTCACGCCGGATTGTTTTCTGATGCGTCCTGCTCTTTTTGGGCTTGAAAACATAAAATGTGTAATTGCAGCAGCAGGGGAAAAAAAAAAAAAAAAAGCCCCACACATCACCTTTCTCAAGGTAAAATAATCCTCCGTGCACATTCCCAGCGGCGGTCCCTCGCTTCCTCACTGTCCTCCTTGGAATTAAACCCAAACCCAACCCGTGACACGAGTTTGAAAACCTGAGTTGAATGAATAAATCCGCCAAGAGCGAGCACCATTCCTTTAGAAAGGAAAAATTATTCCCTTGCAAGTACCGAGGGCTGAGTCACTCGCTCGGGTGCTCTGCCTCCGAAAACACGCCGGGAATGTGCCGGGGAGCCGGTACCGGGAGCTGGGCGCTGGGTTTTCCACCTTTTCGTGATGAATGCGGGTGATGCCATGGAGTTTGGCTGAGGTCTTGCGAATTATTTCTCACTCTAGTGGGCAGTTGTGATTCGCACATAGGAAACTTCACGCTAAGAAGTTAATCTCCTTAGTTTAGGGCCGTCTCCCTCCGAGTTGGGGCTGGTTTATTGCCTTTCTGCCTCCCAGGCTCACAGCTGAGCGTTTTCCAGGGGAAATTATTTGTAGGCTGGCAATATGGTATTGCAGCAACCTCTCTAAGAAATGCCAAGTAATACTTTCAAGTACGTGTCCAGCTTCTTGCTGCTCGTCTTTATTTTCTTTGGAGGGTACTGTCTTTTGAAATAGTTATGTCACACTTTGATTTAGGAGTAAGCTTTGCTGCTTTTAATTAAGGAGTCAGCAGTTCACTCTTCTAACGTACGTAGCTATGTGCGACTTGGAAGCATCTTCATAAAGCTGTGACGTGGAGATTTTCCTCTGATCCCCCCCCCCCCCCCCCCCCCCGCCAAATAATAAAGCTTTAAGACCTCATAATAAATGCTGAATATTGTTTCTTGAGTCATTTTGTTAAAACCAACGATTTAGGGTGCGAGCATCCTGATGCACCCAGCAGAAAGCACTGTTAAGATACTCCTGATGTGACTTTAGTTTTTCTTCTTCCCATTTTCACCAACAGCATGTCAGCCGAGATCCAACTGATCAGTTAAAACTAGTAACAAAAAGTGGATTTAAAAGCCCCTCCCGGCCCCCCTCCCCGCTATCCGTTAAAGAACAAATGCGAGCGACTGAATATACGTGCTCATTCTTTGTGGGGGGGGGTTTACCAAGCGTGTGTTTCAGCTGTGACAGGATTTCTAAGGGACAGTTTAATACGCGGTGTGTAAAGTTGTAATTTTTAGCAAAATGTTTCTAGAGGAGGTTGCAATGTCTTAATTTTAGTCTTGCTAGCGATGGGATATGTGACTGTAAATTGCTCTTTCCAAATAAAGTTGTTTGATTGTGTTTAGGTGGCATTTTGATGAATTGTATCTTTTTAAAGAAACAATTGTGAGACTGAATAAGCAGCTCTTGGTTGGATATTATTAGTCCCTGAAATGCATATTTTGAAAACCACTTTTAGTATCTGCTCGGAAAGTGAAAGTTGTATCTGTTAATGTGAGGAGGAATCATCCATCAAACAGAGTGTTCAAGATATGACTCATGCTAATTTGTTGCTCTCGCATTAAGGCTGGAGCGCAAAAATATTTTAGCCTCTGGCATTGGAAGTTCACAATGCCACCTCCTACCACTCTGGGTCACGAATTACAGGGGTTTTTTGTTTACTGCCCCCCAGGAAATAAAAAATTAGTGATAGAACGAGGGTATTTTGCACGAGAGCCTGTCCCCGGCGATCAAAATATCGCAAAAATGTTGACTTGACATTAATGCTAGGTCAAGTAAAACCGTCGTCTGTGCCTGAATAAAAATGACTTGCGAGAGGCGTGCAGCAGGTGCTGTCTTCCCTTCTCGAGCAGAGAGTTAAAAAAAAATACTGCCTGATCCTTTTTTAAAAGGCTTTAATGCAGGCAGCCCTTGGAAACTGAGGAATACTGCTTGTTGCAAAGAGGGGTTGTTAGAAAGACAGCGCTGCTAATAACACTGGCTATCTGGGAACCAAGATAAGCAGACTTACATAAGCAGTGGCTTCATAGCCCGTAGCCTTATGAATATACATTGTTTTATGTCCACCATCTCTGTCGGTTCCGTAGGAATAAGTGCATCATTACCTCGAAGTGCTGACGATTCTTTAAGGCTCAAAAATATCCATAAACTGCATAAGTTTGAACCTTGTCCAAAGGATTTGGGCTCTCTATTATCCGATCTGCTAGCTCTGCCTTTGAAACTGTATCTCTGGAGCTATCCTTAGGTGCTCTTAAGTGTCTTCTGATGCAGTTTAACAACATTGTTTAATGCTTATTTAAAGTTGGCTGTAAAACATTGCAGAATTTTTTAAAATTAAAATTGTATTTAAGTACACAACTTGCTTAATACTGTACTTTCAATGTGTATTGTACATACTCTATTCTTTTTATGCAATGTAGATGTCTCAGTCGCTTTTTAAAAACACAGAAAATAAATGGTTGAAAATCCACAGTTGTCACTGAAGTCAGGCAAAAGTTTAACGGAGCGGCTGGAGCTTGTGCTGTGCCCTGATTTAGCAGCGTAGCCTCCAGGAGAGTTCTGCCTTCGACTCTTCAGCAATCGCTTCTGCAAACCAGCCCCTTAGGCTGTTGTTTGAGGTGGCTGCTGTGGCCAGGCGCGGTGTGGTAATGTTCAGCTTACCTGTTGCATCCCAGGCTTTGGCACAGATGGGACGTAAAATGCAGATAAAAACGGACAGGCTGGCCTGGCTCCTAACGATTCCCACAAGTTTTGTCTCCCGTTATCATATCGAATCCGGGCTTTCTCCCGTGAACCCTTTTCCTGTCAGATAGGCTTGGAGTGTTAGGGAGCACATATTCATACCCACGTGGGTTAGGGTTTGTATCCACCGGTGGCTTTTATCCAAAGATCACCGGCATCGCGCTCCTGAAGAATGAGTGGCTAAAGTGATGCAGGGCTGATGCGGTGGCAGGAGGAGGCGGGAGCCCCCCCGCAGCCGAGGGAGAGTTGCACCGAGGTGGCTGTAGTCACTGCTGCGATCGGGAGAGGCAAAGCGGCTGAGCTTGGATGCAACTAAGAAAAAGTCCCAAAGTGAGCTTCTAGAAATACTGACTTCTCCAAAGGACGCGATGAAACGGATTCACGTAGGAAGAGCGTTGGCCTGAGTGCATTTCATAAAGCTGTCCATCCTCAACCAGCGTAAAAGTAGGCAAGTTGGGGGTTGCAAGCCAGCACAGGGTCTTATTCAGCTCTAACAGCCTCGAGTCGTGAAGTGAAGTACGTGTTATTTTGTGAAGGAAACCGTAGGGGAGAAGTCCTGGAAGGCTGCAGTACTGATCTGATGGGAATGCAAGTTTCCCCAAACTCTGCTTCAGACCTGGCACGCTGCGTTAATAACGAGACTGATTTAAAACTGGTCTGATGAGACTGAGGCACATCTTGAATACAGATGCGCTTAAACTGGCTTAAGGTGCTAGAGTGATTTATTTTAATGCTCCATTAGGCTGAATTGGTCTGTGTGGTTTCTAAACCACTTTAAAATTGTTTCTGCTAGGGTTTTGTCCCAGTCTGACTGGATGAGTTTTAATAACAGTGTTTTCTGCCTTAGAATAAACAGCACCTAATACAAGCATGGTGTAGAACAGCCCGTAGCAGCGCAGGCTGCGGCTCAGCTGAGCGGTGCTTGCTGCGGCACGCTCGTGGGGGGGTTCCCCCCTCTGTCTCTTCCCTTTAGCTTCTCCCACTGATTCTGTAATGTGGAGTCAGTTGGTATTGGCTGTTTTGAAACAGCTTTCAGGTCTTTTTTTTCAACCAACCTCCCCCCAACTGTGTTCTCCAGCATCTCTAGATGTCTACCAGTGCTTATCGATTAGCTTCTCTTCCTATCACAAAGTAGCTGCTGACGAAGAGAAAAGGAACATGTCGCTATTCTTGTTGATTTCCAGACGCAAAGAGCACAGTGGTCAGTGTATAAATGTGGCGGGAACCTGCTAAATATAGAAACGTGGCTGTAGACAGCTCTTGATTTGAGTTGCTTTGGTTTCAGCGCTAAGACACTGGTTCTTTAAATAAGACACCTTATTGCATCCTGGTTCTCTGTGGCTGCAGTGTAATTCTCAATGTGCACTGAGCTCGGCTTAAAGGTGGGGCATTATTTTGCAACTCCCATCAGTACATTCATATGCTCCAAGGATAGTCCCAAGGTGGCATCTGATATGATCGGTAGCAAAACAAGTTATCTGTTATGTAAAGATCAAACGCTGTGTTAGTAAGAGATCTGACAAGCACCTAGTTGTTTTCCATAAGAAATGTTGCCCTCCGGAAACGTAATAATTATTTGATTGTTATGATGTGTGCCATCCTACACTTACCACAGAATCTGCACAGCGAATGTATTTAAAGCGTGAGCGGTTTATCCTGTCCAAAACCAAAATTATGTAACCTTTCCCAGTTGTTACTTCTATGGCTTTTGGTCTAGAATGTGCTTTCCTGTAGTTTGTAAATGTTCTCACCCTGTCAGAGTGAGCACCCATCAATAGAATTTAAGTGTGAATGTTTGGTTTTAGGCACACGAAGCCTCACATCACCAACAGCAGGCAGCACAGAACAGTTTGTTGCCTCTCCTGAGCTCTGCTGTTGAGCCACCCGATCAGAAGCCGATTCTGCCCTTACCAATAACGCAGAAACCTCAGCCTGCACCAGAAACGTTAAAGGATGCTATTGTTGGGATTAAAAAGGAAAAACCTAAAACCTCCTTTGTGTGCACTTACTGCAGCAAAGCTTTCAGGGACAGCTACCATTTGAGGCGTCATGAGTCCTGCCACACAGGGATAAAGTTAGTGTCACGGCCAAAGAAAACTCCCACCACAATGGTGCCCCTTATCTCGACCATCGCTGGTGACAACAGCCGAAGTTCATTGGTTTCGACTATCGCAGGCATCCTGTCCACAGTCACTACGTCTTCCTCTGCCACCAACCCCAGCAGTAGTGCCGGCGCAACGGCTATGGCAGTGACTCAGACGGTGAAGAAGCCCAGCAAGCCCGTTAAGAAGAACCACGCTTGTGAGATGTGCGGAAAGGCCTTCAGGGATGTCTACCACCTCAACAGGCACAAGCTGTCCCACTCAGACGAAAAACCCTTTGAATGTCCAATTTGCAATCAGCGCTTCAAGAGAAAGGATCGCATGACCTACCACGTGAGGTCTCACGAAGGTGGCATCACGAAACCATACACCTGTGGTGTTTGTGGAAAAGGCTTCTCGAGGTACCATGTAGAAAATCCCAGGCGAGCTCAAGTATTGGCTTTTCATAACCAAGAAGGGTTAAGCTATCATAGCGAGGGGCTAGGAGAACCAGACATCTTAGAAGATTGGTGAGGGGATAAAGAGCCTTGTTTACCTCTAGGGCGTGGGTCTCGATCTGAGCGAGATTGGCAGTGGCCAAACGTGGTCGCTCTTTTATGAGAATGTTTTGAAATGATTTCGTGACCTCATCCAGGTCCCGTAGGACACGTGTCTGTGTCACTGGTGGTGACCACGGAGCCCCTTTACCAGCCTTTGCAAAGGTCAATGACCGAATGGGGCACGGCAGGCAAACTGTCTCCTTGTCTCGTAGCAAGGTTGAGGCGTACTGACAGAGCATTGTGGGGGAGCTTGCATTGCTGCTGGCTGTATTTATATCTGTGCTTGCAACAGAGAAAACTTCAACCTTTAGAGCTGTTGATCTGTCACCTTTACGCAAGGTACGACCAAACGTACCATTTTCAGGTGTCTAAGAAGAACACGGTTAAGTTTTAAACTGCAGGTTGGGTCTCAGCGTAACTGTGTGTTACTCTAGCTGAAAGCCACTGCGTAGGTACGGGGAATGTATTTATTCTTGCCGTGCCAGAGGGATGTGGGCTGCAAGGGGTCATCAGCGCGGTGTTCAGCACTGCTAGCCAAGGTGTCGTTACTATGTATTTGTAACAGTACGCATTTTCTTTTCTGTTCCTCTCTTTTTTTGCAGGCCTGATCATTTAAGCTGTCACGTTAAACATGTTCACTCAACAGAGAGACCCTTCAAATGCCAAGTAAGGGCTAAAATGATTTATTAAGAACAATATGTTACTGTATCGTTAGAATCTCAGGTGAATAATCTTTCCAGAACTGTATTTGATCCTGGATTTTTCTTTGGAAAGCAAGTTTAGGGATAAAGTCACATACCGCCTACATACCAGCAGCACTGTAGTTCTGATGTAAATGTAGAGGCAGTTTAAAAGGATGCTGTGGCTACTTTTTTAGGAAGATTACAGACTTTTTGCTTTCTTGGAGAACAACATAGGTGCACTGTTTTACGGTATACTTAGTAGTGGGATCGTGACAGCGTCCTCAGCTCAGTGCTGATTACTGGAGTAATGTGGGCAATGTGTTTCTCAGCATATTTAAATTAAATGTTTTTCTCAGTATATCCATTTAAAATGGATTGGAATAATTGATTCTGGATCTGTTGTTTTGCTGGAAGGTGAAAGCAAGTTGTCGTAAGTTGATGACTGAGTATAAGAGAAATAACTTGACTGCCCTTGAACAATTAACTGTTTTGCTTGGAATATCCATGCTTGTTCCAGCCTGTGTTTTAGTGACTCATCATGTTAAATAAAAGTCTTGTGTAGAAAGAATAGCGTAAGAAAAAGGTTTCGTTTCATTGTTCTGATTTGGATGGGAACAGAAGTAATTGAGCGACTTAAGATGCCAAGTTCAGATTTGTGCAGTAAAATTGTTATCAAAAACCAACTTTGCCTGTTCTAGGGTTTTTTTAATAAGCTACCTCTTGTTTTGGTAGGTAAGGCAACTCGCTATTTTAAGAAAGTTCAAGTAGTATAGAGTATGATTTTTGTCCTAATTGTCTCAGAAGCCAACTTCCATTTTCACTCTCTGTTTAGTAGTTTGATTTTGGTTTCTCTATAAATACAGGTAAAACTTAAGGTTGTCAGTATCCTCAGGATGCTGCTTGCACCTACGCGGTAAAATAGGCTTACAGTGGGCATGTAATTCATACTGTAATGATGCTATCTGCACTTCAAGTGTAACTGTTGTCCTTCATATAGACGTGCACTGCTGCCTTTGCCACCAAAGACAGACTGCGGACACACATGGTGCGCCATGAAGGAAAGGTATCGTGTAATATCTGTGGTAAACTTCTGAGTGCAGCATATATCACCAGCCACTTAAAGACACACGGGCAGAGCCAAAGTATCAACTGTAATACCTGTAAACAAGGCATCAATAAAAGTAGGTGAACATTTTAAAAACATTTCTAATAACAATGTGTTTGCAAAGGGAATTGCCTTTGATTACGTTAAAATGCAAAAACATACCCATCAGTCTGGGTATTCACACCTATTAAAAATAGATACTTGATAACAGGATCTTCTGCAGCTCAAGAAATTGGCATACGTGGAAGTAGTTTGCGGCTAGACTGTGCTCTTATCCCTTAGGAATGCCCTGCAGTTTGTGAGAATAACCCATCTCTTGAAGAAAAGAGTTCCCAAGTTTTCTCACCTTCTAAGTCCAGCGCTACTTCCTGAACTGTACAGGCCTAAAAGTCCAACAGATAATTCTGGAGATTTCAGAATATTTAAGAACTGCTACCATCTGCCAGGTTTCAGGTTTGAAGCCTCATCTAAAGCTCATCAAAATTAGGAGAAAGATTTCTCTGCTTTCTCTGAGCTTTGACCCTGGGGCTCAATGATTCCTCCCTCTGGCAGTAGCTGACAAGAAAAGCATTTAAATCCAGCCCTGATATGTGTTGGGCATTAATGGCATTTGACTGGTGGTGTGCAGGAGTTCAAATGAGATGTTTGTAATAGTTCCTTCTAGTCTTAAACTCAGGTGGAAGTGCTGAAGCCTGAACCTGGGAGTGCCCAGTAAGCAAACGGAAGATGTGACTTTCAAATCTTCCCTATTAAAATACCTGTAACTGAAGTTAACCTACGTGGTTAGTGATATAATATGGGTTTTCAGGGGAATCAAGAGAGAGAAGTAAGGAATGTCTTTGGAAACTTTGTCCTTAAAGCCTTTTAAACAGTATTAATTTACAACATCTTTTCAGTTCCTGTTACTCCTGGATAATTTGAAGGTACCGGGAATGTCTAAAATGCCTGATTGTTGAGCTTAATACAAAATTTGGATGTGAAGTGTTTTTCAAGGTATAGGGTTACAGCTCTGGCTTCCCAAGCCAGTTTGGTGGTGCTAAGCCAGTTCACATGAGGCATTTACTGCAGTTGTTAGAGGTGGAAATGATGAGCTGTAATGTGGCCAGAGAGTAGTAACATGCTGTTCTGTGATGTAAAGGTAAACTGAAAATTTTAAGTCATACTTGTAATAAAAAGTAAAAAGGCTTTTTTTTTTTTTTTTTTTTTTTTAACTGGAGCTGAGGTTTAGAAAAAGTGGAATCAGCTAACCAGCTTGAATTCTAGAGACTCGGTGTAGTCTTTTATTTTATTTTTCCTAAAATACAAACAAAATAATCAGAAAGGAATTTCAATTTTGGCCGTGAAAGCAGATGTTCCTGACTTACATTTTGTTTTTTTAGATCTTGGAAAAGTAGTTTTATAAAACACAGAATTAATTATATGTTTTTAAACACTTCTGTGATTTTTGCTCTTGGAATCCCGCGAGATTCCACACACTCTTTATGGAAGAAGCCTTTGTCATCTCAGCAGAAAACAGAGTAACTTTTCAAGGTGAATTTGTGTTCTTACTTAATTGGCATAGCATGCATGAGTGAAGAGACCAGCAATCAGAAGCAGCAACAGCAGCAGCAGCAACAACAGCAGCAACAACAACAGCAGCAGCAGCAGCAGCAACAACAGCAACAGCAACAACAACAACAGCAGCAACAGCAGCAGCAACATGTAACAAGTTGGCCTGGAAAGCAGGTAGAGACCCTGAGGTTATGGGAAGAGGCCGTCAAAGCAAGGAAGAAAGGTAAAACAAAACAATACCTATGGTCTTGGTTTTATAAGATATTGGAGTTTACGGTTATATAGGGAGTTTAAGATGCCAGAAAAAGATGAAAATTTCATTCTTGACGTTAGAAGTAATAGCTAAAAACTAGCAGGAGGATAACATGACCAAAATTACGCTGTTGTAAATGAACTCCTTATTACTTACTTCCCTTTGGTCTCTGTGCTTGAACGTGTATGTAGCAGTCATCAATTATAAAGGGGATGTTTGTGTCTGCTCCAAGGCAAGAGTGTGTTTTTTTTGACTTGCATGTGGTTTTTAGCTGTGTTTATGCATATTTACCAGTTGTTAACTTGTGTGCATATATATATGTATATATGTATATATACACACACACACAACACCCTCTGTCGTTGCATCATCGTAATCAGTTTGCATGCGGGTGCTTTCTGTGTCCCTTTCATCTTTTCTCTCTCAATTTATTCCATTCGCTTTATCATCACGTAACTGTCTTTGCATAAAGTTTTCTAGAACTCATATAACTTACTCTTCTGTCTCTGTTGGTTTTTTTCATTACGAAATTAACTAATAAGTATCGTGCCATTCGTTATCGCTAGCTCATAGCTTACATATACCTATGCTACTGTAATTGAAGTTGAATAGCTTCCTATTGTTGGTCAGTGTGTCAGTTTTGTAAAGAATAGATTGCTTCAATTTAGTGTCGTTAGGAGTATAGTAGTTTAAAGTCTCCCGTTACTGCTAGCTTATTCTTTTCACAACAGTTTGATTTGTAATGCCTATCATGTGACTCTTGTGGATTACATGTTTTAGAAGAAATTCTCAGTGACCACTTAACTGTTTTTCACTAGCTGTTTTTAGTAATAAATGTTTTTGACTCACCTTATTTTTTTCCTTTTCTCCTAAACTTCCTTTCAGTTTCTTCAACCTTTTTTTCTTTTCTAGGTCTTGTTTGTGTATTAGGCTGCTAGCTCCTTTCGCCTTGATTGTTATTCCAGTTGAATTGAATTCCCTGATCAGACAGTATAGAAACAGCTTATTCATGTTAAAATGTAGTGATAACAGAAACATTAAATATCATCAGGCCACTAAATAGATAAAGGAAATGGGTGTCAGACGTAGAAAATCTCTGAGAATTTTTTTTCCTGCTTGTTCCTTCCTATGTCTTGTTCCCTCTTCCCTTCCTTTCTTATTGAGATTATTGAATATGCTTTAGCAGAAACAGTGCCTTTGGACAGAATGGTGGGTGAGGGAGGTGGGTGGGTAGAAGTGTTGTCGGATTGATGATATTAGCTTAACTTAATTGGGGAAGGGGCATGGGGTGGGGTGTGTCTTTGCGTATTACTGTGCTTGGAGGGTGAAGCTAGACCAGTCAGTGCCATGCCGACGTGCTACTCTTTCCATGCTGGTTCTCCTGTGCTAGTGCCACCTGTTGCGTTGGCTTTACAACACTAGATGGGATTTTTTTTAGTCTAATACGATTTATTTTCACTTTTTTTTTTTTTTTTTTTTTTTTTACTCTTTCCCTTCCTTTCCACCCCTCCTAGATATGGACTTTGAAGAACCAACAGTAACCCTTGAATGGGGCTAATGTTGCTTTCAAAGTTAACTCTGTCTTGGTACCTTTGTATTGCCTGAGTGGCAAGAGTGGACTCTTTGCTCCTGGCTTACCTCCTGAAACGTGGGTGTAGACTGAGCTTGGTGTCCTACCCTACAAATGTGGAATAAGACACGACTTAGAAGTGCCGTAACGTTGATCTAGAATATATTTTTGTCGGTTTCTCTAGCAGTCATCCCTTCCCTTTACCCGCGTCCACCGGCCCGCTTCTGTTTTTGGAGCCTTCTAGTATGGGTAGCCGGCAGGTGGTGCTGATGGATGCCTAGTGATCCCTCCGCCGTCCCGGACCGCCGGTGCCCGCTCCCCCAGTGCCCAGCCCTGCTAGAGCCCACCGGCAGCAGGGCCGGGCACTGGCCTCCTGGGTCTTCCTTGTTCGGCACTTCATTCCTGCTTACTGCACAACAAAGTAAAAAAAAAAAAAAAAAAAAAAGAAAAAAACCAAACCACCCCAAAAACCCACAGAACAAAACAACTTGGTGTGGAGCTGTAGCTTATGTGAAAGCTGAGGAGATAATGGGGGTTGAAAGATGTACTGACTGGGTAGCCTTGAAAATTGCTAAGTAGAAGTACTGTGATCAGTGGAACAATTTAGTAGCAATAATTAAGACTGAAATAAGCAGGTAAATATTGAAACGAGCTTTGCTTATCAGTCCCTAATAATGACTTTTTAAAACCTTCACAGAATGTCAGTTCACCTTTGAGAAGGCTATAGAGTACGTACCATTCGGTATGTACACTCTCTCCTCTATTTATAATGTTCCTCTTGGGAGGATTTTTTTGATTGTACAATACTGTTTTTATGAACATCGAAACCCTCTTTATAAGACAACCTCGCTTGACTTCTCAGGAAAAAAATACTGAATTGAAATGAACTGCATGAGAGTTTGTATTTCTTGTAGGCTATAGAATGTTAACAGTTTTAACTTACTAATAATTCCTAAAGAAAATTATTCCAGAATTTGTACCTGTTCTTGTTTGGTTTTTGTTTTTGTTTTGTTTTTTTTTTAAATCTTGTCCATGGTTTTTTATGTGTTAAAAACTTTTTGTCTTTTTATGTCTCATTTTTAGAAGCTGCTAACTTGTGCCAAACCTCCACTGCTGCTACTACGCCTGTGACTCTTACTACTCCATTCAATATAACGTCCTCTGTGGCTTCTGGGACTATCACAAACCCAGTCACAGTGGCAGCTGCAATGAGCATGAGAAGTCCAGTAAATGTATCAAGTGCAGTTAATATATCCAGTCCGATGAACCTAGGGCATCCTGTAACTATAACAAGTCCATTATCCATGACATCTCCATTAACGCTCACCACACCAGTCAATTTACCTACCCCAGTAACCGCTCCAGTGAATATAGCGCATCCAGTCACTATAACATCTCCCATGAACCTCCCCACACCAATGACGTTAGCTGGTCCGTTAAATATAGCCATGAGACCGGTAGAGAGCATGCCTTTCCTGCCCCAGGCCTTGCCCACGTCTCCTCCCTGGTAAAGAATTTCTAAACAGTATTAAAAAGGATTAAAATGGAATCCTTACCAGCAGTTCTTTTTTGGGTTTTGTTTGGTTGGGGTTTTTTTTTGTTGTTTTTTTTGTTTTGTTTTTTTTTGTTTTGTTTTAGTTAATAATAAATTCAGACTAAGACACTGGGGCAACATGCACCATCAGAGACCATAGTAGTATCTTCCCCTGTTGATTTGGCTCATATGGTTCAAACTTGAGTTTCACTGGAGCACTTCATTTAAAGTAAGTTTTACCTTTTAGCTGACTGATGCTGAATTAGAGCAGATACTTATTTGCCAGAGTTAAAAAAAAAAAAAGACAAAAAAAAGGTCATTAAAAAACAGTTTTATGTTTTATCCCCCAAACTATAACTTAGAAAATTATTTTAATCTAAACACTAGCAAAGACCCCTCTGTATCTTTAACAGGGTGGATGGCTAATTTTAAATTGCCAGTTGTTAAGTCCACTGTTTCTGAGCTAGTGTAGAATCTTTGTCTGTGTTGATGTTTTTTTTTATGAGTAAATGCATTACAATGTTGTCATTTAAAAAAAAATGCATTTTGGAGAAAATATGCATTTTACCTTTGGGAATATGATAATTTCAGGCAGCATTCCCTATGGGAAAGGTGATACCAGCTCTGATATGCAAAGCATATGATAACTTATCATTCTAACTTCAACATATAATAGGGATTGTGACCTGATATTTGGAGATGTAAATATTACCCAACATATTACCCTAAGGGAATATAGCATTGTAGTCAACATTTTTTTTAAAAAAAACTGTTATTGTTTGGTGAGAAACAGCCGTGGCTGACAGAAGAGGAGTCGAAATGTATGTAAACATGGTCTCTGAACAGTCAGACCCCTATGGGACTCTTATCTAGGAGCAAAAGGAGTGCTTTGAAACTTAAGAAATATTGCTTTAAGCTGGAAGATTCTGGAGGCACTGGGTATGATTTTTATGCCCTCTGCCTCCCAATCAGAGCCTGCTGGTGTTACAGCAGGGGACAGACGTGTTAGTTGTTCACTAGAAGTTTTGTCTTATATTAAATTGTATACAGTTTTTATTCTAACCACTAACTAGGTAGGATGCCCCTCCAGGACAAGCAGAGAGCGTCTTTTAATTTCTCCCCTATTTCTTAATCAAGTGTTGTGCAAATCTGTTCAACTTTGTAAATATTTGCAAACATCATCATTTTTACATTATTCTTCTATTGTGTTAACACATTTCTATCAATTTGTGGGAGTTCTGGGGTGATGGTTGGAACTATCCGGCCCAGAACTTTTCCACAAATGGTCACACATGTTTAAGCTACATGTGCTTTTTATTTCTTAACCTGTTTATCTGTACATAAAGTAGAAAGCAAAATCTAGGGAAACAGATATACTTTTTAGACTATCATGTCACATATTCACATTTTTAAAACTTTGTTTAAAAAAAAAAACCACCCTAAACCCAAGACTCTACATTAAAAAATAAAATAAAATTACAGTTGAGATGTTTTTATCTTAATGAAGTTGAAAGCTATGGAGATTAGCGTGTGCGCATTTTCACAGAGTGCTAGCAGGACTGACTAGTCAAAATGGACTGCTTCCGTTTCTACCCTGCCGTGTCAGTACAAGCAGTGATTGCCAGGCTGCTGGCTCAGGTGACAGGTATCTGTATCATTACGTGAAACTGTTCTAGGGGCTTGGACTACATAGTAAAACAAAAACAAAAAAAAATAGAGCTTAGTGTAAAATAATTTTATAAATGATCTTTTGTACTTTAGGACATCAAATTGTACAACTTTTGTATATATAAAAGCTTAGGAACTTTCTGTTTAGCAGAAAGGAAACACATTCCTACACTTTTAATGTATATGTTTGTTATAATGTCCATGTAAACATATGCCCTATGTTTGTGCCTTTTAATTAGTTTGTCTCAATAAACAAAAATGTAGAGAAGAATATGTAGCTATGACTTTGTTACCACTGTTCTTACTCCAGATGTGTAGAGGTCTTCGTTTTTGCACTGTGTAGAGCATTGCGTGCAGACAGCTGCATGACTTAGGCTGATACGGCCGAAGCGAGGCATGTGAGGCGAATGCACCCCAGCAAAACTCCTTCCTCCCGTAGCATAGAGCAGCCCGCGCTGGTGGGGCGTTGCATGTTGGGACGTGTAGTTTCCAAGCCATCTCCGTTACCCGTGGCAATGATACCAACTTGCACCAGTTTTACATAGGAGGCGTAGCGTTCTGGATCTGGGTAAATTGCAGAGATGACCCTTAGGTGAAGTTTGGGTGTCCCTGAGCTTAAAAAACCGAAAGCATTAAAAGCCAATGTGGAAATGTGTACTAGAAGTGGTTATCTATGAATTACTTACAATAAACAGGTGTGAGACTCAACTGTATGTTGTCGGTTACTGTAGCATGGACAGTGGGTCCTTTGTACAGCTAGCGTGCCCTGCTGATGTTATTTTTATCCCAGCAGAGTAGCAGTAGAATAAACACATTAAACACCGGCAAGGAAATTTTTCAGCGTGACAGAGGCTTCCCAAACCACTAACCATGGTGCTCTTAGCATGGGATAGGAAAAGGGCTGTTTCCTTTTTATTTTATGTTGGTTCTGCTCGAATGTACCTGGTTTATGTCCACAAAGCTACATTAGCTAATTGTCAACCTGTTTCATTTGTACTTGGGTAAACATTTGCTTTGTACTGTGTATAAATGGTTCCGAGGTGTGCTCCTCAGCTGTCTCAATACAGACATTAATTTCACTTTGTAATGCCATCATACGAAATACATTAAGCTGTTTTTTGACAACGGAAAGCTACCTGGTCAAGTAGTTTATACGGCACGCGTGCTACCTTATAATCGCTGGTTCATCCGCAGTTTTCACGAGGCAATAAGGCCGGCTGCTGTCGGGAGACGACGTGTAGTTGCACGACAGCGATGAGTGATTTGTATGGCAGCTCGTGTCACTGCAGCACTGGGAAGTTCAGACTATAAGAAAATGGTGGACGTGAAGAACAGATGCTCCTGTTACACCGAGTTAGTTTCTATGCAGCTGATGCGCTTAGCCTAGTTTATTTCATGGAAACTTTTAAGCTGGATCTAGTCCAACATCCAGGGAAGCCTATTGCCGCCGTTGATTTGAGTGGGTTTTATATCGAGCCCATTCAGGGCTCCGATTGCAAGTAGTTCAATAGGGGTTTTATTTTTTCCTTCTGAAGTTTCCATAAGCATTCAGCATTAGGTTAATGGCTTAGCACCGACTGAAAAGTTTTAAAGTTGAATTTCGCCTTGGAAGGATTTGTGCTGTGGGAAGTCAGAACAGGCAGATCAATGGCACGAAAACTCGTCCTGCGGGCAAGGAGAGCCTCGGGGTGCCCAGCTCCGTGCTGGCGAGGCACTGCGGGGAAGTGGGCCACGGGGAAGTAAGTATTATGGCAGAGCCGCCCACGCTGCCGGGAAATTGTATAAATGGTTTACCTTGGGCACGTTTTTTTCTTTATTTGGAATGCCCCTCCACTTCCAGAGGGTGTTTGGGGTGAGGAGAAATTTGGGATTCGGCCTTTTATGTCTTACCGTTGGAGAGTTACACCCGAGTGCTGTAAACGGGGAAGATTTCTGTCCAGTCAAGATGACGGATGAGAGAGAGAAACACGTGTTATTCTCGGCGTACGAGTTAAATTTTATTTGCCATTGTTCACAAATAAAAGATGTTTTTCCCCTCTTACCATAACTTTTTCTTTAGAGTGGCAGACAAAAAAAGTATTTAATGTGTTTGCATTTGTCCGTGAGAGGTTTAAAGAAAAACGCCAAACCCCCAATAAGCTGTTTGAGCTGCGGCAATCCCAGGTTACATAAAGGGGCCGGGGTTGCCGAGGGATTAGTCGGTGGCATTACTGGTGGTGATAAGCCCTCCAAGTTCTGCTCGCTCTTCGCTCACTTTTATTTTAGAAACAGTCACTGAGCCGTATTTTGAAAACTGCTTGCGGTTGATTTTCAAGGCTGTCAGGGTTAGATTCCCACCAAAGAAAGAAGGAAGGAAAATTAGGATTTAAAGAACGCTCAGGTTTTTAAAAGCATCCAGTACTCCGATGTTTTTTTTATCTCGGGGGTCCCCGTACGGGAGCCGAATTGTTGAGAAGAGGACTACAGTTTTTCGCTGCTGGGTCCTTCTGAAAACCCCTGCCTGGCTTCATTGGTGGCTTAGTTTATCCAGCTCAAAAATAGATTTAACAGTATTTTTCAAAAGGCAGCTATTAAAAGCACTTCAAGTTTTTGAATGCCTTTGAGGTCTGCCTCAGTGCTTAAGTGGACCTTTTTACGGGTGCTTTTTAGGATAAACAGTAAGTGTAAAAATAAATCTCTTCCTCTCCTAATTGTCAGCAGAACAAAACTTAAAACTTGATCCCCTTCTACCTATTTGTTTAATTCAGCGTGTTTATACTTCTTGCTTCTCTTTGGATCATTCGCTCACGGCTTCCAGAGCAGCAACTGAAGGATGACAGGGGAACTACGTGCTAATTTTTATGTCAAAAATAGCTTTCACCTTTAAACACGCAAGGCTCAATGACTGTTTTCTAATTGGAAAAAGAATGCCTGAGCTTCCACCGCGAATCCATTTTACAGCTGTGTTCAGATTTGACTGTCAGCCCCTGGTTAAAATTTAGTACTGAGGTCTTGACCTAGAAAAAACCCTTTTTTGGTATTGGTTTGGAAAAAGTATTTCAGTGCTAAGAGAAACTGAGCCAGGCTCTCCAGCCGGCTCCCTCATCACGGGCTGGCGAGAGCGTTAACGTCACATCGTTCCGCTGTACAGTGCCTCTCCCTGAAGCCCAAGTAAAGACCGCTGGCAAAGCGGGGCTTATGACTTTTTAAAAATAATAATAGATTTTTTTTGGTTCTTCAGGTTTCTGGGCTAATTTGAGCCACTTTTAAAAGCCCTGAATTTTTCTTTAAGGAAGCATAAACGCTTTTTGAAAACCAGACATTTGTAAAACATGTCAACTGGGCATCCGAAACGCCTGCTTGTATCAGGGTTCAGACCTCTGCTTTCCCTGCAAAGCCTTTCCAATAGCTACCTCCAAAATCAACCCATTTAGTGAAAAAACAAGGGGCATTTCCAGAATGTATGGCACCTTTGGTTTTTCAGAGAAGGCAGAAATACTCCACCTTTTCACTTAGTTGTTCTCACCAGCTGTCAAGACAAAAACATTTGTGTTCTGTGTTTTCTGTGCAAGGTTTGTTTTTCAGAGAATTACCAATTTAGTTGGAACTGGCTGAATTAAATTCACTATTTTAATTCTTCATAGTTGTGTATTTCTATTCCCATTTCTTTTTACCTCCTAGCATCATTAGCAGCTAAGACCCATATCAAAGGACAGGAAAGAAATTTGATAAAATCACCCGTTTCCCCCCAAACAAGCCCGGATTAGGAAAAGAGACTGCAGTCAACAAAGCTCACTGCGAGGCGTGGTGTCACAGAAGAGAAGCTGATCTGCGTTTCACTTTGGGAAGGCAAATGTTGTGGCACGTGTACGCACTGAAAGCCGAAGGTTTGCCTCTAATGTTTTCCCTCTTACTGATGTCTGTGTTCCTTGTCAAAGCCTTACAGATTTTTACCCAGGCTAAGGATTGCTTAGCTGCCAGACACGGATGAAACGACTGAGTGGGGAAAAATCTCTGCACGGAGGGCCGTCCTGCGAGAGTTTTGGACCATCCCAAATACGTGCTCGGGGTCCGGCACCCACAGACGCGCTTCCGAGCCGGTCACGCTGGCCGCGGCAGGGTGCTGCGGGAGGCCGGCTGCGGGTGCCCGGAGGTGCGGTGTTCCTCCCGCAGCGTGTCCGGAAGGCTTTGGATTGCTACGAGGGAAGCGGGCGCCCTGACCCGCTGCCGTTCGCGGTCTCGCTCTGGTCTCTGCAAAACGGGAAGTGTTTGCCCTGTGTAAATTGGCTCCTGTAATGTGTAAGAGGAGATCACTTCCCGTCCTGAGCTGTTATGTGGTATGGCTGCAAGCTGTCAGATGCTGTAGCACTGGATACCGGAGACGGCTGCTTTCTATCTGTGGTCGAAGTGATGCTTTGTTATAATCTGTCTCTCATGTTCAGCCTTTGGGGCAGGAGTGGTGCGTCCTCTTCCTTACCCCATGCGTGCACAGGGCTGCTGGTCCGAAATCCGGGAGCCGGGGATGCTCGGAAGGCGTGGAGGAGACCGACAACCAGCCCCGGAGAGCACCTCTCCTCGGGACGCTGCTCGGCACCTGCCGGCACCGGGCTGGCCAGGGCCGGAGGTGCCTGACCCCGCGGCCAGAGCCGCGGGTCTCGGGGAAGCCTGGGGTCAGCGCGGGGGGTCCGGAGCCCCCCCAGCCCCCCGGCAGGGGCTGGCTCACCCCCGGGGCCGGGCAGACCGGGGTGGCGGCGGGTCAGGCCTCCGCGGGGGCAGAGGGGCCGGGGTGACGCCGGCCCCTCAACGCCTCCGGCCGGGCCCGAGCGGGCCGGCGCGCCCAGACCCGGGGCGGAGGGGGGGGGGGGAGGCACCCAGGCCCCCAGGGGGGCCCCAAGCGACCCCCGTCCCCGCTGCACTTCGGCCCGGCCGCCGCTAGGCCCCGCTCCCTGCGCCCCCCCAGGGCCGCCCCGGCCCGGCCCGGCCCCAGCCCCGGCCCCGGCCCCGGCCCCGCCGCGCCGCCCCCAGCTGCCGGGCACGGCGGCCGCCCCCGCCCCCGCCCGCCCGCCACGTACGTCTCCCGTCCCGGCTCCTTTCCATGGTTCCCGGCGTGAGTGGTGCCTGCCGCCGCCCCTGCAGCGCGGCGCCGACCGCCGGTAAGCGGGGGCGGGCCGGGGCTCTTTGTGCGCCGGGCCGGGCCGGGCCGGGCCGGGGTGAGTGAGGGGGTGGGCGGGAGGGCGGGCGGCGCCTCCCGGCCTGCGCGGGCCGCGGCCCGGAGCCTCGCGGGCCCCGCCGGGGCCGGCCCCGGGCTGCGCGGCCGAGCACCGGGGCTGCGCGGCGCGGCGTGGGCCGGCGGCCGCCCCCGAGCCCCGGCGGGGCGGGGGGTGCCGCCGGTTCGGCCTCCCCCGGGGCCCGGGCGGAGCGGCCCGGGGGCGCCCGGCGGCTGCGGCCGGGCCCGGTGCCCGGCGCGGGGCCGCGCCTGTTGCGGCTGCCCGGCCGCCCCCTCCGGAGCCGGGCTGGGAGCCGGGCGGTCGGGGCCGCAGCCCGGCGGCCTGGCCCCGCCGCTTCACCTCCCGGCGGAGCCCCTCGGCCGAGCCTGGGGCCCCGCTCCCGCCGGCCGCCGGGAGGGTCCCGCAGAGGCCACCCCGCGTGGGGCGAGCCCTGAGGGAGGCGTGGGTGCGGCTGGGCCCGCTGCCGCGGCGCGGGTGGGGGCGCGGGGGGAAGCGTCCCCATCCCCGCCTGGGGCCGGGAGCGGGCCGGCAGACCCCAGCCCCGGGGCAGGACCGGGCTGCCGGCGGCACCCGTGTCCCCCTCTGCCCCCGGAGCGTGGCCGCTCCCCGAGCGTAGCCCCTCCGGAGCGCGGGGCGCACGGGCAGGTTTGGGGTTCTGGTGGCTTCCCGCTGCGGGACATCGTCCCCTTCCTCTGCGCCTGGTTCGTGGAGCGATGCTCTTCACACCCCCGACACCTCTGCCGGGGTGGGTCACAGCTTAGCCTGGGAGCCGCGGCAGGGCCCTGGCATGCCCGGGCGGTGGTGGTCACCGCCTGGGCTCAGGGTTGTTTGTGGACCCCCGGCCAGGTGCCTGGCCACATCTCCCCGTCAGGAGGGAGGGCACGTCCTGCCAGGCTGCTCCTCGCCCCGGGTTCCCGGCCAGCACTGAAATTTCCACCGATGGGTTGTGGGCAAACGGCGGTGGGGAAGGGTTTGAGAGCTGCCTCGCCTGTGGAAGTCACCGTTCAAAGCAGTGCTCTCATGCACTGTCTCTTGTCAGGCGGGTTGGAAAGCCTCCTTTTTATTATTTTTTTAAAAAGCAGCAGAGTCGCACCTCCTCCTCACACCTCCTCCTGCTGCTACCACTGACAACAAACGTGGGGGACGGAGCGGTAAGGATATCCGCACGGGAAAGCCGCCGTCCTGGGCTGACCCCTGAGGCTGCGACTGGGGTTTGCTGGTGGGGCTGCCCTGCAGCCGGGGAAGCTGTGGCTTTCCTCGCCTCCTCCTCCTCCTCCTCCTCCTCCTCCATCTCTAACGACACAGGCTGAAGCAGCATCTGCTCCGCTGCGAAGCTTTTTGTGATTTTCACGAAGGCTTTCCTGGGGAAGCGTCTGGCTGGAGCCCGGCACTGGGGCAGCGAGACCCCAGGGGAGCCGTGCACCTCTGGGAGGGGAGACCGGCCGGTGCCAGCGGTGGGACTAGCTGAAAGCTTGCGGTGGTCCTCGAGGCAGAGGAGACCCAGCCCGTTGTCAGCTCGCTGTGCCTTTCTCATCACTCCCTGTCGTTGTGCACCCTGCTCCTGTGGCCTTCCCCGCCGTGATGTCGGACCACCCCAGCAGTGCCTGTCTGCCGCGGTGAAGATGTGCCTGACGCTGGCAGAGCCTTACACAGCGATCCCCGGGTGCCCACAGCCCATTCCTGGTGCTGGAGCCTCTGATTGCCAAAAGCGTTTCCTTCAAAGACGGGTCAAAGGCGCCCATCTTCTTCCCAGCCGCAAAGTTCCCAGGAAAGTTTTGACTTTTTCAGCATTTTATTAAAAAAGAGCTTTCAAATTAAAAAAACCCCTAACAAAACAGCATCTAACCCGTGCACCGACACCTAACTTTTTCCCCCAACCGGATCCGTGGCGTGGCTGAGCGGGCTTTGCCGTCGTGGTGGCGTGGGCGCCGTGGTCCCCCTCCACCCCGGGCTGATAAGAGCACGTGGGGAGCGAGCAGGGCTTCCCGGCGCGATAGCGAGCGCTCGGTACTTATCTGCCTGCACAAACACCCTCTGCGGGGGCAAAGATAAGGGGGGATGCCGCGTGCCGCGGGCGGTAGTGTTCCAAGGGGAACAGCCGGGAGAGGAGCCGGAGGGTCATTCGCGCCTGGTGTCTGTGCCGTGGGGGTAAAAGCCCGGGGTGGGATCCGCGGGGAGGGGGCTGCTGCCATAACCCTCTGGGAGCGCTCGCCGGCCAGCATCGCGGGGTGCTCGTGGTCAGAGCTGGGAGGATGTTGGGTGACACGAGTTAATGATGATGATGATAATTGTATACTACCAAATAAGAAAAATGCTTGAAGTAATAACACGGAGCTCCTCGCAGGTGTGCGAGGCGGTAATGGGTCCCTCTCTTGTGGTGGGGCCGGGGTGGCAGCGTCTCCGTGGCCGGGGTGCGGAGGGACGTTGGCCGGAGCCTTGCCTCTGCTCGGTGGCACTAGGCTGCAGCAATGGTTTGGGGACCGGGCTTTCCCAGGCCTCGGTCCCGGTTTTGGCTGGTCTGCCGGTTCCCTGGGGTTAGCACAGGAGCCGAGCGGGCACGGCGGTGTGCGAGGGGAGCCGGGGCAGGGAGCCTCGCCAGCGAGAGAGTCCCTAAATGGAACAGGGAAGTTGGAAGGGGAAAGAACCCCACCCCAGCTGGATGGAAAGCCAGCTGAAAATAACGGGAAAGGAGAACAGGGGGAACATCTGGGTCCGGCTCTTGCACCGCTTCCGATGGGCGCGGGGCAGCTGCCACCTCCGGGTGATGGCGGTTGAGGCTCGGCTCCTCTCTCGAGCAGCCCCGCCGGCGTCGTGTCCCCACCGCTGCTCCAGGAGTGCCGAAACCACCAGTGTCCCGCGAGTGTTGGCCGCCGGCCAGCCTCTTCCCCTGCCCGGGGGGGCTCCTTGCGTCCGCCCCGGTGTTGGCGGTGCCGGGAGGGGGACAGGCTGCGGTGCCCCCGTCCGCGGTGCCCCCGTCCCGCCCCGCCGGCCGCCTTTGATGCGGGTGAGTGGCAGGTCCATTGTGGCCCCTTTGTGCCTCCCTCGGTTCTCCGGGTCCGCACAAAACCTGCCATGGAAACCAAAGCCAGCCGCTGCCCCAGGAAACCCACAGGCGCAATTAGGAAATGCAAATATAAATGCAAATTCCTGTGCTGCCTTCCAGGGCCTGGAAAGTTGTCCCTGGGGGCCACCGACGTCCCTGGGCCACCAGTGTCCCCAGCTGCGGGGATGGGGAAGGCATCGGGGCAGGACCGGGCAGGCAGCAAGAGCGAGGTGAGCCGCTGTTGGGGTGCCTCGGGCTCTTTCCCAGCCGCCCCGTGCTCGGCGGCGGGAGGAACGGGGCATCTCGACCCGCGCTGAGCGGTGACTCATAGGTGACAATATGACATTGATATTTTTTTCCACCCTCTCAGTTGCCCAGCGACAAACAAACAAACAAGTGTCTTAAAACCCAAACTAACGGCCTTGCAGGAACTGTCCCCTCCTGCCACGGTTGCGTGTGGCTGGGCTCTGGCGTGTCCCCACCGCTGGTGGTTCTGCCTGTATCTTCTGGGGTTTGTTTCGGGGGGATAACTGTCTTGGGGGGATAACTTTGGGGGGATAACTGTCTTCCTCGCATCCCCTGCAGCTGCGGTGTGTGAGCCCGGCCGGGGAAGGCAGGCTGCTGGCTCGCCGGTAAGGACCCTCCTCACCAAAGTGCACCAAGAATAGGTGGAAAAGGAGATAAAATCCACCCACAAATGACTCCGGGAAGCACGAAAGCTTCAGGTCTTCATTTCTAGGTGGCATTTATGAGTAATGGCTACTCTGGCCCTTCCTCGGGTCCCCAGAGGAGTGTGTGTGGGTGGAGTGGGGATACTGGGGCTGAAGAGGATGGAGGGGAGAGTGGGGAGGTAAAGGGAGGATGCTGATCTGAGCAATTCCCCTCCCTGGGAGGAAGCAATAACGTTTCCTTTTCCCATCTGCTGGAGGAGCTGTAGCTAGAGGCCGGGGAGACGAAGCTGGCACATGGAGGGCGTTGTCCGTAGCAGTAACGCGTGTTGGGAAGGGCAGATCCTTTATGAACCCAATCTAGGGCTATACTGCTTAAAACCAAGCATTTGTTGATGGCTTTCATTTTTCCAAGTTGCAGCCCTAGGTCCTTTCCTATCGGCGGCCGAAGTGGTGCGGGATGTGCTTTCCCCTAGCCCCAGTCTGCTTTTATTGCTGGGAAATGAGCTCTGACTCCTGGAAGTGATATTTCTTCCTTCTGCCTGACAGCTTGTCGATCCCGGCCCTCGCTTACTTCCCCAGGGAAGGTGCACGCAGCCGGGCACGCAGGCACGCCAGCGATGGAGCCTGGCCGCCGTCCTTGGCGAGGAAAGCAGAGCTCGAGCGGAGGGAAAATAGGCAGATCGTCTCCAGAAAATGGAGCGTGGCACACTGCTAGATGGGTTACAGGGACGTTCAGGCTCAAAGCTGATTTTAATATTTGCCTTGGTTACGGAGTCAATTATAACGGTGGGTTTTTTTCTTTGCCACCACGCTTCCAGGCAGCGGTTGAACACACACGAGCGCAACCTTTGCAGCAGCCGGGGAGCTCTGGGGAGCACGGGGAGGCACCGCGGGCTGCCCTGGCACCCTTCTCCGTCAGACACGGCCCTGCCTTCGCCTCCAGGTGCCATCTGCGAGGGGACGGGGGGACGGGGACACCAGGAGCCTGGGTACAGCTCGTGGGCAGGACCCTGCCGGTGCTCCCGCTTGCGCCTTTGCAGAGCCGGGCTGGGCATGGGCTGGGGGGGGAATGGTGGCCAGAGCCCTGGCCGATGGAGATGGGCCGCGTGGGAGCGGATGCTGGGATGGGGAGGGGAGGAGGGGATCCTTCGGGGAGGGTTCCCGGGCTCCTGGAGCCTAAACTGTTGCTTATAAAATCCTTGTGGCTTTGAACGTTCCTGGCTGGCAATTGCCACGGTCAGGCCAGCGCAAAGCAACTGGGACGGGACGGCGACGGGGTTGTACGTGAATTAATTATGCAAACTTAAAAATAACGAAAAAGAAGCGAGATGGGATTTTGAAGAAGAACGTGACCTAGTTTGGTGGCCGGGCACAGCGAGCAGCTGGGGGGCGAAGGGGGCAGTGGGCAGAGCCGCGGCTCGGGGGCTCTGGGTTTCCCTCGCCGCCGAGAAACGGGGCTGTGCTGGCACAGGAGCAGGCTGCTGCTGAGCTTGAAAGGAGACTGAGAGCTTATCTGGGCATTGGCCTGGCTTCAAATCCAGGTTAGCATCCTGCATAATTTCCGTATAAAACCGTGATGTGCTGTGATGGAGCAGAAGGAGCAGAGCAAACTCGATACTTCGGCTTTCGAGGGCTTTTCTCTCCCCCGTGAGCCCCGTTGTGCTGGGGATGGAGGAGCCTGTTCTTGAGGCTGGCTGGAAACGCTCCTGCAGGAGGGGCCTGACGTATTGGCATTAATTAAATATCTGTCCCTGGCGAGGTGTAGCGTTTCAAGCAGGTTCTCCTCTGCTGAGCAATGTCACCCGGCACGAGGGAGGACAAAAGACGGGCGCAATTACAGTGTGACGCCGTGTCCCAGGACAACGAGGATACGGCAGCGCTCGAATTGTCAGCTCAGTGCTTTCGCGGGATAGCTTGCATCAGCCATATGGCTTAGTGACTCATAAAAAAAAAAAAAAAAAAAAGAGCTCCTCCATGTGCAACTTAATTAGTGCCGTTCTTCCCCTCGGTCTTGGCTCGCAGCGATCCCGACTTGTAAGTGCGGTGCTGAGAGCTGCTGCGGGCTGAGCGGGGCTGCGGCCGGCTCCTGCCTTCGGCACAGCGGCAGCGCAGGCTCATCCTGGATGCCGAGGGATGGGCGGCCGCGCGGGGTGGCCGGTGTGCGGCAGGCGGGCATCGGGCAGGAGCCTTTTCGCTGGCTTTGTGCCGTGTATCGCTGCCGTGCCACGTAGCAAGGGGCTGGGGAGGAGGGAGAAGCGAGGGGTCCTGCTTGGGAGGGCAGACTGGTGTCCTGCTTTACCTGTGCACCCAAAATACCCGCAGGACGGCCCCGGCGCTCCCTTGGCTTCCCCGGAGGGGCTCTGCCAGGGTGTCTGCGCCCGCTCGCCTTCCCAGAAGGCAGGGCAGGAGCTGGCCGATGGGCAGCCCGGCAGAGTCCCTGCGCTCACATGCCTGCCCGTCAGTACGGTCAAGCTGTCGTAAAAAAGCAAAACCACAGGAAGACGATGGCTTCAGGCGCCCGCGGCTCTCCTCTTTCACGCCAGCTTATTCCTGTCTGCTCATCACAATCTCCCCGTTGCTGCATCTCCCCGTCGTCCCCCCGTGCCGCCCTTGTCCTCTCCCCGGGGACACCTGGAGCCGCGGACGTGGTGACGGCGGTGCAGGACCTTCCCGCGCAGGTCCCCCAGCGTCCCCGGTGGGTTTCACCGTGCACGGAGTGTGGAAACCCAGGGGCTTTCCTCCTCCTGGGCTGTGGTTTAGTGCTCGGAGGGAAGGGGTTGCCAGCAGCCCATGCAGTGATCACTTTTAAATCTTTTTACCAGACCCTAATGGCCAGGGGCCTGTCCTGGTAAATAATTCATCGTGCCATCAGTGAGAGTTTTACTCGACTAATTTTGTTTCCATAGAAACTCGTGCGGTCTCGCTGCTCCACGGAGCCCGGGGCGAATCAATATGAGTTGTTTTTTTTTTTTTCCTTTGCACGTTAAGCGATGGCCCTTAAACCCTGACGGCGCGGGAGCAGCAGCCGGAGGTGCTGCTGGCCGGGCGGCTCCTCGGCGCTGCCTTTCGCCTGCCTTGGCCCTGGTCTGCGCTGCCCGGCCCTGCCCGGCCCTGCCCGGCTGCCTGGCTTTGTGGGATGCCCGGGGCCAGATCCTGCAGAGATGCTCGGCACCACCGGGCTGGGGCAGGGTCAGCCCAGCCTAATCCCAGTCCATTCCAGTCCATTCCCAGTATGTTCCTGCTATGCAAAGAGCTGGAGGGGAAGGGGCTGCCTCTGCTCAGGCTCTTTCTCCGTTTTTCCCCTCCTGTCCTTTAATTTCTTTGACCCTTGACCTAAAATGGCAAATTAGCATTTGTGGATCAACCGTGCTAATTAGCCGGGGAGCGGGGCCGGCCCTGCCCCCAGCCTGGGTTTGCTTTCGCCCGCTCCCCGTTAGATGCTCGCTGACCAAATTAACCCAAAAATTGCCCGGAGGTGACTCCGCACACCCTGACCTGGGTCTGGCCCCGGGGAGAGCTGCACACTTTCGTCACCGCAGGAATTTTTCTTTTCTTTCATTCCCCGCTGCTTCCCGGTGCCTTTGTGCCGAGCTGGGAGCGTGGAGGGAGAAGAAGGGATAAGCAGTTAAAGATGGGTTCGTGTGACATATGGCGCGAGGGCTTTGCCTGAGGGCTGCGGCCGGCGCTGGCCACGGGGGTGCCTGGGCTTCCCTCCCGCGAGGCTTGAGATGGGTGGGTAAACTGAGGCGGGGGGTTCGGCCATGGGTGCAGGGCTTTCCCGCAGGACGGAGGCAGCGCTGGCGCCCGGACCTTGCTGCTGTCGCGTGCGCCTTTGCACGGGCAGCGCTCGCTCCTCGTAGGCGTTTCAAACAAGCTGTAAGCTGATTTTTCAGCTAGGATGCGTGTGTTTTGATGTCGGCAGTGAAAGCCGGAGGAGGAAAGGTTGCCGGTGTTCGGCCACCTCACGGAATAATCTTATATTGGCCTCTCTGCTTTAGGCAACCTCTTGCATCTAATTTATTACACGTTGATACAAGATAGAGTTGAACAGAGATGCAGTTAAACCATACAAAGGGATGCTGGGTTACTTTAATCGCTCACACTTGCTTGACCTATTTTTTTTTAATCCCTTCCTGGAAACCTTATTTCATGTTTGAATTCCCTCAACTATTTTAGGAATGTCGTCCTACCAAGATCAAATTACCTTCCATGAAGCCAGTGCAAGGCAGCCTCGCAAGGCAGGCGACTTTTTGATTAAGATCTAGTGCTACCTCATTAATATAGGCTTAGTTTGGGGTTGGGGGGCTGTAGTTCTGGCACGGTAAATGTGTGAAAGCCGGGGATTAGCGCAGCACAATGCCGAAGGGCGGGGGGGTGGCTCTGCCCTGGCTTGGCAGAGAGGGCTGGGGGCATCCCGGCGTGGCCGGCAGTGCCGGCACCCCTGGGGCTGGGCAGCCCCTTGCAGCCCTGCGCATCCCGCTGCATGCCGGCACCGGCGGGGGAAGGTGGGTGCTTCGGGTGCTGCTCCGGGGGGGCGAGGGGTCCCCGGCGGGGCCCTGCCCGGCTGTCCTGTCCCGGCTGAGCGCGGCCCCCCAGGTTTTAACTGGGTGTCGTCGGTTTATGAGCCGGCTGGGTGCTGTGGAGGGCCGACATCTGGTCGGCTCACAAAGGACCCTCATAAATCTGTCCGGGAGGATGGCACGGCCGGCTGCGGCTGGGCGAGCAGTGGGCGCCCCGAGGCAGCAGCAGCCGCCGCTTCTTCTCTTAAATGTGGTTATCGTGCATTTCAGAGCGCAGGTCTGGCTGCGGGCTCCCCAGTAAAACCGTCGGGTGAGAGCGCTCGAGCAGGAACGCTGACGGTGCCCGGCGTCGGGACCAGAATCGCTCCATGGCTCTCCCTGGTCCCCCCTCGGCTGCTGCTCTGGCTTTAAACGCTGCTCTCGGAGCCAAGAGGGGAATTTCCTTTTGCAGAGAGGTACGTGCCCCGCAGGTTCTCAAACAGGGCTTACTTCTGCTCTCCTTCCCGATTGCTTTTTACTTTGAAAAGGGCTTAAGCCCAGCCTTTTTAATACGTGGTAGAACAAGTATTAAAGGAGATCCTCAGGTGCTTATTTGTTTCCAAGAAAAAGGATTTGCTCGCAAGCAGTTTCCGCAGGCTGCGGGCCGGGAGGCGTGCGTGCGCATCCCCTGAGGCGGACACGATAAGGCCCCATCCTGCGCGTCCCTGGCTCTGCCTTTCAGTTTGCTGGTAGACGCTGCTGTAAATTTTGTTCCCGATCCTTTACTTTTCATCCCAATTTCAATCCTATTCTAGTCACACCTGCAGCCGCTGAGCAGTCACGTTCCCGGACTTCTCGTTCCTGTATTGAGCAATCCCTTTGCAGGGGCCTGGCTGCAGGCAGAGCTCGGCAAATCTGCTCTGCCCGAAGCTGTTATTTCTGGTTTCATGTCCCTAGTTTTGAGACTTCCTCCACGAGTCTTCCCTCCAGGAGCCGGGGCGCCGGCAGCCCTTGTCTCTAGATAACCCCGTGCATGGAAATGCCTTCCGCGCCGCTGCTCCGCATCCCCCAGCCGAGTCATTACAGGCCTGGGCTTGCAGCCGCCGCCGCGCGATGGGTGCCCTCGGGGGAACGGGCACTCGATGGTGTCACCCCGTCCCGGCTGCAAACGGGGCTCACGGCTCCGGCGTCTTTGCAGGGGTGATCTACAAAGGCAGCGTGGCAATAGCAGGGGAAGAAGGGCTGGGCTGGTTTAGCGGTGTTTGAGCAATCCCATCTGTTGTCTGAGCTGCAGCAGACACTGGGGAAGGGAATATTTGCGTTTGCACTTGGTGCCAAGGCTCTTCCCTGAGCTGGGAGGGCTGCGAGCGATCAGTCCCAGTGCTTTTCCAGCTGTTCGCTCCTCCGTTCGGGCTGCGCTCCTCGCAGAGCCGAGCAACTGTTGTTTCCAGCATGACATTACCAGTTCAACCAGCCCCTGGGATTATCCAGCTGCTCGTCTGCGCCGTTCCCGGGCGGCTGACGGCCGAGCTGCAGGCAGCCTCCTCCGTGCCTTGCACCGTGCTCGCTCCTGGCTGGAGCTGACCCAAAGCGCCGCAGCCTCTCAGGCCGTCCCTTGATGTGAAAAGTCCATTTTTTAGGTATCGGGGGCCCCGTGCGCAGGGCTGGGCGAGGACCAGCTTTGTAGAGGCGGGATGCCGGCCGGCGCAGGAGGACGTGCTCCCCCAGGCTGCGCACGCCGTATCTGCTCCCCCATGAGCGTCGTTAAGGGCTTCTCCGCGGAAGCCGAGGTCTTGTTCTTGGCTCTGGCTCGGGCGAGGGTGGATCTGAATTGTGCAAGTCGTTAGCGACTTGGGTGGGAGAAAAGGCAGGATGCACCCATGGGCTCGCAGGGGTGAGCCTCCTCCCTGAAGGTCAGCGTTTGTTTGGTCTTATTTTATGTTTTTTAAGTGGTGAGCTAACGGGAAGAGCTGAACCCAAAGGCGTGCCGGTGCCTGAGCGCAGCGTGCAGGGAGAAAGCGACCGTGGATGCGTGCGGGAGAGCATCCCGCGCTGTCCTGGCTAGGCGCTGATGGCAAAACCTGCGCGGGCTTTTTCTGTGCTGGCCCCCATCCCGGAGCGCAGAGCCGCTCGGGTGAAAGCTGGCGTGGAGGTGGCAACGCGGGAGCCTTTCCTGCGGGTGTGATGCTACGGCGGCACGTCAGAAGGGCCGGCGCTGGCTCCGCGCCTGGCCCCCAGCCTGGCACTGGGACGTCACCTAGCACTTTCTCTGCGGCGCGGGTCAGCGCCGGGACAGCCGCGGCCGCTGGGTGCGGAGGCGGCTCAGCCGGGAGCTGCCGCCGTGTCCCCAGGGTGAACCGGGACTGAGCGCTGCCCGTGCTCCGCAGGTGCCAACCCTGCCGGGGTGGGAGGTTTTACCCTGCGCTGCCGGGGCTGGTGGGGGCACGGGGGCAGTGCCGGCCCCACCGGGGTCCCTGCTGCCGCCTCGCCGCTCCCCGCGACCCACGGGACGGGGACGTGCGCACCCAGAGCTTGCAGAGCCTTTAAGCTCCTCCTGTGATGGGCGCAACAGAAGGGCAAAGGATTACGCCTGTGCCTGGGTTTGGATGAATGAATAACAGCATTCAGGGTCCGTTTTGCATGCTAGCAGAGCAAGAACTGTTTTAAGGCAGGAAGAAAGTTGATCAGGCAACAGCTAAATGAGTCATGGCAGCCTGATTCTGCACATGGGGGGCACGAAGCCCGGCCCGCACCCCACTGTGTCCCGAGCGAGCCCACGCTCACGCCTGGGCTGGCAGTCGGACACCAGCTTTCTTCTTTCCTTTTTGGGAAATCCGAAGGATTTTGCTTTTCCTGGCGTCTTCCCAGCCCCTCGTTGGCATCCCAGAAATAAGGGCCAGAGCCGTGCCGAGCCCCTTCCCGCACTGGCAGCTGGGGGTCCCGCTGCCCTCCCCACTGCTCCCCTGAAGATGCTGATGTGGACGAGCAGGAATCGGGGAGGATCCTGCAAATACAACTACCGGTTTATCTTTTAAATTCACTCCTGCCAATGTTGTGACTTGCTTTTCTCTGGATTTTAACTCATGCCAGCGCAGTGCTTTGCATTTCTCTGAGTTAGCAGCGGGACTTTAAAAAACGGGTTTAAAAGCCTGCATTTGCAGCGTTTCACCGCCATCAGCTCTGCCCGCAGTGGTGTTTGCCCGAGGAGCATGCAGGGTGGCCCTGGTCTGTGCCGGGGGCACCGGCTGCACCGTGGTTTTGCTGAACGTGCCCTTCGCGGCAGCCTCCGGCCGTATTTCAGGGGCTGCGAAGGTCCCAGCAGCGTGATCCCTCGGGGTTGTTTGAACCCAGATGCGCAGCAGAGGCTTTTTGGCGTATAAATATCTTGTCCCCATCCCTAATTCAGTTCATCTTCTGACCAGAAGCTTTCGGTTCCTCGGCACGTTGCTGCGCGCAGTCAGGCCATCCAGCGTGGGCTGCGATTTCAGTGAGTTGTCCCAGACTCGCACGTCGCGTTGACTTCCCCAGAACAGAGCCGTTTGTGTCGGGAGGAGCCGGTCCCTCCCCGGCAGGGCAGAGGGATCGCGGGGGGATTGCCAACGCCTGGTGCGTGGTGGGCTGGAGGCTTTGGCTCTGGTAAATGGGATTTCCCAGCCTTCGTGGTTACGGAGAAGACCGTAAATACACACTCAAAGGTCAAACGCTGGGAGACAAAGACCCCCAACCGCAGGCTCTTCTTGTTACTTCATAGATCTTAGGATTTTTAAATAGATCTGGGAATTTCCAAGCCCATTTCCTGCTTTTGGGGGCTGATTTTACTATTTGAGGTTTATGGGCTAGCATGGCATTGCGGAGCTAATGGTTCTCTGCAGAAGCTCTCACCTTCGTATTTGGGTAACGTGTGTGTGTTTGCGGCATATCCCACGTAACCTGTTTTCCCCTTGATGTCCGGGCTCTTGCCCCATCCTCTTGGAGCAGCCAAATCTTTTAAGAAGCGTGCGCACCCTGTGAATGTGTTATAATTCAATTTAATATGTGACTAAACCAGCCATGCAATATTGCAATTAAAGTATAATACCAGAGGTGCTAACAATGCCGGCTTTTTGCTATGAATGAGTCACGGTAGCAGAGGAGGAACCGAGAAGCAGTATTTTATTAATTGACTCCAGCAGATTTATTTGTCCTCGGTGAATAGAGTTGGGCAGGGCTGTCGGAATTGTTCCTGCTCCGCTCACACAACGCTGCTCTGCGCCTGGCTCCTGGCAAGCAGGAGCAGGTCCTGGGGACCGAGAGCGACTGCGGGGATGGAGACGGGTCTCGGCTGAGCGATCTGTTAAATGCATTTTGTTAGCGAGCGGGGAGCGAGCTGGGGGTTCCCGGTGCTGTTTGGAAATGGCCCCTCGAGCCTGGCAGCGAACCTCCTCATGCTTTTCCATGGCTCCCGTCCCGGGGGGCGAGCAAATGCCGGGGGAAGGTGGGATCCCTGCGGGGCCGTCAGCGCGTGCCCGCGGTCTCCAGCTGCCTTTCCCGCACGGAGAGGCCTGTCTGCAGCACGGGCACCCCGTGTCCCTCGGCAGCATCGGCCGGAGGGCCCCGTGGCACCGTGTTCAGCCCGAGGGCTGCTGCCCTGAGCCGGGGAGCAGGGTCTGGCCGGGCGCCGGCGTTTGCGGGGGGCTGCCGTTCGGGCTCGCTCGCAGGGCTCGGCGGCACGCTCGGCGCATCTGAATGCAAATGTATCCGGGATTACAAAAAAGACAGGGAGGGAGAGCGGAGCGTGCCCGCGGAGCAGGAATCACCCCCCTGTCCTCCGGAGGCATCAGCCCTTCCTCTGGGTACTGAGCCAGAGCAGGGCTGTCCCTGGGGACAAAAACGGGCGTTGGCCAGCGTTGCCAAAATAAACCTTCTCCCAGAGTTTGTGCCAAGTTTCCCAGGTTTTGCAAGGGGGTTTCACTCTCGGCAGCCGCTGGAAGCCCCTTGGAGCAGCTCGGGGCTGTGAGCCGGTGCGGCGGCCGCGGCCGGCGAGCGGTGGGGATGTGGCTGTCACGCTCGGCCTCGCTGTGGGCAGGGGAGAGCCTGGGCGACCTTCAGAGGTGACTGCTCCACTTAATGGCCGGGAATCTGATTACACCCTGTTTCACTAAGAAATGTGCTTGGCACGTTCTTCTGAATTAAATACCATTTTAGGGACAGTTGACTTGAACTCTCTGCCTGCCGCTTAGGAAAAAGCCTTTGAAAATGATATTATGGATCAAAAGTGTTCCTGGGGTAATTCTGTTTCAACAGCGGAGTTAATCCAGAACTGCATTTGGCCCTGCATTTCCAAATGAGAAGCAGTAGCTGTATAATCTGTTTATGGTTTTAAAGTGAACGTTAATCTTGGATTTGGTGGCTTTTCCCAAGGGTCGATTTGCCATACTGCAAAGTATTTTAGCCCCTTGCTCTGAAACTCTCTGAGCCGACTCTATTTTTTATTTTAAAGAGAGATTTTACTGTGTTTATAAATACATGTCAAACCTGGAAATGTTAAATCTGGGGAGCCCTCTGTGGTGGAAGTAATGCCGTTTTTCTTGCCTTGCGTTTGGTTTGTACGGCCCTGGCACGGCGCATCCGAGCTCCGGTGTGCCGAACCCGCTGCAGGGCCGGGCCGGTCCCACGGGGACGCAGTTGGACGGGCCGAATTGAATCGAATGTCCCCTGCTGAGGCCGGGATCTCGTGGTACCTCTGGATGCTCTGTCCTGCGGGTGACTTTCTCCCCTCTCCCCTCCGCAGGTGGGAGGATGCTGCAGCGTGCCGGGGGCTGACGCGCGGTGCCGCCGGCCGCGGGGAGCGGGACCCCCGTTGCCCGCCCATGCTCCCCGCCGGCTGATGTGACAAGCGGCGGCACACACCCGCCTCGCCGCGGCCGGGACCGCAGCTGCCGTGCCCCCGTGCCAGCCGCCCCGCCATGACGAGCCTCTTCCGTCGGAGCAGCAGCAACGGCAGCTCGCGCGGCGGCTCCTCCGCCCAGGAGCTCAACAACAGCCGCCCTGCCAGGCAGGTCCGCCGGCTGGAGTTCAACCAGGCCATGGAGGACTTCAAGACCATGTTCCCCAACATGGACTACGACATCATTGAGTGCGTCTTGAGGGCCAACAACGGCGCCGTGGACGCCACCATCGACCAGCTCCTGCAGATGAACCTGGACAGCAGCGGCTGCGACGACAGCTCGGACTCGGAGGACAGCATCCCCCCCGAGGTAACCCCTGCCAGTGGTCCCCAGCACATGGCTATGGGTCCCCTGCCCGGACTCCTGGCCACCACAGCTGGCTCATTGTGAGCGGGCAGCTCAGTCTCATCCTGCCTCGTTTCTGCCTGGGCATGGTGCTGCTCGGCTGCTGCGGGCGGGCAGAGATTTGAGTGCCCGATTCAGCTGATCTGGAGCGTGCAGCCTGGCTGGTTTGTCTTGCACAGTGCTTCAGGCTCAAGCCAAAGCACTCTCCTTCCTCCCTCCCACCCCAAAACCCGGCAGAGACCCTTCTGCTGCTGTCAGAGGGCCCCCAAGGGCTGTGTGCACCTAGGGACAGGCTCACCCGCCCACCCGAAACGTGGTGCCTCCTCCCTCGAGAGCAGCACCTCCAAACCCCGCCAAAAGCCCCCTGCTGCAGGGGGACCGGTACCGGGAGGTTGCCCCCATCCTCTCTGCAGCGGCGTTCAGCCGGTCCCGTCCCTGCTTTGCTGTCGTGCGTGGGGGCCCGGCCCGGCCGGCAGCGTTTCCCCGGCTTGCCCTCACCCTGTCCTCTCGCCCTGCAGATCTTGGAGCGGACCCTGGAGCCCGACAGCTCGGACGAGGAGCCCCCTCCCGTCTACTCCCCTCCCGCCTACGAGAGCCAGGCGTTCGGCGGCCGCTACCCCCGCGCGCCACCCACCCCCCCGCCCAGGTGAGCCCCCAGCCCCGCACCGCGGCTGCACCGCACCTTCCGCTCGGGGCGGCCGGCAAAGCGCCTGCGCCGGCGCCCGGGGGGGCTCGCTGCGCGTTCGCTGGCCCCGGCAAGGGGCACCTGGCGTCAGTTTGGTAGGGCTGGGTGAGACGAAGCCAAGGGAGATGAATGAAGCTCACAGCTGGCTAAAAAATCCCTGCGAGGCCCTAAAAAGCGAACAGCTGAAGGGCCCGGAAAGCCACTCTGGCAGCGCGTGGAATGGCAAAAATCAGCTACCAGAGGCGGGGAGCGCTCGCCTCCGCTCGAAAACACCAGGTGCTGGGCGGCTGGGGCCCCACGCGTCGTGGCTCTCGGCACCAGAGGCCTCAGGTCAGTTTGACTTGCTGAGCCCCCGGGGTCTCTGCCCTGCGGGGTGCGGGCTCTCCCCGGCAGCACCGGCTCGGCCGAAGGCTCAGGACTTGCGGGACAGCAAGCACCAGTGCCCTGGCCGCCTCTGTGCCAGCCCCCTCGGACGAAGGCGCTGCCGGCTGTGCAGGCTGGGTGTGACATCTGGCGAGAGAAGTTCCTCAGCTTCGTAAGCAAAATCCGGCAGTGCTAGGGCTCCCACAGGGCTGTTTTCTGGGAGTCGGAGCAAAACGGGGAGGAGAAGGGAAATCCAGCCCGCGCAGTTGCGGGGCAAGTCTTGAAAAGCAGCTCCCAAAGATTTCAAACTCTAGGAAAGCCTCTCGCTCTCGGAGCTAACGCTAACGCGTGGGTTTGGGAGGCGCGCTGTGGTTTCTTGGTTCCCAGGACCACCGGTGGAGACAGGCAGGGGGCTGCCGTGCCGGGCCCCGTGCCCCGCTGCTGCGGCAGATGTCGGTGGGTTTCTCCCTTGCCGAAGGTGCTGTCTGTGCTTGCCCCGCAGGACAGACGTGCCGGGGCCCGGCAGCACCCCGGCACCCGGGCGCTACAGGAACTGGAACCCGCCGCTCCTGGGCAACCTCCCCGAGGACTTCCTCCGCATCCTGCCCCAGCAGACCGCTGGCGCACAGGTGAGGCTTGCCGCCCCTTCCAGCCTGCGCCCTGGCCCCGTGGTGTGGCACGGAGCGCCGAACCCGGTCCTCAGCCACCCTGAGCTTGCAGCATCAGTGCTCTGAAAGCATCTGGGTATCGGGTACGGACTAAACTGAAAGTCTTGGAGCGCGTCTTGTTGTTCGAGAGGCGAGACTGAAGTGAGCAAGGTGTGAAAGGGGAATCTTCCAGTGAGGCTTTGATGTTTTTCCTGCCATTAGCCCAGCGGTTAGTGCCAGAAATGCCACTTGTAGTAAGCACCTAATATTTTAAATTATTTGAAAATCTTACCCGCTACCCTGGTGAGGAGCAGCAGGACCAGCATACGCCCCTGGGGAGAGCGGCACTGCCAGGGCGCTCGGGGGCTGGTGCAGTGGAACTTGGGTGGAAAATCTAGCGCAAACCAGAGGCTTTGCCCCTGGGAAATCAGAGTCGCCTCGTGCTTCCTGGCGGTTTCGGAGCCACAAGGCTTGGGGTCGCGGGTGCCTTTCTGCCCACAGCAGGGCAGGCAGCGGGCAGCACCCCGTGGGGAACAAGCAGCCCCAGCAGAGACCGCGCTGGGCACCCAGCTCGGCTCCAGGCGCGCCGCATCCCCGGGGCATCCCTCGGCCCCTTTGCCATCACAGCAGCCAGCCCGCAAATGGGGCCGGCGCCCTCCCGGCACGGTGAGGGGCTGGGGGGGGCTGCAGGCACCCTGCCTGCCCCGTGCATCGGCTCCTCCCTCCCCTTTTGGCTCCAAATGCAGCCTGCCACGTTTTCATAAATGATTGCCCTGCAAGCTGAGCTTCGTGGGCTATATTACCTTTCTGGGAATAGGAAGATGCCAATTCATTTGGGCTCAGGGGGAGGAGAGGAGCAGCTGCCCTTTTCTTTCCCCGGTAATTGTGTGCTTTTGCTTTTTATGGCTCTCTGAGAGCAGCTACAAATCAGATAAATATTGTAGGCGAGGATGAGGTTGCGGCTGTAGAGTGCGGCTCTGCTGCTCCCCAGGTGCCACCGCACCGGGAGTGGCGGGAGAGCACGAGGTGCCTCGTGCAGGAACGTTTGTCAGCGGGAAATTGCAGCCTCTGCTTTTAGATAGGGGGAAATAAAAGCAGCGACGCTGGCTGAGACCCTTCTCCCTTGCCTCCACACCAGGCTCTGTCTTGGCTCAAACCCACGGTTTAAAGTTAAAAATCTTTGCAACTCCGCGCTCTGCAAAGGAGCTCTTCCGGCGGCACCAGTTCCTCCCCGTGCCGTGCTGACCCCACACCAAGAGGTCCCCGTTCCCGCGTGCCACGGCCATCCCCTCCTGCCTCCGCCCCGTCCCCCTTCCCGCTGGGCGCAGGCGGTGGTGCCCTGTCCCCCTTTGTCCCCTTTGCAGCAGCACCGTCCCGAGCGCAGCCCGGCCGGGGGGAGACGGTGCCCTGGGCTGTCAAGTGCTGGGCGTAGGAGGGAGGGACCCCACCGGGGAGCAGCAGTCGGTGGCTGTCGGGGCTGCGGGTGCAGCGGTGACAGAGGAGCAAAAGGCCGAGCTCAGCCTCAGGCGCTGCTGCGGGGAGCCTCCTGCACGCGCCGGCACGGGCACCGAGACCACCGACCAACCTCTGCCGTGTTTGCCTCCTGCCCAGGGCTCCCACGGCTGCCGGCAGCCCGTGCCGCGGGGGCTTGCCCTGCGGGGCCAGGGCTCCCTGGAGCAGGAGCGGCGGTGGAAGCAGTACCTGGAGGACGAGCGGATCGCGCTGTTCCTGCAGAACGAAGAGTTCATGAAGGAGCTCCAGAGGAACCGGGATTTCCTCCTCGCCCTGGAGAGAGGTGAGAAGCGCCTTCAGAAACCTCTGTCTCTGTGGCTGCCGGCAGCGTTGCCCTGCCCGTGGCATCGTGGCTTGTGCCGAAGCGGAGCCAGCGCAGGATGCGGCCAGGCTGGTGGCAGGTGGTCCGACCCGCTGACACCGGGCAGTGGGCTGCTCCCTGGGCTCCTGCTCCTGCTGCTCAGCCGCCTGCCACGAGGCTCCCCTCTCCCCGCTTCTCTGCGGTGTCTCTGGCAAAGCCCAGCAAAATCCATAGCAAGGAGCCTCAGAAATGCCCTCCGAGCCCAGCCTGGCCGGCGTGCCCTCCCCGGCTGCGTGCCCTCCCCGGCTGCGTGCCCTCCCCAGGTGCTGGCAGGGCCTGAACTGGAGAGCAGTTTTGCCATGATTGCTCCTTCCCTGGCACCACGCTCCTTCCCGGCGAGCCGGCAGCCAGCTGCTTGCCCAGCGCTGCGGGGAGGGCTCGAGGATGTCGGCGGTTTTGCTGCCGCTGAGCAAAGAGCTGCCCTTCCCCTCCCTTGCGCTGCTGCCGGCTCTGAGCCCCCGGCCGAGGGGCTGTCTCCCTCGGAGGTCTTCCTGGTGGTTTGCAGGGTCCCGGCAGCACCTTCATTGCAGGGCTCGCCCCTGGCCACCATGGCTGGAAAACCACCGGTGTGCTTGCCACGTGCTTGCGGCGGGCGGGCGGTTCCTCTGCTGCGGTGAGAGGAGTGCTCCTGCCCGCCGTTGCGGGCTCCCACCAAAGGGCTTGCGGTCGCCATGCTGCAGAGAAGCCCGAGCTCCCTCCCTTGCCATCGGCCTGTCCCTCCGCAGCCGTGAGGGGAGAGGGGAGCGGAGCCGCCTGCGCTGCCTCGAGGTTCTGATCGAGCGGGGCGCCGGGCTTTTTGTTTTTCAGATCGATTGAAATATGAATCAAAAAAATCCAAGTCGACCAGTGTTGCTGTCAGCAACGACTTTGGTTTCTCCTCCGTAATATCAGGTAACTTCCAAGATGCGCGTGAGCATCGCCTCTCAGCAGCTCCTGTGTTCCCAGCCCTCTGCCACTGCCCGGCTGCCTCCGAGGTGGCTGCGGGGGGAGGAACCTGGCTGATCCCTCCCCGCTGGCCCCCCGGCGCGGGAGAGGAGCTGGTGGGTGACGGGGATGGGTGCTGCTGCCCTCCCTGCCCTTCCCACGGGGAGGTGCTCCTGCGTCCTGCCTCCGTCCATCCCTGCGGGTGGGAGCTGGGATCCATTCCCAGGGGAGACAAAGCCCTCCCTTGTCTTGGCCGGAGCGGAGGATTGTGCCTGGGAGGCATAATGACTGTTCCCGGGTAATCCTGATTAACCTCGGGAAGCGGAGCAGCTGCCGGGTTCAGGATTAGAGCTGGGGTCTGTCGATGTCCCCGTGCGGGGGCGGGCGAGACGCAGTGGCTGGGCGGCACGGTGGAGCTCCGGCTGGGTGCACGGCGCTTCAAGGGCACCCGGACCCGGGGAAGGGGCACGGGCCGAGGGCAGGGGGCACAAGGACGTGGCTCTCGGGGTCTCTGGTCCACCCGACCGAGTCGCTGGGATGCCTGAACTTTTGCTCCTGATCCGGTGGCCTTGCTATCCCGGGTACTGAGCGTGGGCACGGTCTAATACCCAGGGCGCAATTAGTGCCCGAGGTAATTTGGGGCTGCTGCCCCTGGAGCAGCACAGAGGGACGCCCCCTGCTCCGCAGTGGTGCCGGCAGTGGGACTGAGCTGCCGCTCGCCCCGCATCTGCTCGCAGGCGGCTGAAGGCGAGCAGCCTCGCGGGGCCGAGGGTGTGCTGCAGGCGGATGTCCCTGCACCCACGGTCTCGGGGGTTGTATCTGCAGAGGGTCCTCACCCAGAGCCAGCCCCGGCGTGCCAGTGCCCTCGGCCCGCCTGCTCTTGCTCAGCTCTGCTCGTGGCAGGGCTGCGTTTTGCTAGCGCTGGAATTGGGTCATGGAAATTATTTGTCTTGAGCCTCCCCTCGCCGCGCACGCGCTCCCGGTGACCAGATGTTTGCCTTCCAGGTGACGTAGCCCCCTCTGTAACCAGCGAGGCCGGCAGTGCCGTGTCTGACGATGCCTTATTCAGAGACAAATTGAAACACATGGGAAAATGTGAGTCGGTTTGCAGGCTCCGTGTTGGCAGCGGGACGCCTGCGAGGTGGGAGCGGGGTGGGCAGGGGAAGAGCCGGCAGCGTTGCCTGGCGCTCGCTCCAGCGCTGCAGCGCTCCCCGCTCACGCAGCGCGTCCGCTCTGTGCGCGTCAGCTGGCGCACGCGCGTCTGCTAGCACGTGCGCGGGGGGTTTCTCGTCACCTCTCGTGGCAGCTGGGCGCACGCGTCCCCATTACCCCCGCGAGTCACACGGAGGGCTGGCAGGTTGGCGGGCAAGGCACGGGCCGTTGCACACTGCGGTGGCACGTCGGGCTCGGGCAGTGCTCAGCCCCGGCAGCGGTGCTTTGGGGTTGAGTTTCTGTCTCCGTTTTACAGTCCTGGGCTGGTGCATCCCCGCCCTGTGGTGCTCTCCTCCTGGCCCTCACCGGCCACAGGGAGCTCCTGTGCCGCGTGCCGGGGCTGGGTGCCAGCACGATGGACGGAAGACGGAGATCTGGGTCTTGATGCCCCGGCTCTGCACTGTCCGTCCGTCCCTGGTGCACGTGTGGGTTGTGGCGTGAGTCGAGGATGCAGGTGGTGGTGGGGAATAGAGGAATTTCTGAGCAGGGTTGGTGGGAATCCTAGAAAAGCAAGCAGAGGGTTTGCTGTAACTCTCCCTTTTCCAATCAGTTCCTCTTAGCAAGCCACAGCCTGCTTCTCCTGTTGCAAAAAAACCCCAGCGAAAGGGTAAAAACCTCGGCACCCCCTGCCAGGGACCACCGCGTCCCTGTTGGTTGCAGGACCCGGCTCTCCGAGCCTGGCGGCCTCGCGCAGCCCTGGTGTTCCCAGGCAAACGCGGGGTATTGCCACGGGGCATCGGGGCGCGGGTGGCTCTCGCACCGCTGGCCCTGGCCGTCTCCTCCCCATCGCCCGTGGCAGCTTTGAGAAGGGTTTTGGGGTGAGACCCTCACCGGCTGCTTCCTTCCAGCCACGCGCAAGAAGCTGTTTGAACTCGCCAGAGCCTTCTCCGAGAAGACGAAGATGAGGAAATCAAAAAGAAAACACTTGTTGAAGCACCAGGTGTATCCTAAAAGGGGCTGGGGAGCTGCGGGGGGGCACAGGGCTGTCGGAGCGGCCTCGCTTAGGTGCTCCCGGGGACTCCCCAAGGCCTGGCCGGAGCCTCCTGGCTGCCTCTCGCGGCTGGGCCGTGGGCTGGGAAGGGCAATTCTTGTGCTGCGGCCACGTCCTGGCCCCATCACTGGTTTTTCTTAGCGGAGGGCGCAGGCTGGGGACGGCGGCTTCCACGGCAAATCTTCTCGACGATGTCGAAGGACATTCATGCGGTAAGAAACACGATGCCGTGCCGTGCCGTGCCACGCTGTGCCGTGTGTGCTGTGCTCGGCACGGCTAGCTGAGGTCCCGCGGTGCCCGGCCCCGTCCTGCCCCACGCCGTCGCCCTGCCTGGGGATGGCTCCCATCGGGTCTGTGCCGGGGCACGGCCACCCGTGAAGCGGGCTCGGCCCTGGTCCCACGCGGCTCTCCTGTGAGCGTGTGCTTGCTGGGGTGACCAGGGACGGGATCTCCTCTTTTGGGAAGCCTCGGGGGCTTGCAGCTGGGATGCGCAGCCCTGCAGGGTGCGTAGCGTAGAGTCGGGGCACAGTCCTGGCAAAGCTGTCATCAGCCAGGTTTGCGGGTCTTGGCAGTGGGTTTTGTGCCAACCCGGACCACCCTGGGGCTGGCTCAGGTGCGACCACGTGGCAGAAATGCCCCCTTGGGCCAAAACCTCCTTCCAGTGTTCTCAGGCGTGTTCTGGCAGAGTCCCCACGTCCCAGTCCCTGGGAATTGTCTGTCTGGGCGAGGAAATCCCTGCCCCGGGGCGGGGGCCGGGCTGCCTCCCCGCTGGGGCACCTTGTCGGGGCTGGGACCGCGGCGCGGTGGCCGGCGTCCTGGCGTGGAAGCAGCTGCAGCCCCCGACAGCCCCTGCCTGCTTCTGCCTTTCAGATGACGACTTCCAAGCACGGAAGCAGCAGCTCCGGGAGGAGGAGGAGACGCCGAAGGAAGGGCAGTAAACGGTGAGAGGCAGCTGGGGACGTACGCTTCCCGAGCGTGCAGATGGCCCTGTCCGTCCGTCCGTCCTGGCTGGAGGAGGGAGCCAGGTGCTCTGGGTCAGGTCCAGAGTGTGTCCGGGTGGGGACAAGCCCCGTTGGCTGCTGTGGGTGCCGCAGCTGGCAACAGCCCCAGGTGCCGCGATGGGCCGGGGCCGGTGCTGGCCACGGCGTGACTGAGGCTGAGCGTGTGCCATCCTCCTTCCCTCCCCTTCTCCTCCCTGCCAGGTCCCAGCGCTGGGGTTTATTGCTGGCACAGAACGTGCACAAGGCTTCATAAGAAGATGGCTGAAAAAGGAAAAAACCACCCAACAAATAATCCAGTTTTTTGGCTGTTCCCCCTCTGCTGTTGTACTCCTCTGAAGTACAAGTATTGAAGTGAGGCACAATGTTTTCTTACCAGCGGTTTGAAAACAACTTCTCCTATCTAGCAAATCAGCCAAAAAGGAAAAAAAAAAAAAAAAGGAAAAAAAAAGCCGGCAGCTGATGTGAGCTGCTGTGGAGGAGCCAGCGGAGCTCAGACTTGGGAGGAGCAGCGTCCCGCCTGCTCTCTCGGTCCGAGTGGCGTCGCAGGAGTGAAAATCAGTTGTACTAACGAGGATGCATTCGCATGTGGGATCTGCTTGGCCGGAGCACTCCTGAACATATCTCTGTAGCGATCTGATGTAACTTTACTCTGCGCACACAGGAAAAAAAACAACCCACGTGAGAAAGAGAACCTAACAGCCGTTGTCTACTATTGCTAGGAGTAATGAGCAGAGATTCAGATCAGGTAATAGTCAAATAATATAAATTGTTTATAAAAGGAAAGGCCTTCTTTTCCTAGGCGTTTCACTTTGAATTAAACCTTTGCCTTCGGCATTGCTAAAACTGCCTTGACGTCCGGACACTGTGTGGGCCGCGGTGTGGCTCACGTCCCGGCCGGGCGGGTGCCGCTGCGGGGCAGGACGGCTGGGCAGCACCAAGGGCTGGATTTCGCATCAGTTTAACCCTCGCCGCTGAAGCAAGGACGCGTCCCGCCGGGTGCGGTGTGCCGCTGGCGGTCCCGGCTGCCGGGCAGGGGGCTCAGCGGCTCCGGGGATGCCCCCCGCCATCGGTAAGATGCAAAGTCTGAGCTGGGGGGTTTGCAGCTGAGGCCGGCGGAGGTGTTTTTGGCACGGAGAGTTTGCACAAGGGCTTGCGAGCGCTGCCGGCTTTGGTGCGGGGCCGGGGCGGGAGCACAGCACCCTTCCTCGCACCCGCCCCGGGGGCTCGTTTCACCGGGGAGCACGGCGGAGGGCGGGGGGGGCTGGCAGGCAGCGCTTGAATCATCGCAGCTTTCGGAGATGCTGTCAGGCTAAAAATAATTACGTAAACAAATTCCTTCCCTGTGTAAGTAATGAGTGATGAGCGTAAAGTCAGAAATCGCTCCCGCCAGCACATTTTCTTCTCCTTTATCGGCATAATCTGTTTACTGCGAAATGCAGGAGGTGGCTATAGACGTGCCTGTTTCACTTTCTGGCTCCTGCGAACCAGCACAAATGTTGCAAGATTGGAGCTGCGAAGGCGGCAGACGCAGAAACCCCAGCCATCAAACACACATGCAACTGTTTTCCCTGCCTCTCCGCAGGGTTTGGTAACAAAAGCCCACATTGCAGGCGCTGGCTCCCGACAGGCTCCTTTTCAAACCCTCCCGGAGCCCGCGTGCCTTTGAAGTGGACGCCAAGATTTCTCTCCCCGTGAGCGGCGCAGCCGGTGCACCTGTTGAGTGCCGCCGCCATCGCCCCCGCAGCCGCGGCGGGGATCGGCGGGGACCCGCGCGCTTCGCCCCCTCCCTGGTCCCTGGCCAGGACCGGGGCTGCTTCGGGGGGTCTGGGGCTGCAGGGTCTGGGTAGCGTCCCGTTAGCGCAAACGAAGCGCTCCCGGCAGCGCCGGGGCTTGGCCAAAGCCCGGGGTGGTGAGGGCAAGGGCAGGCTGTTTGCGCTGGGCTGGCAGCGCCCCGGGACGCCAGCGAGCTTTGGGTTCCTAAAATCCTAAAAGCTGATCCCGGCTTTGGTGTCTGCTCCTTTTCTTTTGAGGGAAGGAGAGAGGAGCATCCCTCGAGTCGTGGCAGCCCGGCCGGCAGGTTAGAGCCATCCCAAGCCACGCCGGCCTTGCCTCGACGCCTGCAGGCTCCGAGCCCGCCCTGTCCCCTGCCGTGTGCCCGGCTGTCGGGCGGAGGGCGGTGCTGGAGCGGCACAGCGTGCTTCGCGCTGGGCTGCTCCGCACTGCGCGGGGTAAAATGGGTGTCTGGAGGGGTGCGTGTCCCCGCCTGGCTCGCGGTGCGAGCGTGTCTGTGGGCGTGAGGGCCCAAGTGTGAAGCTGGGGCTTTGCCGCTGGGAACAGAAGGTCCTTTAGTCCCCGGGTGGGACTTTTATTCCCAGCTTGAGTCTTGTGGAGAGAGAGGAGGGGCTCCTTTCCTACCCTCCACTGGCTCTGGGGTCTGTAGGAGGCTGCCGTTACTCCCTTCCAGTCCAAAGCAGCTCTCTGCATATTTGGAAGAACATCAAGCTTGGAACCGGATCAGCTTGTCAGTGTTCCAGCGCCTCTTAGCTACCGAGGGCTTAACTTTCAGCAAAGTTTCCATGAACGCAGGAAGCACTGACAAGCAGCCGGGCAGGAGCTCAGGCTCTTGCAGGAAGGAAATTCGGCTTCTCCCAGCCGAGGAGGTTGTTCCTGGAGGGCTGGTCTGGTGCGCGGGGAGGAGAGGCAGCGAAGCGCTTGTGCCCGGGCGCTTGCAGCATGTCTTCCCGCTGCCAAGCCCTCGGAGGGTTTGCTGTGCTCCTCGTCCTTGCTGGAGGACGGGCTGCGTCGTGCCGTGGCTGCGGAGGATCGCGTTGAGCTCTCTTTGGCAGTCTAGCGCTGGGCAAGCCACGTTTTGCATCACGTCACAGGTCAGTCCTGCTGGAACCGCTGGCTTTAACAGCAGCAAGTGGCGTAGTGGTAAATGCTGCTGTTTCTCCTCTCCCTTGTCTGCTAAGCCCGCACATTAGTTGACACGTTGCCTGCGAGTTGTCTTTGTAACCCAGCCGTTAGTTTGCTGGTGGAGAGGAGCCCGGAGGCAGCAGGCTGCCCCTGCTTTTGCTTCGGGCTGGTCTGGCTGAGCACGTCCCCGAGGCGTCCGGCATCCTCTGCTCCCTGCGATGCTACCGGGGACCCCACGGAGCCTGCGCAGGGCTGCCTGCCGGGGAGCAGGGCTGCAGTCTTGGGAGAAAATGGGGAGAGGAAGGGCAGCTTGGGGGCTGCGAGCTGGAGCGCGGGGTCTGTGAAGAGGGGATGGGTGTCACCGTGCAACCTCCGCTCGCTGCAAACCTCCCCGCCTCGCTGGCTCCGTCTACCCTGCCAGCAAGGGTTTTGCGTTGCGTGGGTCCGGCAACACGCGCTCACCACGGAGGGTCCTGCGCTGGAAGTGGGCACCGCACCCGTGAGCACCCAGGGCTGGCAGTGGGCTGGCAGCTTCGCGGGGGCTTGGGGGTGTCTTTGCTAACACAGTCCAACAACTTGCCCTTAAATATCCTGGGCTAGGCAAAGCCTCTCCGAATGATGTCACTCTGTAGCCATTTCAAAATACCTTGGGGGCACAAAGCATCATTTTAATGGAGGATGAAGAGTGATTATTTTTATGTCCTTTAAAAAGAAAAAATCAGGTCTAATGAGTAGAAAGGCCACTAGAACCGGCTTGGAATCCAAAATGCATTTCTTACATAAAAAAGTACAATTCTCAGTGATGTTTGTATCACTTCTATACAAAATGGTTTAAAAAGAACAAAACGAAACAATCTGTGACGTTTGTGAGTGTTGCTATTTTAGAATTTATTTCCATAAGTGATTTTTCTTTTCTTAAAGATGTTTAATAGTAATTCATATAATAAAGTCCTTGTTGTACTCTTCACACTTGGGTGTATTTTGCTTTTTTGTTCCCATTTCTTTACAGAGGGAAAAAGAAACAAATCGGGGTGGGGAGGGACATGGCAGCTCTAGCCCAGCTCTAGCTGTGCCCCTCGTGGCTGCAGATGCCCAAAAGCCGCCCTGGCTCGTTGCCTCCCTGCTCGTGTCGGTGCAGAATTTGCATCCAACCATTTTCTCGAGAAAGCGAGCGCCGCGGGAGGCCCGTCACTGGTGAGCTCCTGTCTCCATCCAGGAGCAATTCCTGCTTCCACCCGGCAGGATGTTCGGTTCAGGAGCAGGTCCTGTTGTGGGAGAGTGTGAGAAGAGCAGCGGGAGCTCACGGAGAGTGAGCGGCAGCAAGAGCCCAGGACGCGGGGAAAGCCCTGGCACAGGCAAGGATGCTCTGGGGACGCCCCGTCCCCATTCCTCCCCGCTTCACCTCGGCAGGCAAAGCAAAGCCACCCCGAGCACGGTGGGCGCTGGGGTTTCGGATGGGGTCCAATGCAAAGGGCTCCACTGGGGTCAGGGGCTGCGAGGGTGGGCTCTGCACCGGGGAAACTGTCCTGGCACCGAGCGTGCTGGGGAGCAGAACTGGGGGGCCGTGCCCGTGGGTCCCTGTGGAAGCTCCCAGCACGCCCGTGGCCAGCTACGTCCGTGGGGACCTGCCTGTCAGGAAAGAGCGGAAAAGGAAAAATGCTGTGGCTTACCCGCTCCATTCTGAAAATAACAAGCCTCTCGGGGACGGGGCGTGTGAGTTTTCTTTAAACTGTTTCATTAGCTATCGCACAGCAACTCCTCCGCGTCTGTCAAGCAGGCAGTCTGGCTCCTTCGCGTTGTCTCCTGGCAGAATGGAAATATGTTATTATAATGAATTACTTCTGAAATACGTGTTATTCATCTCCAGCCCTGCACGTTTTTGCACCGTGCCGAGCTGGCGGGATCACCGGGTCTGCGAAGCCGGAGAGCGCGGAGCTGGACAGTGTTGGTGGAATTGCTCCCGAAGGGGCTGGTCTCAGCATCGCTCCCGTAGGGCATTGCCTGCTTGGCACCGGCCTTAGCGTCCCCTTCATTTCGTGTCCTCTGCAACAGGCTGGAGGAGGACAACTTTTGGTGAGAAACTCCTTGGAGGCTCAAAAAGCAGCACATGGACCCGAAAGTGAGGGAGGGTCTCTGCCAGGGAAGGACAGGTGCCCGTCAAGCCCCACTTACAGGAGCTGGCGCCCGGTGTCCCCAGCCAGCACCCAAAACCTCGATCTCAAGCTCTTCATTTTGGGGAGGAGGAGGACTTTTGGCCTGTCTGGGCTGTGCTGTCCATGAGAAATACCCCCCGGGGCAGCCTTAGCAAGGGCTGTGAACCACGGGGACCGCTCCACGCTTGCCGTGGGCAGCCCACGACTCGCAGGAGGAGGGTTATTTCCCGGTGGCAGGGAGCCGCAGAGGCTGCGGGGCACGGCGCTTCACGGGCAGCCCTGGGCGGCGGCGGCAGGGCCGGGGGGCATGCGGAGCATCCCCCTCACTTGCGGGGATGGGGCCCGGAGTCTGCTTGCCCTGCGCCAGCTGTCCGGGAGCAGCTTTCGCTTGCTGGCGGGATTAGAGCTCCCCAGCCTCACGTGTGGCTTGGAAACCTTCCCTGTGAAAGAAGATGCTGGAAAAAGTCAAGGCATTCTTGCCTTAAATGTCAAAAGCATCGAAATGCTGGAGAAACCCTGGATGTTGCCTTCCTGCAGCGGCCAAGCAAGCTGTCGCGAGCCCATAGGGGAGCCAGGGCTTTTTCAAAGAGCTGAAAAGACCAGGGCCTGCCCAGTCCTTTGAGCAGCTCAGATGCAGCCCTGGAATGGTCCCAGCAGCTCCCTTTTGAATTATTTTGCTCTACAGGGGCAAGGGTTTTTCTTTCAAAACCGTGTTTTAAGAAAACCAGCAGCTGAGAAAAGCCCAGGACTGAAAACCGTGGTCAGATGACGATGAATGCTAGAGGTGTTTTCTGGCATGGAGTACCTGCTGGCTGTCAGTCTGCGGTGGAAATTTACTGCCCCCTTCCTTCCCAAGGCTGGAAGATGGAAGCAGGGATGTATTTTTTTTTCCCCGTCAGCTCATTCCCAAGCTAAGGGCTGCACCTAGTGACCAGGCATCGCTCGCTGCCACGCACTTCTCCCAAGTCAGGTTGGTGGAAACGGCGACTGGGGGAAGGCTGTTTACACAGGGCAAACAGCCCGGGTGTAGCTGCTGGATTTTATAAATCAACGTTAAAAATACAGACTGGGGCTCTGTGCTGGGCAGCCAGGCACCGTCTGCTGCCACCTCCTGGGCCCAGCACACAGTGTTGGGGCTGCCCGGGGCAGGATCAGGCCATGGTGCAACGCCTGGACGGGGCTTGTGCGAACCACGGCGACAAATCCCACTGTTTGCTCTCCGTCCGGGTGAGACCCAACGCCAAAAGGCGACCGGGGTCAGGCTGATCCTCTCCGCATCCTGCTGCTGGGGATGGCTTGCAGCCCAATGTCACCACCAGTCCCCGAGCTCCTTCGCTGCCATGGGGACATAGTGGTGCTCAGCTGGGGGGACAGCAGGCAGGGCAGATGTAAAGTGCCACGGGTGGAGAAGACGAGCCCCAGCCTCTGGGGACATCATTCCTGCCGTACGGAGAGAAATGACTTCACCGAGGAGGCGCAAGGGCAATCTCTGACATGTCTCCTCCTCGTGGGACTGGCCAGCACGGGCAACAGCAGCTCCTCCTTTCCTTGGGACCATGTCCCTTGTCCGGGGCAGCTGTCCTCTGCTGTCACCCACAGCAGTCACCCGGCAGCGGGGCAGCCGTCCTCCGCCGTCACCCACAGCAGTCACCCGGCAGCGGGGCAGCCCCAACGGCTCCATCAGAAACCAGAGATGGCAGCCGGGCCACCCGGCCAGGGCCTGCACGTGTCCGGCGGCGTCACGGCGTGACAACTGCTGCCATGTGGCTGGGGTTCGTCCGCCCTCTCGGTGTGCCGGCGCTCACAGCCCTACGGCCGGGGGGGCTTTAGGGAAGCACAACTGGTGTCACCTTATTCCAGGGTTGGTGCTAAGGAGGCCCCTGGTATTTTTGGACACGGCCCCTTCTTTTTGCCTGTCCACAGCACCTCCTGGAGGGCTGCGATCCCAAACCCTGCTGCACCCCCTCGCCTCCCCCTCCAGACCCCCCGAGCTGTGCTCTGGCCCCGGAGAAGCGGGTATTAAGTGGAAGCAGAGGATGGGTGCCCAGAGCTGCTGGTGGTGCGAGCGTGTCCGAAGGCCGGGCTGGGGGTGAAGGCGAGGGTTTTAATGGCGGCTGCCAGGGTTGGGCCCAGCGCTCCCCGGCCCCCGCTCTCCTGGGCACCGGCGTCGCGAGGTGCTGAGGGGGAGCCGCCGTGGGCACGCTGGGGTGCTGGGCAGACCCCCCAGCTGGGGACAGACCCGAGCCCTCGGTGGGGGCACGGCCCGGGGTGGGGGTCCCCGCGCTTCGTTCTCCTCAGGTGCGCGACACGGCGGCAGCGGCCTCCTGAGGAGACGGGACTTTCCGCAGGCCGCGGGACTCCTGGTCCTTCCCCTGCTGGGGCTGAGGCGGGCGAGGGCGGCCATCCCGCCCGGAGAGACCCGGCCCCTGAGGGGAGACCAGCCCCGGGGAAAGGGCTCCCGTCCCCGTGTCTCTCAGCCTCCCTGGGGGCCCCGGCCGGGCTGTGAGGGAGGCGGGAGGGCTGCGCTGCTCAGCCGAGGCGGCGGGCCGCCGGCCCCTCGTGTTCGCGTCAGGGCAGCGGGTGGCCGTGGGGGACGACGGCGCTGGCCCTTTAAATCGAGGGGGGGGGACACACGATCCGGCTGAGCCCCTGCTCGGCCCTCGGCTGGCGCTGCCTGGGCGCCACCTCCCGCCGCCGCCCTTCGGCTGCTGGCTGCGTGCCCTGGCGGCGGCGTTTCCGCTTCCGGGTGGAAGGGCAGGCCGTCGCTAGGGTGGCGGCGTTGCTAGGGGAGGCCCGGCCGCCGGCGCCGCCATGGCGGGGAACCGCATGCAGAAGATAGGGAGCGTGTTCAGCCGGTGCGGAGGGCGGGCGGCCGTGCGCGGGGTCCCCTGCTGCCGGGCGGCGCGGGGGCCTGGGGGGCGCTGGGAGGGCGAGCCGGGAGGCCCGGGCTCCCCGGGGCGGGAGGCGCAAGGCCGGGGCGGTGCGGGCGTCCCCTTAGCTCCCCCCCGCCGCTCCTCTCCCCCGGCAGGACCCGGAACCTGCTCCGCATCGGGGTGATCCAGAAGCCGCTGTGGTTCGACGTCTACGCTGCCTTCCCCCCGCTGAGGGAGCCCGTCTACCGGCGGCCGCGGCCGCGCTACGGCAAGGTGACGGATGTCGTCCCTCCCATCTTCTACCAGGAGGACGAAGTGCGAGCGTGAGTTACCGCTTTCCCGCCCTGGGCGGCCGCCGAGGGGTGCCTGGGCTCCGCCGTTCACCGGAGACGTTCCTCTGCCCCTTGTCACTAGCCCTGCGGGGGAATACGGCTGCCCTTGCTGGTCCTGCGAGCAGCGTTTTCTCTCCTTGTTCACATCGCAGAGAAACTGCCTTTCTACCGCCTTCTCTCCCGCGTTATATAGAAAGCGTTATCTCCCACGTATTTATAACGGCTGGCGGAGCTGCAAAAGGCCTCGCTTCAGGTGGAGGCTCGTCCGCAGCGGAAGGGCAGAGGCCGACAGCGCGCGTTGGGTGGCCAGCTTGGGCTGGCTTAAACCCGCTGTGAGGGGGTTACGGTGCGGCTCTGACTCACCGGCGGTGGCGAAGATTAACTGGAATTTATTAAAACAATTGAAAAACTCCGTATAACCTAATAGCTAATGGGAAAAGGAGCAATAGTTATGTGAGTGCTTTTCGCTGTAGCCTAAATTAACGGACTCTGGTGTTGTTTATTTACTCCAAGACATATCCCTTTTTGATGGTTTGCAAAATGACACTCTCTTATTGTTTGAATAGGAGATTTTACAGAATTTACGGCAGCGGTCCAAGACCTTTCGACCTGTCGCAATCAAACTACAAATCTACTTGCCAGAGGTAAGATTAATTTACAATTGAACTAGAAATATTTCCGAAACTTGTCCCTTTCTCCTCTTAAGTCAGTGAACCAGAACGTTATTTGGGAGAGTAAAAATACAATCTTCAAATCTAGGTTTGTTGAGAAATTCAACGAACTGAAAGAAGAAGGAAAAATTGATGAGGAAAAATTGTTTGAAGAAACAGGAAAAGCCCTTTTAGCCAGTGGGATAATTTTACAGAGGAGAGGAACAGATAAAGTAAGTATTAAATATTCACAGAGTTACTTGGCCAGTGGATTCAGAACACTTGACTTCCAGGCCCTTAATGTTGAGTTAATCCGAATTAAATTCTCGGCGAGAGACTCACGCACCTGACGGTCGTAATAAAATGTCTTTGCTGCGCAGAGTAAACTTGTCTCTTAGTTGTGAACGTGACTGGCCAAGGTTCAGGGACTTCTTGTGGGACAGAAAAGAGATCTACTTCTTTTGGTGATGAAAGATGTAAGTCTTCAGTGCTTTCAAATCGTCCATCGGTGTGTCTGGATAAACCATTTGGAAATATGTATACGTATTACCGTATACGTGTGATCTCTGTGAGGTAGCGGGGGTAAATTAGAACCTCTTTGGGTTCGAAGATGACTAAGACACTTTTCCGTCCCTTTTTAATAGTTGTCTAATGCACTCCAACTCTTGTTCTTTAATCTTGATCCTGAACTGGAAAATTTCTGCATAAATCTCGCAGGGTTTTTTTTTTTTTGTGGGTGGGGTTTGTTTTTTTTTTTTACAGTACTGAAATAAAGTTTTGTAGTCTGGGGCTTCTTTACTTACATTTTTGCCAAGAAAATAACTGTCCAAAACAGCTATCCAAAGTGTCCTGCCACTGCTTTTTGTTTTCCCTGATGTACAAGAGGGGAAATGGCTCCTGGGCATGTGGAGTCTACTTCCTCGTTACTTCAGGCAATCGTCACGTAACTCTTAGCAAAAACTGGGGTACAAGATCAAACTCAAGATGCTTCTAGAACAGCACGTCGGGTAGAGTAGAACATGGCTGCTCTATGATGGGTAGAAATCTTTTACCTTGTTCATGACTAACTGATTACCATTTCTTCTGAGAATGCTGTCCTTTTAGTTGAACACCCTCAAAAAGAAGGGAGAAGAGCTGTTTATAAAAGCTGCAGTTTTAAACTGTTAGCTAAATTCATGTATTGTGCTCTTTTGTAATACGCTCTCCATTCTCCTCATTATCCAGTGATCTCTGGGCCGAGCGTCTGTAGTGCTTTCCCCGATAAAAGAGGCTGAAGGGGAATGGAAATTGGTGCTGCTTAAAGTGCCCTGTCCAATGAGCGTGTGAAAAGATGAAATCACTGAAAAGCCCTTCTTTATGAGGGTGTTCAACTTCATTTCATCTTTTAGCTTGAGGTCAGCAGTCTAATTTTAAATTTCTTGCCCTGGTGGTACCTTGACACTGTATTGTACCTTCAAAATAATCCAGGCATGAATTAGAACTTTTCTATCAGCTTTTTTTTGGACATACAGACCGAGGCTGTTGCTTTCTACTGCTCTCTTCAGTCACGCTTCGACAGAAACTTTTTATGACCCTGTTTTTGTGATCGTCTGTCTTTAACTGTAGGTAGCACAACAGAGGGATCATCAGGATGTTGAAACCAGGGATTCTGCCTTACACCTGCAGCTTCAAACTGTGTTGGAAGAGATGCAGGAAAAGAAGAAAGATCAGGAGGAGCAGACGCCAGAGTTGGCAGAAACGCAGAAGGAAAATCCCTTACCCTCCTGACAGCCGTGCTGCTGTCCTGTAACGCTCAGCTGCAGGATGTCCCCTGGCTGTGGCAGTCACCTGCTCAGGAGCCAGCATTTCTGCCTCCACCATCTCATGGTTATGAGACATTTTCTTAGGGGGAATATGCCGCAGTTGTCCGCCTCTAGTGCCTTCTGTGATCATGTGTGGGGCACGCGTTCCTGTTCTTCCACCTCCCCCTTTGTAAAATTGGAGATAATCCCCTTTTTTGAGGTTCAAGGACGTTATCTCAGATTGTGAGTTGGAAAATACGAGTATAAAAGTGGAAAATTAAACATGGTCTTTAAAAATTGGAAGTTCTGTCTCTTCAGGTGTCTCATTTCCAGTTGTAAAGATGTTTCTTAACTTCTTGCACTTGATGGTACAGGCCTCGTGCCAGTCCTGCTGTCGACACGGCAGACACCACTTGCCTGGCGTGTTGTAACAGCCGTCCAACGCGTCATCTTTCTATAGCTAACTGAGAGGAGGTGCTATTTATGTCAAGGTAACGATATGCTCTTCCTATTCCACCATTTCCTTACGGTCAGAATAGGATAAAGTGTAACAATACCAGGTCATTTGGACCTTTGCAGTTTTTTAGTGACTCTTAATGAATCTGGTCACCTCAGGAGTGTGAAAGGTGCAACGGTACATCTGTTTGCGAAGAGGAAGTTGAGTGCTGTCGCAGAAAGAGTCACGGAAACTTCGGCACAGAACAACGTAAGAAAATAACAATCAATCGTAGTAGGATTCGGAGCCAATTGGAATGTCATTCTTCCTGTGCCTGCAAACTCCAGGGCCTAGCTTATTTTTTATTACAGATTTTGGCTTTGGGCTATATGAAAAACAATTACTGGGCTTTTTTTTTCCTTTTGGTTTGTGTGTTTTCCTTTTTGGTTTGTGTGTTTTCCTTTTTGGTTTGTGGGGTTTTTTTTCCTTTTTGGTTTGTGGGGTTTTTTTTCCTTTTTGGTTTGTGGGGTTTTTTTTCCTTTTTGGTTTGTGGGGTTTTTTTTCCTTTTTGGTTTGTGTTTTTTCCTTTTTTTGTTTGCTTTTCCTTTAAAAAACCCAAACTACCACCACAGAACAGGTGTAAATCACGTCAAACCCATCTCTTGTCTCCTCGTCTGGCTCTCCCCTACAAGGAAAAGGGGGGGAAATTTCCTTTTGGGTTCGTACCTACCTCCCAGACGCATTCTCCGCAACACAATCTTGTGACGCTGCCGCTGTGTGCGATGCAAGAAAACTCTCTTATGGATCTGTGTTGTATGGCAGTAAAAAGGAGGATTTAAAAATGCCTGTGGTTTGGTTTTGTGTGGCTTGATTCACTTCCTGCTAGCGGGGTAATTACCGTAGAATTACTCGGTTCTCCTTGGAAGGTCAAACTTTATTCCTAATTCCGCTCTGTAATTCTAGAGGAGTGCAAGATTTTATTACAAAGAGCAAAATCCTCTGTCTTAGCGCTGCTGTAGCTGTTTCCAGAGCCAACCTCGGTGGCAGGTACGCCTGCCTGCGCGAGGGTCTTCCACGTGGAGCGGGAATTACTGCCTGCCTCGCTAAATCCCCCCGTAGCAGCCCCTGACAGAGGTGACTATAATGGATGCACCCACCTCCGGCATCCAAGTTTCGGAACCGCCGCGCTGGGTCAAGGGTAGGAGAAATGTTAATGTAAACCGATGACAAAAATGCGTGAGAACGGGCTTCAATCTGAAGCAGCGCCGGAGAGGAGGCACGTGCTGAGAGTACAGCGCGGCAAGCCCTTCGCTCGCCTGCGGCCAGCCGTCGCGGGGGGGTTTCCCTCAGCGGCAGCAGCCTCCCGTTCGGCCGAGCACCAAGGCGAGCCGCCCTCCGTAGGAAACCTCTGGCAGCTGGGATGCGAATTTCCCTCTTTGTGCCCGGTTTTCCTCCTTGGGCTGAATTATTCTCACCAGCCCAAGGGAAGGGAGACCAACAGCTCCGTGTCTCCTACGCTCCAGCTCTGTGCCTTTGTCTTTTGTGGATTTTTTACAGAGGTAAAGATTTTATTTTGAGCATCCTGTTTCGCATTTTTAACTGTGGATGATGCTCTTAGCTTGCCAAAAATTGCAAATGGAAGTACTTTAAAAGGAGAAGTGCTGTGAAGTTGAATGCAGTAACGCGAGAGATTTCTCACTCGCTTCATTCACAGCTCGGTGGTCTCCTGTTTGTTGTCACTTCTCTAAAAAATTGCCAACATTACTTAAAGAGCTTTTTCCTCTATCGTCTGCTGAACTAGCTTCATCCTTGCATCTTTACTGAGCTTGGCTGTGTCTTCCTTTAGTCGTCTGAAGCATATTGAGCAATAACATATTAAATTTAGAACACAGACTAGAGCAGCGGCCTTGCAGCGTGCCCTGAGCGAGTTCCTGTGCAGAGCAGACAAGAAGAAAGTTGGAATTAATTTTCTCTTTTATTTTGTGTTGGCAAAAGTCACTGGGGCGGCTCCCCCGGGGCAGGGCGCTCCCAGCTGGACCAGCCGTTCTGCAACGGGCTCGGCTGGGGAGCGGTCGGATTTACCCTCACGTGCAGCTGTGGCGGGAGGGGTGGGAGTAAGAGACCTCATGGTTTTTTCTTCCCCTTCTACACCCGAAATGATGGCGACTGTCCACCTTCTTAACCGTTAGGTTTCATGAACAGAGGTTTATTGCAACTTGCCCTTCTGCTCTGTCACGGATGGAGTGAGAGTGCACTTCACTCACAAGAGAGAAGCAAAAATATACTTTATTGATACAGAATAGGGAGTTAACAAAGTTCAATGCGACAGTTATTTAACAAGATTTGATGGCAAGGTACCCTTGATTATCTACTGCGTAGAGGACAGGGTCAGACAAAACTGTCAGGGAGACCCTCCCGTTGAGTCATGAGGTTCAGAAAAGGACTCCCTTGCTTTCTAAACTCCTTCTCAGAGAGGAGTCTAGGTGCGGCTAGATCCAGTCCTAGTCCCAGACTTGGTCAATGGTGTACGTCTAAAGGATTCTATGTGCGCAATCAATCCTTTATATCACTTAGGTAAGGTTTCAGAGTTTAGCATGCTGTTCGTCACTTACCGAGGATCCGTTGCGGCAAGGAATCTCTCAGCCTCGAGGAGTAACCTTGAGAGGCGTCCCTGCTCAAGGAGAGATCCTGGTGAGCAGCCCGCTGCCGTGCAGGAGAGCTCCAAGGGCTCTTGGGCTGCTCACTAGTTGTGGGGTAAGAGGATTGACCCACAGTCATATTTGCATGCCGACCACAGATTTCAGTTTCTTCGTTGGGCGCATTGCACAATAGCCCTTGGCTATCGTGTTGATATCTGTCTCCTGAATCCACTTGGAGCCCATGCAGCCATCGTGACCAGGTGCATCCATTAGGACCATCACTGGTGGTTCTCACCTGAGCAGGGTTACAGGAGATAAAGGTCGGGGGCAGGGGAAGCACAGCGTCCCGTGCCTGTAGCCCAAACCTGGCGTGCCTGGCGAGCCAAACTGTGACTTAGAAAGTAAAAAAAACTTGTTTTCCTGCAGCAGTGGTGTCACCTGGCTGGCAAACCGCGCTCTGCCAAACTCCTGTATAAAGCAGCGGCGCGCTTGCGGTTGTGCGCTTCGCTGGCGGGTGCGTGCCGTTACTCTGAAGCAGGTACGTGGCCAAATGAGCGGGAAAACCTGGAAACGTGTAAGGCAGCACAGGCGTTCAGCGGGGCGGCGGGGGTGAGGAGGGAGGCTGGAGCCTGCACGTGGTGTAAATCAGGAAATTACTTCTTGGAAGCCGGCGGGGCAGGGCCGGCTGCTGCTGGCTGCAGCGGCTCTGCCTGGGGGAGCGGTTGGAGACGTCCTGCTGCGGCCGGTGGGTAAGGGGGAGCCTGGGGGGTAAAGGAGCTGAAGTATTTGGTGCCGTTGGGGAGGAAGCCCGCGGTTAAGCGCGGAGTTCTGCGTGCGTTCGATGGGTGCGGGGGCTGGGCTGGGCTGGGCTGGGAGCCCCCATCCCCGCGACCTCGGACTAACTCGGCCGCTTCAGCGGCGAGGAGGGAGCGGAGCCCGGGCCCTGCAGCGAGGCTCGGGGGCTCGGCGGGCCGAGGCGTGGGCGCGGGGCTCCCCCGGCCCCGCTCCCCCCCCGCGGCCGTGGCGGGCTCCCCGCTAGGTGGGAGCCGCGCTCCGCCGCCGGCCCCGCGGCGGGGGAGGGCTCGGGGCCGGGGCTGGCGGCCGGGGCTGGCGGCGGGCGGGCTCCCCCGAGCCCCCTCCCCGGCCCCACGCAGCGGGAGGGAGCGTGGGAGGCCGCTGGGGACCCTCCCGTGTGGCGGCGGGGGCGTTTGTGCCCACCCTGCGCTGCCGGGGGGGGGGGGGGGGGAGCTGGCAGCGAGCAGCAGGCAAAATATACGCGATGGCATCGCCTTTCTCCTGCAGGGAGATGCTAGGGAGAAGCGCGAGTTTGCACCACGAATACTGGAAAAGAAATCTCGGTTTCTCCTGGGAGCAAGCGGGATGCGGAGCTGGTGGGATACAAGGTGCACCGAGGGAATTGGGGCGGGGGGAGAGCCCCAGGTACGGGCAAACCCAGCGCTGCCCTGCGGGCCTCCCGCTGCCCGTGCCGGGGAGGGCGAAGGACGCAGATGTGACCTTGCCGCTTGCCCTTTGCCTTCGCGGGGCAGCTGGTGCGGTCGAATAATTGCCTTATGCCCGGGCAACGCTGGCCTCTGCCGTCGTGACGCTTGTTACCGACCGGAGTGAAGCTTTCGCCGTCTCGCGGTCCCACACCCCGTTACGGAGCAAGCCGTGTGACCTTTTCTGGGCTAAATTGCTGACCTCCTTCCTCCCGCGAGATGCGGTGTGTGCAGCGGTTCCTCTCCCTGATTGCCAGGCTATTTTTAAGTGACGATAAATGCCAAAGTATCAGTTACAAGGTTCCTTACTCCTTGAGGCGTCGAAAGGACAAGGCAATCGCAGGCAGGTGGAAACCCCTTCTATAGCTCTGAAAGCCGGGCTGAAGGTTTTCCAAGGTCAGTCCCTAAAATTGTGGACTTTGCCTGAAAATTTTAGGACGCAGAACTCCGCCCGGTCTCTAGCGGGTCCCGTCGTAGGACCTAGAAGTCTTGTTTGCCAAGTCTGCTGCTTTTGTGATTACCCCACTTGTGCACCAACACCCAGGGTAGCTTGCCCCAGGAGCGTTAGCAATAAAACGGGCAAAGCAGCTGCGCTGCAGCCGCAGGGTTTGTCCAAAGCGCTGGGACGGGAAGCCCCTGCCCTCTGCCCGTTTGGAAATTCAGGGGGGCTGTCGCTCAGGGCTGCTTCTGACCCCGGGCAACGGCATCTCGTGCAGTGGTGTGTTGCAAACGCGTCCCGCGCTGATGGTAAATCACTGAAGAGGCAGCAAATGATGCAGGTGTATCGGTGGGATGAATCGGTGCAATCGGAAAGAAGGTTCCTAGGGATGCCGTAGCACTACCCGGCCTGGTGCTTTACCAAACAGTGTCGGCGCTTGTGTGCGGGATGTGTCCCACCGGAGTGAACGCCGCTGGTCCCATAGTTCAGGGCTGTAGGACCGGGCCCTGAGCTTGGGCGCCGTTTTAATCCGAAAGCACGCGTTCCTGTGCCGTAAGGCATCTCTGACCGCGCTGTCGGTCGCGCGTGGGGAGATTATCCGCTGTTACGTGTTGAGGGCAGGGGAACTTGGGGTTTAATAGGATCAGGTCTTATGTCTGGAGCAGCCAAAATAATTCATCAGCTTTGCTGGAAAACCAGGGGATCTGACCTTGCCAGTGCCAAGCTTCATCGAGGCAGGTAATAAAGCATTTAATGTTTTAAAAATGTGGCTCCAAGTAAGATATTAAAATGTTGGCATTGCCGCACTGTAGTATTCTTGTGTGATATACCTCTGCCCACCCTTGCCTGCACACGCATTTGGCCTTCCAATCTGCCCCATTTTGAGCTTTGGAATATTCCAGAAATCTGTATCTCTTAGGATCTTGCCTTGAATTCATTGTGTTTTTATACTTGCCTTATTATACAACACCTGATAAAAGATATGCTGAGATCTCTCAAGGAGTGTGATGGCCTTTGTAACTCAGGGACGAGGCAGTCTCGTTGCTTGGCACTTGAATCGAGGCAGGAGCCGCCTTTGCGTCACCTGAATTTAGAAAGCTTTTATTTGGGTAAATTGCTGGCTCTCCTAAAGGAGCAGGGCTTGGTGCTGCTTTGCTGGGGAGCAGCCCGCCGCAACGGATGGGGCTCCGCGGCTGCCGTTCCTTAGGGCTGTTGGGGCGGCCAGACGGACACGCCAGGCGTTTCACACTCGTTTGTCGGGAAAATGTACGCGGCATCGGAGCGAGGCGCTGTCTGCGCGGGGAGCGCTGCAAGTCGAATTTCCACACCGGGAGAGGGGATGGCACGCGGGTGGCTTCTGCTTTCGGGGGGGGGGGGGTTTGCAAAACCTCGGCAGCATCAGTTCCTGCCATCTGCCTAGTTTTGTTTTTAAATGAATGCTTTTTTTTAACGCTTGGGATCGGCGCTCTCTGTAGTATTTTGCTTCTGCGGCACCAGAAATGCCTGTGCGATAGTAATTCCTGGCCCAGCAGCCGTAGGGTGAATGAGGTGCAGGGCAGGGGGGAGGAACAGCACCAGGGTCAGAGCGTCCCTGCGAGAACAGCAGGTTGGGCTCAGCGGGGGCTCGGGGTGACGAAGCTGGCTGCTGTTTTACCAGTACATTTTAAGTACTTGCGGGACCTGCCCCACTCCTTGTTCAGTTTTTCAGTCAGTTGATGCTAACCGGCTTGCTTGTGGCCGGGTCAGCTGGAAGGGCTGAGCCCCAGAGGGATCCTGGCTGCGGGGCAAGATATATTTTATTTTAATGAACATTTTAATAATCATTCAAGGAAAGGCAGGCTCCCCGGGCATCCCACGGCTCAGTCCGGGCTGCGAGGGACCGCTCAGGAGCACGAGGGCTTTGCTGGTGGAGCACGGCGCTCGGCGTTGGCGCGGCCGCGAGAAACCCCCGCGGCCCCGTCCTGGCGAGCTCTCACCCCGGTACCGGCAGCGGGGCTGGTCCCTCGGGAACGGTCGCTCCCCTGCCTGCTCCCCCAGGCCCGGGATTGGAAATCTTCCTGGGACGCGGCAGTGATTCGGGATGTCCCCTGCTGCTGGCAGAGCCGGAGCATCAGAGGTGCTCCGAGGGTCCCCGCAGGACCCCGGCGGCTCAGCTGTCCTTGGCTCTGTCTGTCTCCCTGCGCTGCTGCTGCCTATATGCATATTGCGAGCTCATTCTGATGTGCGCTAATGCTATTATCCTTCAGAAATTGAAATCAAGTCTGAACCTATAATGTTTCACTGGGAGGGAATTGGGGTTATATATTCCTGTGTACAGCAGCATTCTATTTCAGTCATAGCATTTAATTATGATTGGTGTGTTAGTGCCCACCAGAGCATAACAAATTGTCATTATGTTATTCTGCTGAGTCTAATTTAATTGGCAAGTTGTCACAAAAGCAATTATCCATCATTTATTTTGTTGCCATAACCACATCTTGGAGAGCACCTGCTGTCTGAAGTGGAAAGGCTCTGCAGTCTCTTGGTCCTGGATTTCTTCCACTTGCCTGACACAAAGACACCATTTCCTCCTCTTATTTAAAAATATGTGCCTCGTTTCCCAGCGTGGGCTGGTGCGCAAGGCTGGAAATGCCGGAGGAGGTGCGCTGTGCAGGTAGCGACCCGTTTGAGCGTCCTGGGGCTGGTGCGAGTTACGGAGGCTTGTCTCCTCCAGAGACCTCGGACCCAGCCCGGCGTGGTGGCTCCGAGTTGTGGTCAGATGAGTAAGTCATGGACCCTGTCCGTCTCCTCGCTTCTGGAAAGTCAGGGTGAAATAAGGAGAGAAAGGGAAGCTGGAAGATGAGACGTTCTCTGCCTGCATTGAATCACAGAATCGTTTAGGTTGGAAAGGACCTTTAAGAACATCGAGTCCAACCGTTACCCTAACGCTGCCAAGTCCACCACTAAACCGTGTCCCGAAGCACCACATCTCCACGGCTTTTCAGTACCTCCAGGGCTGGTGACTCCACCACTCCCCTGGGCAGCCTGTTCCAGTGCTTGGCAACCCTTTTGGTGAAGGAATTGTTCCTAATACCCAGTCTAAACCTCCCCTGGCGCAACTTGAGGCCATTCCCTCTCATCCTATCACTTGTTGTAAAACACTTGGCTTCTTGCAATTAATTTTTGGGCAAAAAGGAGGGGGGGGAAGCCCCAAACTGCTGATGGTTTATTTTGGTGTCTAAATACACAAAGGTGGGTAGGAGCGTGCGCGGAGACGTTCAGAGGAGCAGAAGGGATGCGTGGGCTCTGCCCCGGGACCCTGAGCCCAGCCGACCCCCTCATTCCGGAGCCGCTCAGCCCAGACGCGGCCGAGAGAAAGAACAAACATCTGATGTTTGACATCTGTGTCGGCCTTCACCAAACTGCTCCCACGCCGGCGGGTTTGCTCCCGCCGGCAGCACCGTGGGCTGGCACGGCACGGGGTACCCTGCGCCGGCTGCGGCACGGCAGCCGGACGGGTCAGCCGGGTGCCAAAACCCACCTCTGCTCCCCGCTTGCCGTTCCCCAGGTCTGAGAGCCGCTGCAAACCATCGCCCGAGCTACTGCCGCGCGAGCTGGGGTGCTTTTCAGTACGGAAGTTTCAGATAAGGTATCTGGGCTCCCATAAAGATTAGGAGGCTGGCGAGGGAAGATTAGTGGTTTCTCATAATCTAGCAGGCAAAGCAATATCAGGCTGCCCGAGACCAACCCGAAAGCGCAGATTTTCTCCTTCCTGAGGTGGTGCGTGGCTGTGACCTGTTAACTTTTTAGATTTTTGGAGACGGCATCCCAAAATCCTGCAAGGCTAACGCAGACTTGAATGAACTCGAAGCCTGTGACTCGCTGTGATAAATGAGTAAATAAATGAAAATCTGTTTTGACGTCTGTATTTCTTTCAGTTACTCCCCTCTACGCCCTGTCTGTAATCTCTTCCCCTCTGGTAGTTCTGATTAGCTGCTAATGAGGAAAGATGATTTTGTAGTTAAAGCACAAAGAGGTTGTTTTTTTTTTTTTTCCTGGTTCTGCTTTTTTTTCCCTCCCATGCCTTGATTTCCCCATCTGTAAGCCAAGATACTGTTTATTTAAGATGGATGTTGTACAGTTAAATTAATCAGTATTTGCAAAGCAATTTGCTTCAAAGGTAAGGTACAGCGACTTGAAAAGGAAGGTTGGACCTGAGGAATCGTAGCTTTTCCCTCCCGGTGTCCCCGCTGGGACTGAAGCCGAGCGCTGGCCCTTTCGCATTTCCCGGCAACGGAAACCTGCCGTTTGCCAAGCTCCCCACCTCGCCTTCACCGGCAGAAGGAGGTCCGGAGGTTCGTAAGGCGTCCGCTGTCGCTCCTGCATCACCGGCCACTTACCAGCTTTTCCTCCGGTGGTGGAAGTTATAATCAAAAGCCGAGGCTTGCGGGGGGACGTGCGTCCCACCAGCCGCGTCCCTGCTCGCGGGGCGTTCGCGCACCCCGTGCGCGCGAGGCTCGCTCTCGTTTAGGGCCGGAGCCAGCCGAGGGGATAACCCGCAGCGATGCGCGGGAGCCCCGCGGGTGCCGGGCGGGGATGGGGCGTAGCTGTTTGGGGGGGGCTGCGGCTCCCGCAAAGGGCCGTGCCCGTCTGCGGGGAGGTCGCGGTCCTCTCTGCGGGGATCTGCGGAGCGTGGGAAGGCGACGGCTCAAAGAAAAGTTTTCCAAAGCATTCTGAGCGTCTCGGGTGGTAAAATGGTCGTGAGAGTGTATGATTTGAGTTAAACCCTCGGTTTCTTCTTTCTTCCCCCTTTCTGGGTCGCGGGGAGACAAGAGCAGCTTTTGTCTGATAAAACGCCCCGCGCCGCTGCGGGATGCCCCGGCGCTGAGGGGACAGCCCTCTGCTTCTCCGGCGCTTGTTCGCGAGCGGTCAGGGTGCGAAGGCGGGTGCTCTGGCTTTGCTGGCGCTCTGCGGCAGCGGTTTTGAACGGTTTGGGTCTGGGTCCCGGTTTGCTCGGCTGCGGGGGGGGGGGCTGGGGGCGCGGCGGGGGCAGAGCCCGGCTGCGGCAGAGGGTAACGCGTCCTGAGGGGCCGGTTCCGCTGCTGCTGAGCTGGAAGAATTTGATTATAGAAGATGCGCTCTCGCCATCCCCAAATTGCATTTCCTTTTTATATCAGAAGAGCTCGTAATAATAATGGGGCAAGAATTGCCAGGCGCTGACTAGACCCGGCTCGGTGCAGCAGGGCTGAGCTCTGAACCAGGGCCCACGCTCCTTACACCATGTAAACGGCGTTTTGACTGCACCTCTTGTCCCCGTACCCAAACCCTGCTGCTGTTGCCCAAGAGCACCAGGAGATTTTGGTAAATAAACCAGCGGAGCCTGCGAGAGCTTTCCCCTTTTCCCTGGGCTGGGTGTCAGTTCGGAGGGGGGATTAGGGGCACCCATCTGCTTGCCTCTCTCCTCGCTATCGGTGATGGGTGCGGGCGCTTACTCCTCCTTTGCTGTGCCCCGAGGGCACCCGGGCAGAGGGTCGGCCGCGTCGCTTTGCAAGGTGGAGGGAGAAAGAATCGTCCTCCTCTCCTACGCGTTTGGGGAAGGAAGTAGCGCTAATTTGAATAAACTGATTTCTTTTTCCTGCTGCGTGACTCGGGCTGGAATTCCTCAGCCACCCGCTCTGGAAAACTACCAGCTCCCCGCGTGCTGCGGATCCCTCTGCAACCCTTCCGCAACCTGCCCCAGGAGCCGGGCGCCGAAAAGCTGTCGAGGCGCTGTCCTCGCCCGCCGCCCCGCGCCGCTGCCGCAGTCGCTTGGTGGCACCTGCGCGCAGGAGGGCAGGTGACAGGACCTGGCTCTGTAAACGGCCACGTTTGCCTGGCCCGGCGTGGCTCTCGGGGCGGCACCGCAGCGATGCTCCGACTGCTTCTGGCCGGCCAGTTCATTTGCAAATGCTTCAGTTCTCTGGCATCGGCTCAGCCTCAGCACCAAGTTCTCGTTCCCCGCGTTACTTTTCTCTCTTCCTGGCTCTCTGTCGGGTCTGCGTCCCTTCACGTCACGCCTGCCATCGTGCCAGCCATCTCCTGGACCCCGGCCACCTGTCCCGTGGATGGGCAAACCTGCTGGCACAGCCCTCGTGCCGGCTGGATCCGCCGCCGTGTGCTCAAATCCTCCATCCCAGGTTCCCTTCGCTCGTTCCTGGGACTGCTGCCAGCCGACGGCGCGCGTTCAAAGACGAGTGCCCGAGGAGTTAACGGACGTGCTCGGATTCACTGGAACACGTGGCTGGGAGCTGTCGGAGAACTGCCCTGCTGCGGGATTGCTGGGCTCCCGCGCCAGCAGAACGCTTCCTCTGGACGCGGTACCCTGGCCAATACAGCTCCTCCGCTTCGCGCACGCGCGCGATGAGCGGCACCAGCAGACGCCGGGTTCAGCCGATGCACCGGCTTCGCCCGGCCCCGCTCGGAGGGCAGCGGTGCTGGGCGGGCTGTGCCAGCAGGAGCCTGCACTGCAGCCCAAAGCACCCGGATTATTTTTCCCTCGTGGCTTCTCCACCCCGTGAAGCGGGCACTTCCAAGGTGCTCCGGCTGGAGCTCCTGCAGCTTGAAAATCAAACAAAGGAGAGCAAACCAGCAGCCCCTTTGCTCCTCCCTGTTTAGGAGCGTTTAAAGTATTTGCATATTTACAGGTGTCTAGGATTTTTCTCCATTGGTGTGTGCCTGGCAGAGGAGTGCCAGCGCCCGTGAGCTTTGCAGCACCGCAACAAAACGATCAGGTCTCAGCCCATTTATCAGCTACCTGGCATGACCGGGAGCGATTAGGCTCGTGTCCTGCTCGCAGCGCTGGCCTCTCCCTTCCCGCAGTCGCCATCCGCAAAACGAAGCGCAGTGGGATGTAAGGACGGCTGCGCGTCGGCTCCCGTGGCACGCGGGGCGAGGAGGTCTCTGAGGGACCGTTCTCCCCGGGTCACGGATTGGGATGAGGTGCGGGCGGTGCTTGGAGGTCGGCAGAAGTTTTGGCTTGCGCAGAGATGCGCTCGGCGGCCGCCGCGGTGCGGAGGTCCGTACAGCCAGAGCCGCGGCGCGGCACCTGCGGCGGCTGATGCCGGAGAGCCGGGATGGAGGGCGTTTTTCAGAGCGCGCTCCAGATACGAGGCCGATAGAGGCGTTGCAGCCTTGAGCCCTTCCCAAGTTAAATGAGAGGAGCAGGTAAACGTGCCGTCCTCACCAAGGGCTCGGCTGACGCTGCCTCGGCCAGGGCAGCTCCGGACTCGCCTGGCCTCGCTGGGAAGGCTGCATCCTCTGAATCCCCGCCTGTGCCGTGGGATCGCCTGGAGGAGCCCCGCGCTCGGGGCCAGAAATACCCAGCCTCCCTCCCAGGCTCCCTCGACATCCTCAGAGCACTTATTTCAGTGAATTTTACTCTCGTTTACCTCTGGGTGCCACTTTTGCTTCTCCCACCAGAGAAACGGAGCTCCCAGCAAAGCTTCCTCCTCCGCTTTCTTTATCTGCTGGCTTTGTGTCTTTTTATTATTTCTGTTCCCCCTTTGCCCTTTGGCTGGTGTCCCGAGGAGGACCATAAGGAGAGGAGCAGCAGAGAGAGACGCGGCCATCCTGGGGTACAGAAATGCTGTTTAATTTGGGTGACGGCTCTTAGCAGAGCCTGGGGGCCGGCTGGGGCGATGCCAGCAGGTATTTGTGCGACTGATTTACGGGTGAAATTCCTCCGGATGGTGGGGGGGGGAGGAGTCACGAAGCTGCCGAGTTTGATAAACAACTCGTTGTAATGTATTATTTAGCAAATTATAATGAAAAGCAGAAAATACATGGAGGGGAGCAGACAAAGGCATTCCCCAGTTGGCAAGTTATTGACTGTTTAGAGCCAGGAAGCGGATATTTAAGAGGGGTTGGGAATTGCCATGGCTTCCCCTACAGATAAATCACCCCTCTGCAGACGTCTTTATTGGGTGCCCTGCTGCTGCGGTTCATCCCAGGGGACAAAACCACTCCAAGAGCTGGTAAGAGGCTCGCGAGCACCTCGCTTCCAGGCTGCTGGTTCGAGCGTAGCCTGCCTAAAAGTTGCATTTGGCCGCTGGCCGGTGTGCGAGGAGTTTTTGGTCCGGGTCCTGTATTCCCGAGAGGGCACGAGGAGTCCCTCGGGTCAGCCCCAAAGCCAGCGCTGCTGGAGAGGCTGGGCAGAAGGGTGCTTTTGAGAGGGACCGGAGCACTGAGCAGAGTCTAGGGCAGGGGCTGGGGTCCCGACCTCTCTTTCTCTCAGCTTCTCTTTTATTGCGAGTATTAAAGGTCGTGCATTGCGTTGCCTGCAAGATGAGGGGGTTATTTCTCAAAAAGCTTTTTTCTTAGCGAAGGGGAGTATCGAGAAGCACTTGCGGTTCCTTGGGCAAGCGAGGCGGGAGCCCTTTCGTTAGCCTTCTCCTGGGGCAGCCTCGGGGTGCTGCAGCCCCAGCTGGCACGAGACCGAACGCTCCTCCTTATGGGGTCCAAAGGCAGAGACGAACAAGTCAGCGGGACAGGAGTTGGGTGATTACAGCTCCTCGCTCGGAGCCGTCGGGTTTCTTCCCTTGGTAATTATTAGTTGACGTCAGCCGATTAGGATGAGGTCAGTTTTTCTCTCCGCATTTCTGCCGTGTTAGGGCTGGGGGGCCACTAGCAGACTGAAGGTGAGGTCCCCTCGCCTCTTCTCGCTGTGACAAACGTCTCCTTGAAGTGCGTAGAAACCCCTGTACAACGGACACACGCAGTAACTTTTTCTGTAACCGCAGTCGGGTTCCAGCACGCTCTTTGCAGACTTGCCCCGTGCAGCTCCGCGACGCTGTACGAGGACATGTGAGCATCCCTTTTTTTTTTTTAATCTGGATAAAAGACCCGGTGCTATCGCGTGGGTTGCTGATGACCGCGGTGGCACAGCGAGGACAGGACCCCAGCTCCTTGTCCTGCTGTCAGCAGCAAGGCGGGAGCTGGCACCGCTGGAGCCGTGACCCACTTCTTTCCCAGGAAGGAAACCCCCCAGATCTCCTGGATCCTGGCAGTCGGGACGGGGACGGTCCCAAACCAGCGTGTTTTGTGCTCACGGGGAGCTGGGCAGGCAAGATTTGCCCGCCTGCCTCGTCACGCTCCTCAGTTTGCACCTCTCCGAAGCGTTCATCTGGGCGCGCGTCTGCGTGAGGGAAAACAGAAGGTTTGATTCCTCTCGCAGCTCGCTGAGGTTCTGCCGGGCGGATTGCCGCTTTGCCCTCTCCCACCCCAGCCTGGCCCAGCGCCCCTCCCCGCGGCGTGGGGTGCCCCACGGGCAGAGCCCGAGTGGAGCCCGCCGGCCCGGGCGGCGGCGGCGGCACCAGGGGGTGCTGCCTGATCGTGGCTCGGCGCTGCCGAGTGGGAAGAGCGAGAAGGTGGCTTTATTTTAGCTGTTTGTTGGGGTTTTTTACTATTATTTTTATTTGATTGCTCCCGACTCCTGCCCCGGGGATGACGAAGGTGCCATTAGGCGGGGGTTTCCCACGGCAGTGCGGGGTGCTCTCTGCTCCTTGCTGTCGAGATACGTGACGTTCTGTGGTCTGGGGGAGGAAGATACGTCCTTGTGTTCGTGACCTCTGCCTGCCAGCCCCGGGCCTGCCAGGGCTGCTGGCTGGTGCAGACCCCTCTGCTGGGAGCACCCGGTCGGAGCCGCTCCCTTGAGGCCGTCCCGAATGGCCCCAGCTGGGCTTTTCCTTGCGGCTGCTGCCCCGCGGGGATGGAGGCGATGCCGAACCCCTCCCGGCATCGGCGAGGAGGGGAAGGCTCGGCGTGGGGTCCCCGGCACCGCGTCCTCCTTGTTTTGTCCCTTTGCGCGGAGCTGCCCGTGGGACCTTCCAGGCCAGGGGAGGGAGGCGAGGGCTGGGCGGAGGGAGCACGGAGGAGCCGCGTGTCTCGGGATTTTTATATACTCTCAAATGTCATCGCTGACGTGGAGGGTCCTGCACGGCTGTCCGTGCTGTGCGATGCTCCGCGCCGGCAGGGCTGCCAGCCGGCACCGCGGGAGAAGCTGCCTTAACTCCTTCCCCCACGCAGGCAGCCCCGGTGCCGCGGCGCTGCTCTTCCAGGGCGTCCCGGTGTCGGCGTCCCGATGTCAGAGCCCCGTGCTCGGACTCCCCTGAGCACGCCGAAACCAGACCCTCTCGGTCTGCCCTGCGCGCATGGCCGCTGCGCTGCTCTTGTCGGCCCCGGCTCCGGTTTCTGTAGCCGGTGGCTGGCTGGGGTCTCCCAGGAGCCTCTCCCGGGGCCTGATCCAGTTCTCCCAAGCCCAAGGGAAGCTCCGGTGTTGTTTCGATAGACGGTAAAATCAGGAGGTGGTTGTGCAGGTTTATGATATGCTTAAAAACCGAGGCCAGTATTTGCTTTCAGAATAATCGGGACGAGGCATTGCAGCCGTTCCCGAGCAGAGGCTGGGGAGGCGGCAGGTGCCGGTGAGAAGCAGCAGGAGGAGGAGGAGGAGGAGGAGGATGTAGCTCGGCCTCTTCGGCCATGCCCGGGGTGGGGACGAGCATCCCTCGGACTGCACCCACAGGGGCGGCTGCCCTTGCCCCCCCATCCCTCGGGTCCGCAGGCAGCCCCGGGCGCTTCTCTGGCCAAATGGGAGACGGCTTTCACCCTGGCAGGAGCCACTGCCGGGTTGGAGCGGTGAACTTCCAGCTGGCGACGAGCGCGGGGCTGCCAAGGTCTCCTCTGGGCTGGGCTGCCGCCTGGTCGGCGCGGGCTGTGGATTGCCACGGCTGGCGTTATTGGCAGCACGGATAATGTAGGTGCTTTCCGTTGTACAGAGGAGGAGAAGATAAGGGGCTTGGAGAGAACTTGACTGGGTGACTAAGATAAATTTACTGTACTACAGGAAATCGAAATGTGAAATAAAGATCTCAAACAACTGAAATATTTAAAAAGATACAGAAGTTGGGCGCGCGTGAGAGCCATTCTGAGTGAGCCGGCTCCCGCCGAGACCGTCCCTTATCAATCCATCACCTGGCCCGGCTGAATTTTATAAAAGATAATAGGGTGGAGGGAGAATTGAAATAGAAACTATCCATTACAGAAGGCTGAATGACAGGTTCGCTGTGCAAAATAAGATCATAATTAACAGGAGAGAGACAGAAAGTTTTCCGCTTTCTGCCGCTGTTTGTTTTCCTTTCCGGCTCCGCGGGGCAGGGCGGGCGCACGAGGGGGTCCCGGGCAGGGGCAGACCCCCAGCATCCACCAGCACCCACCAGTTTTCAGGTGTTAGCAAGCGGTGTTGGAAGGAAACCAAACCTACCCGCCATAAATACCTTCATCAACCACGTAATATCTAAGAAATACCTAAGAAAGAGGTGCCTTCGCACGTGTACGAGTTCCCCTGGGTGAGCTGGGGAAGGCGGAGGTGTTCCTGCCGCTGCGCGTCGCAGTCCGGATTTCACGCTGGGTTGACCATCGGACGTTTGCAAACTCTTTTATTCAGCGTCTCCTTTTTTTTTTTGTTTTTGCTGCCTCACGTCCCGCTCTGTTCACGTGGCTTCCACGGGCTGTGAAACCCTGGAAGTTTGCTGAAAGGAAATCCAGACTCTCCTGTGTCTCCTCCTGGGAGGGAAGGAAAGTTTGGTGTCCAGGCCGAGATCCGGTTTGCCTTCACGGTGTCCTGCGGTGTCCTTCCCGCCATGGGTCCAGTGGCATTTTTGTTCCTTATTTTGGGAACGTCTCCTTAGTGCCGCACTTGAGGTACTTCGTGTGCGGCTTTACGGTGGGGCCCTCCGCAATAGCAGCTTTTAAAAAATGCACGTGCTTTTGCAATTTCTTGGTATAAGCGAGGTTGCTTGGTCTCCATCTGCTGCTGCTAACGGCTCTTTATTTTCTCAACGCAGGACCTCCAAGGCCGCCGGCCCGCCCTGCTCTGTGGGACGTCCGGGGTGACTGGAAAAGTGAGTTGCATCTTCTTAATGTCCTATCAAATGCATCTTCTTGATGTCCTATCAGACTTCACCTCCTTTCCTTGCTGCACTCCAACACTCGCTTGTTATTCCTCGTTCAAGCAAATGATGAAATCCTCATGAACATCAGCAGGAGCCAGGTTATGTTCTCCATCTTTAAAATGTCCTTCAAAATATAAATGCCCAAGTGAAAACGTTTCAGAATGTTTTTTCTTCTGGCTCATTTAATTTTGAAGCAGCGTTAGGAGCACTGCTACTACTATTAAACCCAGTATTTAGGCATGTGAAATTGCAGTACGAGTAAAGGAGTTTGTGAAGCACTTTGAGTTGCAATGAGAATAGATTGGGTGGATTTAAATGCTGGGAGCTGGGAAACCGTGCTCGTACATGGGAAGCCTGACAGGGAAATCATCTAGAAAGGCTAATGAAACTCCTGAGTGAAAGGGAACGGCAAACCACGGGCTTGCGACGCTGGGAAGGAAATCGTCCTAATTTGCTTGTGTTTAGTAACCCGAGACATGTAATTAATAACTTGAGTAGGCACATTTGAAAATATATATATTATGCCTGTTTTGAAACCGTCCATCTCTGCGTGTACTGCGCGTAATGCTAACCCTACAGCTAGAGAACCTGCTGCTGATTTATTCGGTAACCCAGAGAAAACTCGATGCTCCATCTTCCTGGGGCTCTGCCTCCCCTGTTGAAACGCAGGAGTTTGGAGGGCTTCAGGCAGATTAGCTAGAGAAGGCTGGGTCAAGCCGTGAATTGAAAATAGAGCAGTGGTTGGGTACCAGCCTGTCTAACGATACGAGAGGTTTTGTGTGCGTGCAAACCCGACCGTCTGCCTGTCACCGAGAGAAGGTCCAACAGGTCACCATGCAAAATGCTCAAATTGGCTCATTTCGGAGATGAGACAACCTAAAAATGCCCAAGGTAGAGGAAATGGACACATCGTTATTTCTTGTTATCTTCATCGCTGCAATCTCCCTGTGCGTTGGAACGCGGTTTAGGACTGAGGTGTCGGTACAAACGCGCGGGGGGAACTGGAGCCTTTCAAGCCGTGCTGTTGAGCTGCCCGGTAGCCTTCAGACTTTGGAAACGAGGCAAACGGAGCCAGCGTGCTGATCCAACACGTTAATTGTGTGGTAACCTTTGCATGACCTTTAGAAAATCTTTGGGTGTGTGAATCCAAAGCCCAGAGCACATGTACTCCTGGGATGCGCAGCGGCATCACTTGGGGTTGAGGTCCTCGGACGGGGGGAGACGCGGGGGTCCGTCCCAACCCGGGCTTTGAGTTACGCCATAACGGTTCGGTTCACTTCTGCTTCCCACGCAGAGCCAGGGCTGGGCAGGGTGGCCCCCGGCTCTCCTGCAGCGCCTAACTTGGGTCTGAGCTTTCTGGTTTGTAGAGTTAGTCCTCTGCAAAGGGGAGTTGGCAAAACTGGGGCTGCCAGCGCTCGCACGACCCCGAAACCTTGCTGTGGCGGGAGCCTTGTGCCTGCACGTCACCCCCTCCGGCTGATGATGCCCCATGATGGTGACCAGCTCTGTCCTGCCTCTGCAGCAGGCAGCCCCCCGGGACGGGTGCAGCCCCCCGGGAGGGATGCAGCCCCCGGGACGGGTGCAGCCCTTGGGATGGATGCAGCCCCGGGATGGGCGCAGCCCCGGGAGGGATGCGGCCCCCCACCCGCGCCCCTCCATCACCCTGGAAGCAATCAAAGCGCGGCGCTGCCGCCAGATTGCCTTGTCCGTTCCAATGATCTTTAACTCCGTTTTTCCCCGAGCAATCAGAAGCACTTTCTCTTCGTCCAGGTGGTCTTTTCCCATTTTGCTCTTTCCAGTCCCAGGACCCAGGGCAGTCACATCTCATCACACCTTTTCGCAAGCCATTTGTACGTCCTGCTTTTTCTGTTGCCATCAATTTAGTCGCAGCCTCCCCTCCCGGCTCCGCTCCCTCCCGTGCTAATCACAGCTTATTTGGGAATGGAACTTGGCCTCCAGAGCCCGGGCAGATGCAAATGCAAATCCCCTGCCCTGCGGCCGGGCTTTCCGAGCCTGTGCCCCTCTGCTTTTCATGCAGACGGGAGGGTGGCTCTCCCCATTTTTTTGGGGAGAGAGTCAATCCCTTTAAAACCTTTCCCCTAGAGAGGCTGTTACAAAGCAGATACAAATGTGGATTTTTAGGAGCGACTTATTGGCTGTTGAGGAAGTGAAGACTGAAAACATGCAGTAACACTGCTTTCCCAACGGTTGAATTATTATTATTATTATTATTATTAACTTATATTAATAACATATTATAGAACAATAATATATACTAATATATAATATATTATTAATGATACTATTATTATAAGAATAACAGGCAGCATCCTTTGGCCACCCGGGTTTCGGCCTTTCCCGCCCGCCGTGTTCCGTGCCCGCGCGCTCCCTCCCGCTCTCCTCCGAGCCAGGCGTCCCTGGCCACCCCACGTGCTGAAGGTTTCTCTGCCCTGGAGGCTCCGTCTGGGGCTGCCCGGGGGCACGTCCGTCCCCGGGGAAGGCAGCCCAGAGCCCTCCCCGCGGGCCGTCCTGCTCTGAAGTGCCGAGGTCCGCGCGAATTAAAACCACCGCCTCTTTTGTCCTCAGCTTGCCCGGGCTTCAACCTGGGCTAGAAACCAGTCGGCAGCAGATTGCAAACCACAGCATCGTCTGCGTGGTGTATCAATAAAAAAGACAATTGCAAGGATACGGAAATAAAAGAGCACTTAATAGGAAGTCCATCCTGTCTCCGGTGCACCGAGCACCAACTCAGCAAAACACTTTAACTGTGTGATTAAATACAAGCTCGCTCTTAAGTCCATCGCTGTTCAGCAGAGCAGTTTAGCGAGCGCTGAAGTACGTTGCTGAACGAGGGCTTTGCTATCTTTCTGGTTTTCCTTGGGCAGAAGAATTAAACTCACGTCGGTATCGCCTATTAATAAGGCGGCAAGTAGCCGAGGCAGTACTCGTGCAGTGCAACAGAGCTCATCATTTTTGTATATGTGAGCAATTAAGCTGCACCAGGAGGCCTATGTCTTTATATCATCGCCTAATGACAGTGCAAAAGTATGCAGGGGAAGGAGAGGGGAATAAAAAAATCACATCCATATTTAATTGGCAAAGTTATCACCTTCGCTTCAGAGCCCTAATTTACAGCCCTTCTGGCCGATTTCCAAGTCAGATCTATTTCCCCAGACTGGAAAGCGAGTAAAGCGTCCTTATATTATACTTCTGCAACAAAATACCGCTTGAAAGCTCGTGAGCACGCTCCCAACTGCAGTAAGTAACAGATAGTCTCTTTTCTTTGCAGCAAATGAAGATATCTTTGCGCTGTTAAATTCCTTTCTTTTTTTTTTTTTTTTTTTTAAGGAAATTATTTGTGTTATTATTATTATCCAGCACCACGCTTGCCCGTCAGGTCAAATTTTTTATTGCACTAAAACAAAAAGCCATCTGGAGCTCCTCGCATCCTGCTCTCGGTACCAGAGAGTGGCAGCGTGTCCCTTCTCTACGCCAGCGTTTTGATTCCTCCCAAGGTCTTTTTTTTTTTTTTTTTTTAATAAGAAATTCTCCAGTCCGTTGGTTTCATGCCTGTGTCCCCTAGGTCTCTCTAGTTCTTGATTGTGCTCCGTGGGGCTCAGCATCCTTACGCCCCGTCCCTTGGCCGCGTGTCTCTCGGGGCGGCAGCGTCGCTGGAAAGCGGAGCGCGGTCGGGGCTGTCCGCTCTCGTTAGGCGTGTGGGGAAATCCATCGCTCTTCCAGGGCACTGTATCTGTTCAGCCAAATACCTCATTTACCAGCTGCTTCATTTTGTCGTGCAAGCCCTGCGGTGGTCCTGTCGGTTTGCAATGCTCTGCGGGGGCCCCAGGGTTGCACTGGGGCTATTCAGCTTTTTCTCCCCTCCTCTCCTCCCTCCTCGGACGGAGCTGAGCCCCGGCTGGTGGCGGAGGCGGCCGGACCTCCAGGTTTCGTAAAGCACCTCGGGACTCCCCGGCTGCCTTCGAGCGTACGCGGCAGCGGTGTCGGACGGCTCCTTCCCGCGTTGTCCCTGCGGCCGGGGCAGAGGAGAGCTCCGGCAGCCGCCGGCAGCGACGGTGGGGGACCTGAAACGGTGGTGGGGGAGCGGGTGTGGCCCCCGTTCACGGCACCGGGAACGACCGCAGGAAAATCCCACCAGGAAAGAGCGGGCCTGGCCGCCTACCCCTTCTTGGCTTGGCCACCCGGTCCTTCTTGGCTTTGCAGTGCCCCGTGGCAGGGGATAGGGCTTTACCGTGTTCTGAAGAGGCAGAGGAAGAAGAAAAGGGAGAAAAAGGAGAGGAGAAATATCGATAACTTCCATTTCCTCAAGCCCAGTTACTAGCCTTTGACACTTCTCACCACTTCAGCTTCACTAAGCCCGGCTCTCTGAAGATTAATTGATGTAGGCCACTCAACCTATTTTCAAATCCCTTTCAGTTACCATTTAAAACCTTCTGATTTATTTTTTTTGATAAAGTCACCAAGGCTTTTTATGGATTCTCAAATGATTGTCCAGCTTGACAAATTGGATTCTTAAAGCTGGTTCTTTAAAGAAAAGGATGCGGTTTGACGAGACAAGAAACAGCTCATCTTTGAGACAGGGGGATAAATAAAAAAAGAAAAATCCCATTCTTTGAGGCGGGTGTTACTCAATGGGTGTCTCGCTCGTCACTGATAATCTTATCTGTCTGTGATGGGAAGGGACCCACACAAAGGGGCCCCGGCCGGGCCGGAGGGCTGATACGCCTCTGATTAATAGGACTGTCCAGCCCGCGCAGAGCCTCGGGGAAGGTGATTAATGCCATTTGAGATGAACTCCGACCCCCTCCCCTCGCCAACACCGCGCTGGGGACACCTCCTGCCGCCGGTGATGGATCGGCTCCTGCCTCCCGCTCCGCGCGCCGGGCAGGGTGGGGGCGGCCGGGTCGTCGCCCCCGGCTTGCGCTGAGGTTTGTAAGGTCCTGTCGCTCCCCGGTGCTGCAGTTGATGTTTCCGGTGGAGTTTTTATTGTTCTGTGCTCAAACCCTGTTTTCCACTGGAGTCCAGGTACCCGTCGTGTCACCCCAGGCTTTGCAAACAGCAAAACCGCGTTCGTGTCTAGCGTAGGGATGGGGCAGAGCAGCCGCGGAGCCTGAGCGACGCGTTTCTGATCTTTACGAACCCGCACAAGGACGCTCCTGTAAGATCGCTTCCGTACCTGCTGGCAATCAATGCAAACGTCTTTTTGGACGTGCCTGGATAAAACCCGTGTGCGGAAACCTAGCCGAGGCAGCGGCACCTCCGCGAGCAGTCGTCCTGAAGCGAGGAGCCCTGAGAGAGGAGCTGTCTGAAAGACCTGTCTGCCCTCTGAAGATCAGGCCCTCCGAGACGTGCTCAGGCGAGGCACCTCGGAAGACGAGCGTCGCTGGGAGCTCCGTGGTGCCCTGGGCGATGGGGCTGCCCTGGTGGGCTTTGTCACCGCACCCGTGGGCTGGCGCCGCTGCTCCTCTGCCTGAAGGTCCAGCTCGGAGCGACCGAGGAGGTGCTCGGCCCTGGCCGCGCAGGGCAGCCACCCAGACGGGTCCTGCAGGGCCACCGCGGGCGGCGGCGGCGGGGCTGCGCGGCGTCACGCTGCCGGCGGTTCGTCTTGGGCTGCGGGGAGAAGGAGAGCGGCGAGGAGAGGGGACCTCTGCGCGTTGCAGCCGCAGGGCTGCAGCCCAGCCGGGAGCCAGAGCATTCGGTCTTCCCAGGCAAGACAAGATATCGTCTCTTTCTGTTTAAGTAATATTGTAACGGCAGGCTTTTGCTTTTCGTTTTTTAATTGACTACCTTTATTTTGAAAATTTCACACCTAGCAGTTACTCTGAATAATGGAAATGTATCGTAACTCCTACCTGTTCTCCGTATTGAATGACTCCAGGTGATACTTTATATCTTATTATGATTATTTATTATGATGTCCAGTTTAGTTCCGTAGCAGAGGGAGATCATTAACCTCTCCTGCAGTAAAGAGAACTCTCTGTGTTGTTTTCAAAGCCATTAAAGCTTTGAGAACGCCTCTGATTTTTTTTTTTTTTTTTTTTTTAACTAAAAAACCTACAGGGCTGCAGAATAAAATGCTGACACAGGTCGGGTAATGCAGGAGGAGCGCAAACCCTCCCGCTGAGTCTCGCTGAACTGCAAACGGAGCTCCAGAGTAAGGAAGAAGTTATTTGCTTGTTAGAAAACACGCCGGTGGCACTGGGGACCCCGATGCAGGTTTTGGTGCTGCTGAGAGACGAGGAGGTGGCTTCGGTCTCAGGAGGGCTGGGAGATGCCACCTGGGGTCTCCGAGGACGAGTGTCCCCGTGTCCCCAGGCCGTGCGTGGGCAGAGGGAGGTGGGCGCAGGCTCCACCGGGTGCCCCTCTGCGGGGGTCTCCAGCCGTTTGGGCTGGTCCACGCGCGTCAAAGCAAATTCCCTTGCTCCTCCAAGAAAACCCGTAGAAGCCCCGTGGTCCGTTGTCACCTCGGTCTGCTCCTGTTAGCTGCGCTGGTGTTGGGTGCTTTTTCATGCGGGTTTTCGTGCACTGTGCCTGCCTCGGTGAGAGCAAGGAGTGTCTTTTACAGATTACTGCTTTCAGCAGCTGCATATGGTCGCTTAAGGTCTATTTATGGCCACCCAATGCCATCCGCAGATGCTGCTTGTGGTTGCTGGGCCTGCACGTAGTGGGAATGGGGAGAACCTCTCCGTTCTCCTTGGCTAGCTGAGGTTTCAGCTCCGATATGGCTAATTGCTGGACACACAGTTCAGCCTGATGGGAGGTTTAATTAGTCATAGGGGGAATTTATCTGGAGAGAGATGGAAGCAGATGCTGTGTCTCCCACCCGGGCAGGTAGCTCCTGGAGATGTGTATCCACTCTGGAGACGGCGTTTTGCTCGGGACCAAGAGGTGATCCCGATTAAAGCCCTGCCTGCAGTAAGAGGGATGCTCGCGTCCTGCAAAGTCACCTTGCCTCCCAGTCCACGTCGTGTTCCTTCACACCCAAAAGATCCTGAAATAAGATGTTCCCCATCTCAATATAACCACAGGCTACTTCAACATGATGGCTGATGGTAATAAAGCCTTTGTAGATGTCCCCGTTTTTTTGGAAGCATATCGTGCTGACCATATGGCTGGGGAATACGGAGGCTACATTCATGATGGGATGCTAATGAATTGGTAACTTTATCTGGCCTGTCTGTGCCTCTCAAAAACAAGAAAATGCTGTTCATTAAGCTCTTGTTAAAGTGCCATCATAAAGAGAAAAGCATTTCTATAGAAGAAGTGCTGCAATCCCTTGTTAGTCTCTTCCCAGGTCTTCCAGATGAAATTTGCTCTGTTTGAAAGCCAGGAGATGATTTTCCTCATGGCTGTAACTACATTGCTCGTGTTCTAGCTGCACAAACTTGCTCCTACGGCTGCGATGCATCTTGGGGGAGGTGAGTATTTGCTTTTCTACTAAGCAAACACCGTGACTTGAGGGAATATTGAGAATTAGGTGCTGTTTTCACAAGGCCACCTACCCCAAGCAGCTGTGGCCCCACGTACCTGCTTGCAGCACCTCCGTCCCCATGTCCTGGCGAGCTCTTTCCCGTGTCGGATGCTGCCTGAGAATGAGTCTTCATCGCACAGGGAAACACTGTTAATGCCATTTAAAAGATTGAGGTGTTGAGGCCCAAAAGAAGTTGAAGGATGTGCCTACCTGGGAACGGAGCCCCAGTCTCTGGACACCCACCCGGGGCTGTAGGCACCAGAGCAGAGCATCCATCAACCCAAGGTTAAGTAGGCAGGGACCCCTCGGCGGTCTGAGCCTGGTGTAAGCAGATGAATAATAATTATGGAATATTATTATTATCCAGAGAGCATCTGTAACTCTTCCAGCCGATCGTGTGGTGTAACCTTGCTGCCTGAGCAGAAGTCCTTGCTGGCTCCTAACCCATCACAGGAGCTTTCAGCGTCCCATGTCACCCAGGGGAGCTGGATGAAGACGCCTGGACCTGCGAAACACAAACTGCTGTAAGCGGTGACCTGCTGAGCTGCCAGCCGAGCCTCTCGTGGTGGGTGCTGTGCCTGGGTCAGACGCTGGTATGCAGCCCTCGTCTTCTCCTGGGCTACGAGGAGGTCTCACCCTGTGTAACCCACCGTAACACCAAGGTCGGGTGGCAGAGCTGTTCTGTTCAGGCCACTTGTTTTCCGCTCGGTGTCAAACTGCTGCTCTCTCCGCTGCTGCAGAGAAGGTGAAGCTCGCAGGCAGTGGTCCTCATGCCAGTCTCCAACACCGGTGGACTTTTGCTTGTAGAAGTTGTGCTCAATGTACGGAGAGCAGCGTGCATCCCACCACTGGCAATGGTGTACGGAGAGCAGCGTGCATCCCAGTGCGGGCAATGGTGTACGGAGAGCAGCGTGCATCCCAGTGCGGGCAATGGTGTATGGAGAGCAGCGTGCATCCCAGTGCGGGCGACGCTGTACGGAGAGCAGCGTGCATCCCAGTGCGGGCAATGGTGTATGGAGAGCAGCGTGCATCCCACCGCTGGTGACGCTGTACGGAGAGCAGCGTGCATCCCAGTGCGGGCAATGGTGTATGGAGAGCAGCGTGCATCCCACCGCTGGCGACGCTGTACGGAGAGCAGTGTGCATCCCACCGCTGGCGACGCTGTACGGAGAGCAGCGTGCATCCCAGTGCGGGCAGCGAGCACTCAGGCGCCCCAGGGGCATCCTGCATCCTTCAGTTAAAATGCGAGAGCGTGTTTGTGGCTGACGCGCTGCATTAGTCTGGGTTTGCAGAGACGCCGTGCTGAGCAGTGCGGAAGCTGAGTGACCCTTTACCATCGCCCCAAGAGCCTTTAGGGCCTGGGTGCTGGAGGAGCGCGAGAGGTCCGGGCAGGCCGGGCTGGTGCACGCCGCCGCGGGGGCTTGCGGAGGGAAAGAACAAGAGTTTGAGATCGGAGAGGAAACTAGGCCAGAAAATGCAGCAGATAGTTTGCAAAAGGATGATCCAAGCAGCTTTGATATGGATATGTTCCCTCGCAAAGACACGGCGCTGGAGAAGCTCTTTATCAGTGTCAGGCGATGACAAACGACAGCGGGGGAAAGTCACGGGGCTGCAGCGCGTTGTCGCAGCTGCAGCACCTTGGAAATGATACAGGTATCGCCGCTGCTCGGTGCCTCGGGGTCCCGCTTCGGCCTTAATTAATCACGGAGAAAAAGGATTGTCTTTTCTTCTGTTCTTTTTATAGCACGATAAATGAGGGAGGGAAGATGAGGAAGAGGAAAATTGCACGTGGGCACATTTGGGGAAGATCGTACCCCATCCCCGGCTCGCACGCAAAGACGTTGCTGCCTGACTGGCCAAAGTCGTTAGGAAACCGCGTCGGGTAGGGAGGGGAGGGGAGGAAGAGGAGGGGAGGCAGCAGCAGTCGAACGGGCGCTGCGGGCTGGGACCCTTCCTGCAGGGTGCTGCTGGAGGCCAAGGATGGCCCAAACCAGCAAGGCTGATTAAACAAGAAATAAAAAAAAGGGGGAAAATCAAGAGTTTCTTACCATTACCTCCAGTCCTTTTTTTTTTTTTTTAAGAGTTCCCTTGAAGCCTTGTCTATATAAATGTTGAATTATATGGTTCTTTGACTCTTTACTAGAAATTGCTCTGAATTACTTTTTTTATATAATCTGTTTCATTTCCAGCACTCTGCCGTATCTCGCAGAGGAATATCTGTAGCTGTCGACTGGCTCATTCTCCTGCTGCCAGGCTGCTGTGCTGCGTCTTCTAATAAAGTTGCCCTCTGTTCCACTACAGGGCAGTAATCTGTAATGAAAATTTTATATGAGTGGTTGGGAAATGGAGTTTGAATCTGGGTTTCAAGTATGATTTTCATAATACCCCAGGCATATATACGCACGATGTTTGGGGATGCGGAAATAAAAGGGATCGTTTCCCGACAACCGTGTTTTCTTTAGACCCTTTCTCGATGGGATCGCTGGAAAGGTTTGTGCCTCGGACCTCACCCTTGTCAGCCCCCGGTTACGGTGTGAATTTGGGATGGGGCGTCACCGAGACGTGGCAGCACGGTCATCCGTCCCCACGGGGATGGCAACGTCCCCGCGTAACCTGCAGGAGAACGGGGCTGCTCGGTGGCACTGCTGTCGCCCGGCGCCGTGCTTGGGGCTGCAGCAACCCTTGCCAGAGCAACCCAGCCAGCGGCATTCACGGGTCCTGACGGTGGGCTCGGTGATAGGTGGTATCTGAAGAAGTGAAAGGAAAAATGACGCTGTTTCTCTTTCTAGAGGCTTCAGACCAGATGGGGAATTTTATACGGGCGTCATCTCTGTCCCGCTGGGATCAGTGGAAGACTCTTCATCGCCCTCGCTGAATTTGGCTTGTCCTCGATAAGTCCCGCTTCTGGACTAGGCGGGCTGTGGGTTCAGTCCAGCGCAGCCTTTCGGATGCCCTCGTTGCCCGTGAAGGCAGCCTTCACGGCTGGGCTCGCTGGGTTATTAAGGTTTGCACGCAGCGTCTGCGTGCGCACGTATATGAGCGTCTGTATTTCCATTGCGGTGATGTTTTCAGTGGCTGCAGGTGCCGGTTACAAAGAAGGTGAGGAAAATCCTCAAAAACGTGGGGGAACTAAAGTCTCTGCGGAGGTGGCTGACACCTTCCCTGGTCTTCTAATGCAGGGCTGACCTCAAGGATGGGCGCTGGGAGAACAGAGCCCGCGTGCTCCTGGACGTGGGAACGATGCCATGCGGCCCCGGCGCCCGGCAGGGTTTGGCAGGAGGGGACGCTCGGTCTCCACGCTGCAAACACCTCCTGGAGCGTCCTGGGGGTCCCGGGCAGCCCCGGCCCCGAGAGGAAAACCCAGGAGCGATGTCAAAGCTGCCGGTCCTGTGCTCCGGTGGCAGCACCTTGCTCTGGGGTCACGGCTGAGTGCCGGGCAGGGTGCCCTCCCATCGGGCAGGGTCTGCGGGTGCTCCCGCTCGCTGGCCGCAGAGGTGTCCGCTCTGTCTGGCCGCGTGGTGAACAGGTCGGTAATTTCTTCTCTGCTTGCCTGGGATGAGCCCTGCCCTTTCCTTCTCCCATATGGTATTTTTCTTGTTGTTATTGCTATTACCGTAATTATTCTATGAAAACCGGTTAAATGCGGAGCTGCTGGACCGGCACTGGGGTCCCTCCTGTGCCGTGACCAGGCACAAGCGCTGTTGAGACCCCAGCCCGCTGCCTCCCCGGTGCGGAGCAATTGCCGTGGCGGTCACCGTGGCCCGGGACGGGATGCGGGCAAACGCTCAGGCTCAGCCGCTGCTGTTTGAATTTGGCACGTCTATGCTAAACGGGCCGTATTAGCCCTCTCCGGGGTTGATCAATATTTAATGTGGAATTTACAAAGATTGACTTGAGGATGCGTTTAAAATTGGAGCATTAGCCGTAGGTGGCAATTTCTGAGTCGCAGCAGTAGGGTTTGATTATTTAGAGAGATGGCATTTCGTACATTTAAAATAATCCTTAGGACTGCGGGGCCCGCTGCAGCCTTCTCTTCCCCTAAAGTGTTGACTTTTCAATTGTTGTGTTTATTTATGTTCAATATTAATCACCCCGTCTGCTCGCTCAGCGCGGGGCTGGGCTGACGGGGCTCGCGTACCCGGCGCTGGCAGTGCCGGCGACGCAGCTCGGCTCCCTTTCAGGGTTCGCCGTTGTACTGGGGTCCGGGAACCGAAGCCGTTTCGGGAAGCGGCGTCTCCGCTGTGCCCGGCGCGTGCTGGCTGTGCCAGGGTGCTCCGGGCTGGGGGGATGGCACCCTGCGTGTCCCCGCAGCACGGGCATCGATGCGCACCCGTTTAGGGAGGTTAATATTTAAACCGGGCGAGACTCCACCACCTACGCCAGGCTCGGGTGCTGGGCAGAACCCCCGCGCCGTGCCGCTTGCCTGCCGGGGGACGTTGCCATCCCAGCCCTTGGGAACCGGGCTGGTTTCTCTCCTCCCACCCCCAAATTCTCACTGTGCTCTATTAATCTCCCACCGCGACGAGGCCAGGGCGGGACGTTATGCACGCACCCGATACGCACGCACATAGAGACTAATGAAATTGCTGTTTTATCTTGGTTTGCTCGTGCTGCGAGCTACATTAATAAGAGCTGACAGGTTTGAAATAGCTGATCTGCGTTGATTCAGGTTGCGAATGCAGCAATCACGAGAGCGACTGGGCCATGGGATTGAGCGCGGGGACTTTTCGGTTTATGGGCTGGAGCTGTAAAGGACGGCTTCACCGAAACCCAAAGCGTCCCGAGGCGTGTATGCGGCCAGAGCTCCCTCTGCGCTTGTCTACGTAAAATGAATTCAGGCTTAAATGAGAAAAAGAAACTGCACAGCCCGGGTCGTGGAGGGCCAGAGGCGCGACAAGGCGGTGGCTTCTGCCTTGCTGATGTCCTTGGGCTGCACCCGCGGGTGCCAGCCGCCTCCCGGGTCCCTCGGCTTTGGTACCGGGTCCCTGGGAGGAGAGCTGGCCCCTGGGCCAGCGCTCAAGGGAAGGCAGGAGTCCGTGCGGTGCCGCCTGCCTCTCTGCGGGCAGCGGCGGTGCAGGCGGTGCCGGTGCTGGCTCTGCCGCGGGCACCGGCTCCCGGAGCCACGGCGCTTCGCCTGAAATTCAGATTTCGCCCGTGATGGCCGAGCCAGCTCTGCCCCCCCTACCTGGGCGGCTTGCAGGTAGAAAGACAGAACGGCAGCTCCTAATTTATTGTTTCTTAGCTCAGCGTTGCAGAGCCCAGGGGTGACTCCAGGCTTTCGGGGCGGTGGGCGGTGAGCAGATTTATTCCCTTCCTCTTGAGGCGACCACAGATCTGGCCCCAAATGTAACCCATCTCTGCAGTCCTTGCGAGGAGAAGGAAACTCTTGCAATTGCTTATACGACGGGGAGAAATTGTTTCCCGTCCTCCCCTTTATCTAATTGTTCTACTAAGACTTTGCTCAATTTTGTATAATTAAAAAGCTTGAAAACAGCTTGTTTCATGTATGGAAAAGGAGCACAACATATGGTAGTGACAGAGCTGTTCGTAAATATGAATGTTTTTATATTAAAAAAAAAAAAAAAGTGGAAACGCATTACTAAAACCATCGGTGAGGAGAGCCGGGGCACCCATGGGTGCGACGTCAGCCGCCCAGCCCCGTGACCGCGTGATGACACCGGCTGTTTTATTGAAAACTTCAATGCTGGCGATTCTCTGCTCAGCCCCGCAGCCCCCCCCGCTGCTTACGTACCCCGGGCCGGGCCGCGCTGCCCCACGGGGCTGGGGGTGCCCGGGAGGGGCGCAGGGCCCCCGCTGCAGAGACGGATGAGGGGTGGGACCCCTGGGACCCCCCCAGTGGGACCCCCCCATGGGCTCAGCGCCAAATGCCACGGGCGGCAGCGGTGCTGGGGGGGGGGGCTGTTGGGATCTGGCTGTCGGCGGGGGCCGGTGGGGTCCGTGCTGGTGGGATGCCGGGTCTGGTTTGTGCGGCAGGTCCCTGCTTTCATACAAAATAGCACGTGCAAAAAAATAAGGACTTATTTCCCCTTCTCCTCCCCCCTCAAATTGAAGCACAAATATGACAAGTGTTATGATTAAGGCTGAGCTGCGGCCCCGAACATCTCTCCCCTTGCAGATTACTATGTAAATCAGCCACTTAATATTGCTGCTTCCCTTCGCCGCGCGGTGTGTGCAAGGGTGGGGGTGCTGGGGACGTGCTGGGTGACAACCCCGGCCCGCGGCGGGTCACGCGCCGCCGGGCTGGCGGGGTGGGGGACACGTACGCCGCGTCGGAGCGGTTCATGTGGCGCGTGCGAGACCCGGCTAACGCGAACCTGACCGAACGAGTCCCTTCGTCGGCCTTTTTAATAGTAATTTGTGTTTTTCCCCAGCACCTCCTGTCTGAAAAGCCGAGACGGTTTCCGGCGCTGGGTAACGAAAGCAGCATCCCTGGGGACGCTGGGGAGAGGAGCTGCGACCTCTCCGTGAGCTTACGCCGCCCCGAAGCGCTGACGAGCTGCCTTCGGCGCGCGCTGCCTGCAGTCCGCAGCGCTCGCAACACGCTGCTGCCGCCCTGGAAGAGGAGGTGCTGTTGCCACCGCCCTCGCGCCGTAAAACTCGGTTTTCCCGGTAAGAGGTGGTGGTGACGGCTCTGGGTGGCTACGGGGGCCGTGCACCGTGCTGGGAAGAGGCTGGGCTTCGTCCCTGCCCAGCTGGCCCCTCTGCTCTCCGTGCACAAACACGATCCATCCATAGGTCTGGAGATGGAAAAGGAGGTGCAGCTTGACGGGTGAGCGGAGCGAAGCGCCCATGTACCACGTGTCTGATCTTGTTTCCCCTGGAGCCGGGGCTGGGGCTGCAGCAGAAGCTGCTGGGGCCGAGGGGTGCAGCGCCGTGGGGTTCGGGTTTGGGATGCTCCCGGCAGTCCTCCCTGTGCTCGGTGTGGTCCCGTCAGACCAACGGGTCTCCAGCCCCTCCAGCGGGCACCCGCCTCGGGTCGCTCCCCTTATTTAACGTCGCACCTCTAACGACCGCCGTGCACGAGGCCGCCGGACCTGGCTGGTCCAGGAGGTGCTGGGTTCTGCTGCCTTCCCGTTGCAGCCTGCTTCATCCCCTCCACCTCCCCTCGGCTGGGGACCTTAGTGTTTAACACGTGCTTTAATAACTCCCCCCCCTCGAGTAAACCGAAGGCTGTTCGTTTCTGTTGGTTTTTAGTCTCGCTTATTTTGCTGCTTATTTTGTAAGAAGATTGAAACGGCAGCAGGACGCGCTGCGCTGCGTTGTGGTGCACGTTGCAAAGCTGTGATGATGGAAATAGTTTCAGAGTAAAGACATTATTAATGAAGGCTCTAACCGGGGAAGGTACGCCACGCTCATGTACCTGATCTCGCCCGGGTTGTTCTTGACCAGCACATCCATCTATTGGTTGTATTCATCCATTTTTTAAAATGCCTTCGCTGCGGATGTCAGCCTGCCTGGGAGTTTTGTGCCATTTAAAAGAATCAAAACAAATTAACTCCGAAAAGTTCACGCCTGAAACGCTGCCGCTTCCCAGCTCCCGGGCTGCGAGCGAGGGGGGAGCCCTGGGGGACGGCACCCCCGGACTTGCTTGTGGGGTGGCCACAGACCCTGGGCATCCTCACAGAGCCGTTCCGGATGGCTTAGCTGCGGCAGGACGGGGCTAAGCTCCCGCTGCCGTCGCAGGGCGCAGAGCTCGGGAGCAGGGCTGGGGCTGGGGAGCACGGCCCCGTGCTCCGCTCGGCGGAGCTGCTTGTCCACGAGAAATGCAAATACGGGACAATCAGCCTCTGCGGCAGCAAAGTAAGATGTGATGAAACCCAATCAGTTAATCTTCACTTCAAGGCAGTGGAAGAATTGCAGATGAACGTGGTTTTAAATAACTTTTTGGTTTTTTTTTTCCTCACCAGAGCTATTCCTCTGGGTTTTTACTGGAAAAACCCCTCGTTTCAGCTTGTATCTTGCACAAAGGGCTGCTGGGTTCAAAGCCCGCAGCCGGGGAGTCTTGGCAGAGCTCTACTAGTGCATCCTCCTGCGCCGTTTCGGTTCCTGAAAAGGCACCTCTGTTCTTGCCGGCGGCCCCGCTGGGCCTCCAGCCGCCGGAGGAGGGTCCCATGGGACCATCGCGGGGACCCCCTGCCTGGGACCCCGGGGTGGTGCCCCCGTGGGACGCTGCCCCCAGCTCCAGCCGCCCGGCGCGGGAATAAACGCTGCGGGAGCAAAATGGTTCGACAGATAGAGCTGACGAGCATGAGAAAAAGAAGGTTTTGAGACCCAGATAGTAATCAAGGCTAATTTGTTGATTTGCCATCCGGAATCATTGCTTGCGTTATTTTTTTCCCCCTACACAATTTGCCGCCTGCCTTCGGGGAGGGCGGGGGGAAGCGCGAGCCCTCCATCCTCTGCCGAGCCTCGGAGCGAGCTCCTTCTGCCTGATTAAGGGCTGTCAGGATGATTGATGGGTTCTTGCCGGAGAAGGTGAGTCCCTTCGCCGAGGCAGCTGGGTTTGACAGCCAGGCAGCGACTGGCCCTCGCTGACACCCTCCTCTTCAAATACCTGTATTTTCCCAGCCCGGACAATACGGGGCCGTGGCTCCGGCGTGCTCTCCGCTGCGTGACAGCGCGTGTCCTGCGAAGGTCAAAAGCCTCCGAAGCCCAGGCGTCCTCCCCAGCACGGCGGCTTTGGTCCCTGGATAAGGGCCGGAGGAGGAGGGGGCCGGCGCGGGCGCAGCTGGAGGGTGGGCAGCTCCCTGGCAGGGTCGGGGTTGCCCCTTGCAGCAGGTCGCCGCGGCTCTGCGGGCGAGGGCTCCGGCCGTCCTCTGGCTGAGGATGAAGGGGTTTGGGTCAGACGCCGAAGGTGCGAGGGCGATGTGGTTTTTCTGAGGTCAAACGGCAAGCGGGAGGGCGAGCTGCAAGTCCTCGCTCTTCCAGTTGCCGCCAAACCAAGTTGGTTGACCCTTGGTGGGCAGGGTGTGGTGACGGCCGTGCTCGGGCGTCTTCTGCTTGGGTGGTGAGCTCCTCGGGGCTGGGATGGCTCCGGCACCGTGCGATGCTCAGCCCCAAGTGCTGGATCCCCTGTTACCGCAATGTAAACCACACGGGGTGCTCCAAGACGTGTGCCTTGACCCGGGGCCGGTGTGACCCCGAGGAGCCGGGCAGGTCCCTGGGCTGGCGGTGGACGTGACCCACCCTTGGTGGAGGCACTTCGGGAAGGGCAAGTGGGGCTGCATCACCCCAGCCCCCTCGAACAAGGGTGGCTGAAGCACCCCAAAGGGAGGAGCTGGTGGAGCCAAACCGCAACGGGCTGAGCGTTCTTAATAAAGAGGGGACTTCAGATGCCACCGCTGACGTGGCAATAAAATAATTGCTCGTTGACGTGCAGTAACTGAATCATTCTCGTTGCTCAGCACGTAGCTCCTTAAGACGTTCCCCAACTTGTGCGGTAACGTGCGTTGTGTGGCAGGGTTGGTTTGTGGATCCGACACTGCTGCGGGACGGGGATCCTCAACATCGGGAGAGCGCTGGGGCAGCGAGGTCAGCCCTGCGCTTGGCCTTCAGAGGGCAGAGCCAAGGTAAAACCCGTCAGTGATGGGTTGTCTGACTTCCCCGCACCTCCTTGGGCAAAGGCTGAGCTTTGCTGTGGCAATATTTGTAGTAGGTGCTTTTCTTCGCTTTACCAGGTAAGCCCTTCCAGCGTCCCCGCGGCCGAGCCCTGGGGCAAGGCGAGCGTTTGACACGGCTCTGCATCCTGGTCCCTCTCTCTCTGAAGAACACAAACCTCTGGGAAGATGCCGAGCCTTCCTGAGACGCGCCGAAACGTTTCCGTTTCATGCCGAGGTGTGAGGAAGCGGAGGGCAGGTCGGGCTGCGGGCCAGCCTCTGCCGGGGCTGCGGGCTGGGGGCAGAGGTCTTGCAAATAGACATTGAAACGTCCTGGTGGTACGTTGAAGTTCTGGGTGGAAAAGGGCGTCGGCGGAGCCATAAAAGCGTACGTCAGAGGGAAACAAACGGGCGCCTGGAGGTAGCTCTAGTAACAAATGCGTGTTTTTTCCAACTGTCGAATGCTCGGCGTGCCCTGCCCGGGAGATTTCCCCGTGTTTCAGCAGCACGGCAGCGTGCTGGGGGAGGAGGTGACCGTTCAGGCTGCTTTGCGTGGGAAGAAAGGGGGGGGGCAGGCTGGGTGTGGGTGCTGTCAGAGAGGGACCCCCCCCGCCTGGGTCTCCCCGGGACCCCAGAGCCAGCCGGGTGCCGGGGCTGCGACGGGACGCTGGAGCTAACTGGGGAGGGCAGCAGCCCAGCGAAGGCTGCCGTGGGTTTTGCAAAGAGGAGCGAAACCCGCGTCCGACGTCTGTGGCACGTGGTTTTGATGAAACCTCCCGAGGCGTGGTGGGGCAGGAGGAGAAGGTGGCCCTGGTGCCCCCCTGCCTTCGGCGGCTCTGCAGGAGCTCCTAAGTGTTATTTTTGGGTGGGCAGCGCCCTTCTCCTCGGGGGGGCGGGTGCCGACCCAGCCTGCCGCCGCGGGGAAGCCGGTGGGGAGCGTCAAGCTATGGAGAAGCGCAAAAGGCACGCAGCTCCTCGGGGTGATGCTGGAGACCTTCCCTGGGGTAACAAACACCGCTACCGGGGGGGAAGGGGAATTCGGCGCTTCTTGCAGCTCACACGGTGCTTGGGAAGGGGCATCTGTCCTGGAGAACGTCATGAACAGATGCTCCAGTGCTTATTATTTTAAAAGCTCTGCATTTAAAACGTGTTAATTAGGAGGAGTGAGGAGAAACATCAGCAATTCCAGCTGATCATCCACAGGAGCCTCGTACGGGAAAATAAATGATAGAGTGCAAAAATATGGCCTGGAATCACTGGGTAGGTGCTGGGCTTTGCTCCCTGGGACCACGGCCAGCTAATCCGGACGGGGTATCTTCGAAGACCTGACAAGCAGGGAAATCTGCCTGGAACGAGTATTTACTTCAAACCTGAGACGACCTATGGATGGAGCAGCTGAGGTTTGTCAAAGCGGACGTGGGAATTTCGTGTGCGTGTTGCATACACCGTCAGACGCTGCCGGTCTGGCTGGAGAGCTGCAGAGGAACGCCAAGACAAGCCCGGTTTGAGCAGCCTCCTCCAAAAACCCAGTATGGCTTACTGGGAGCCGCAGCCGGTTAGCATCTCCTCGGCGCGCGGTGCGCCTGCCCGGTGCCGTGGGTTTGTGCGGAGGTGCTGGCTGCGGAGGTGCTGCTGCGAGCCGCGGTGCTGCCGGCAGAGAAGACCATATACCGGAAAAAAAAATCTTACTTAAGTCTTTGCAAAGCCACAGATAATGCACTGCGAGAGTGAACAAGCAGGATGAAAAATAATTGCACTCCTATTTTTCTCCAGCTTTTCTTATCAATGGCTTTATCACCTTTGGTTTTATTTTACACCTTATTTAGACTTTACTGTAATCCCAGCTATTTCACCATTGACACCTCCTTAATACCTTGTCTAACACCTCTGACACCTCTGGCTAATGCCCAGGCCCTTCTTCAGCACAGAACAGCTCTAGCAAAAACGGAAAAGAGCTAAAATGGAGAGAGAGAGAAAAATTATTTGCTGCCCAGGCTCTGTGAATAATAACCTTTGAGGAGAAAGGGTGGGGGCCAACCTTCCCCGCGCAGCTGAACTTTGGTATCTACCCCCATCAGTCCGCATCTGCCCGTTTCTTATTATTTAAGGCTCGCGCAGCGAGCGTTACGCAGGAGGAAGAGGAAGCGAGAGGATTTATTGTTTGAGGGAAACTGCAACCTATGAAGGCTCAACTTAGTGAACTGAAGCAAATTAATTCATCTTACTTAGACGCCCTGCGCTAAGTTCAGCCCGATGCAAAACATTCCGTCTCCCGCTGGCGTTGGCGGGTTTGGTGCCAACCCAGCGCCCGCTGCCGCTCCATCGGGCGCCGTGGCCGGGGCTCTGCCCCTCGCTGCCAGCCCCTCGCCTGCCTTTTGGGGCTCCGTCCCCTTTTGGGGCTGGGGAAGGTGCCTGCCTGTTTGCGGGGGACCCCTCCTTTGCAATGTTGAGAGCTGCTCTTCGAATATTCCTGGTTTTCCGGTTGGGAGGAGACCGACGCGGCGCTGGGACAGCCGGCTGGGCGTGCGCCGTCACCGAGCTCCGTTCCTCGTGGGTCGCTGGCGGGGTCCAGCGGCTCCTCCTGCCCAGGAGCGTCCCGAGATGCGGGCTGGAGCGGTGCTTCCCACCGGGAATTCCCACGGGGAAAACTCTCCCCGCTGCTCCCTCCGGTGCTGCCTGGCAAGGCTGACTTTTCCTGGCAGCCTGACCTGGAAGAAATCCCATTGCAACCCCGGCACTGGAGATAGCACGGCAATACGCTTCCTTTTTTTCCCTGTGATCTCTCAGCCTAAAGACTATTGCTACATTACCTCGATTTAACTACCCATTACACAAACTATATCTCTAAAGCGAGGGATATGGCAGCTTTATTATAAGTTTATTACATGCTAATTCAAGCAAATAAATTTGCTCCAGCTGTGGAGCAAAGGAGATTAATAACCTCGAAGATCACTTCGCTGCTTTGATGAGTTTCTTGAACAGAGTAGAGTATATTTAGGAAGAGCAACTAGATTAGTCAAAAACCCCCTTTAATTATTAGTGACACTGTGCAAACGGCTTCATATGAGCGGAATACCAACTACTTAACTCCCTGACCTTATTATTCAAATAAACACTTCTTATTATAGCAACATGACTTGCTCGTCAACGCGTCAGGTCGGCTGCCTGGGTGGCGGTTTGGGTGTCCCCGCTGCGTCAGCAGCCGGGCTGCGTTCGGGGTCGAACGGCCTCAAAGGTGCAGGGGCTCCTGCACGCAGAATGTAAAGACCTTTATGCGCTACGCAGTGAGCAGAGCAATGCGCTTTGCTGGGATGGTCTCGGCGCTTGCCCCTTCCCCTGCCCGGGGCGTTTGATCCTGGTTTTTATTCTGCAGTTAATTGAGATTTTTTTTCTGAAAGCGCTTAAGGCTGGACGCTTGGAATCGCCTGGCGTTGCTGATGTTTTAACGCCTTCTCCAAGAAGCGTGTGATGAATTCCTTCTTTTGCTTCGCTTGCGTGCGCGGCTTTTGCTTTCCCTATTAAACTGCCTTTATCTTGGCCCAGGAGTTTTCTCGCCTGTACTCTTCTCTTTCTCTCTCCCATCCCACCGGGGCGAGTGAGCGAGCGGCTGCGTGGGGCTGGGTTGCCGGCTGGGGCTAAACCACGACAACAGATAAAAAGCAGGGGAAGAAGGGCTCCCAAAAAAGATTTCCGATGTCGTGAAAACATGTGTGGCTGTTTGCCGAGAAGTAGATAACGGTCAGGGATGTTTCCTAGTGCAAAGAGTTCAACTCTGAAAGCTTTTCTGGGGAGCAATGAGCGGTGTGCCGCGCTCCCCTGGGGATGCTGCAGGGTCCCGGGCAGGGAGGTGCTTTGCAGCTCCTTCGTCTGGGCGCAGGGGACGTGCCTGCTCCTCTCCTCTTAAATGAAGCCTGGTTTGGCCCCGGGGAAGACTTGCCACTCTTTCACGGCGCTGGGTAGCGGTTGCTGCCATCGGGGAGGTGGCGGTTTGGGAGCGGAGCAGAAGTCGGGCACCGGCGCGGTGCTGCAGCACCCACGGACGTGCCGGGGAGCTCGTGCCCGCCTTGAGGCTGACGGCATCCCCACCCCTTTGGGTAGGAATCGCGCATTTTCGCTTGCTGCCGCTTGGTTGTGGGAGGAAGGTATTTGTGACCCAGCGCCAGGACCTGGATACGGGAGGGATCCGAAGGCACCTCCTGCCTTCTCGCAAGGGGAAATGTCTCCGGCGCCGCGTCCCGTGCCCTTAAACCGCAGCGGCTGCCCTTGAGCCTGATGGATGGAGGCAGCGGCGGCTCCGGTGAAGCAGAGAGGACAGGAGCACCGATCCGCATCACTAGTTGCTTCCCGTCATTCTCGCCGGTCCCGCTTTACTCACCGGCCCAGCCGGACTCGGCAGATGCCGGCAGCGGGGGGGGGGGGGGGGGGGATGCTCGGGGGGCTGGGAGCCCGGGGCTGTCGCTGCGTGGGGAGGGTCCCCAGGGTTCGTCAGCAGTCTGTGGGGATGGCGTGGGTCCAGCTGCTCTTCAAAAAGCAGCGAATCAAGAACGTTCTCCTGCCCCCATGCTTCCTGCGCTCCCCGGTCTCTCCGCCGCAGAAGGCAGCCCTTCTGCCTTCAAACAGTTTCTATTATACGTAAAGCAAGCAAAAATGATGTGTTAAATACACCCCGGGCTGAAGCTCCGAATCAAATCAATTCTTTTTTGATTCCCCGAGCTTTTGAATTTTCAGCCCTGCCGAAGAATTGTTAGCACAAGAATAGGGCTGAAGGAGCAATCCTTTCGTATCACTATTGACTCAATTATTTTGCCTCTTGATTTTCTATGAAGCGGCCGCGATGCCGCGCCGCTGTGCTGATTGCTAATGGCAGAGCATTGTTCAGCGGCGTCTCCGAAGGCTTGGGGTGGAATACCTTCATCTCCCCACTTGCTATGGGCTGCATTTGGGACCTAGTTTTATTTTGATTGATGCAAACCGCAACGCGCAGGAGGCTGGGCAGAGCAGGCTTTTCACCGCCAGCTGCCGGGAGGACCCTCGGTTGGGCTCCGGGCTGCCGGTGCGGCAAAGGGCTACGGTTCTTTCTTGGCTCTCGCCGGGGCTGGGCTGAGTCGGTGACCTTCCTCTGTCCGACTACGAACGTCCGTGCTCCCGGGATGCTCCTGCCGCACGCGCGGATCGATAGGGCCAGCGCGGCACAAAGCGGAGAGGTTGCATTTACACAGCGTCACGACGATCGGTATTGACAGCTCGGACGCGCGTCCTTTGGACCGGCGTGTGCTGTCGGCGCCGGGTTATTAATGCCCCAGCGGCCGCGCGTGCCCTGAGCCCCGCGGTGCCGTGGGGGGGTCGCCGGCGGCTCGGGCCCGGTGCCCGGGCAGTGATGCTGAGCCCGGCCCCGGGTGCTGCCTCCCTTCAGCCTCTCAGCTCAGGCATCCTTCGAATGGGGGCTGTGTTACCCAGCCGCTGTCGGGCGGATAGGGACGGGGACACGTACGTGGCTCCGGCTCCACCGCGGGCGCTTGGGAGAATTTGGAGCCCGCAGCCCCAGTCTGAGGAGGAGCGAAATACTGCCTTGCTTCGAAGATGCAAAGCCCCGTATAAATCCTAAGCGGTTTTATTAGTGGCTCAAATGCACTGCAAGCTTTAAAAGGGCAAAAGTGCGTACTTTCTCATGCTTATTACTCTTGCTGGTGTTTACGTTGCGTCAGTGCCCGCAATTGTTAGGGGCTCTTTAGACGCCGGAGGTGACGCAGCCGGGCTGTGAAGGGGGCTGTGGGGCCAGCGTGCGGCTTTAGGGCCAGGGAGAGGGCACCGGTGGCCCGGCCGGGCTGGGGGACAGCGGGGAAGCGCTGGGACTGGCTGTGCAACGGGCACCTCTGTGAGACGGGGCTGGGGTGTCCCCTGTGCCCTGGCTCTGGAGGGAGGGGGTGAGCCAGCCTGCCGCGCACGCTCAATATTTTTTGATTCAAACCCGCTTGCTCCGAGGCACGGCCAAACAGACAGCTGCTTCAACCCACACAGGCAGGAAAACGTTTGCTTTCGTGACAAGCGGGCTTGAAAAAGTTGGGTGCAAAGACGCGGGGGGAGCCTGGGGCGCAGCATCCCCGTCGTGCAGCGGCGGCGGGGCGGGCGTGCAGGCTGGGTTCCTGCGCGGGGATTAAAGCCGGCGGACCTGAGGGGTGGGAGAAGCCCCGGTGCCACTGCCGGGGCTCCTGGGGCAGCCGGGAGGGCTGGGGAGCAGGGAGGGCTCTTTCGCTCGCAACACTTGGGAACACCCTTGGTGCAAAGCTGTCAGGGCAGGGAAGAAAAACCCCAAATCGGTAGGAAATGATGAGTTCAACCGGGCCCATTTTCAAAGCTGTCAGGAGCTGTGAGTGAAGCGCAGTCACCGGGAAGGAAAAGTCGTTTTAATTCAGACTCTTTTTGGAAAGCAGGGCCCGGTATGGGGCAGCTCCTGGTGCCATTTCCCGAGCAGAACAGAGTTTCACCTCCGAGAGAAGGGCCCGGCCGGGGGGGTCCCCCCCTCCGCCCCCTCCGCCCCCTCCGCCCCCCGCCACGGGCGCTGCCGGCTGCAGGAGCAGCTCTTCCCGCAGCCGGTCCCTGCGCCGGGGCGGCTGGCACGGCTGCTGCCCGCGAGGTGCCGACGGGCGGGCGGGAGAAGAGAGGAGGCTCGCGTTGTCCAATTTGCCAAACCACACGGTAGACTTCTTTAAATTACAGTGCAAGAAATAGCGGCGACGGCCTCGCTCTTTATTTTCCCATCGAGGGGCAGGCGGCAGCACCCTTCCCACCTCGCTTGTCCTCCTGAATCCCCGGCCAACGCCGCCTTGGTTTGCCGGCAGCCTGGAGCGGGGCACAGAGCTGTTATTACCCCTTGAAGTGCACGGCGGGGTTGGTTTGTCATTACAGGGCGTCCCTGGGACGTGGCCGGGACGGGAGGAGGGAGCCCGGGCAGCGCTGCCCTGGGCACGGGGATGTATCCCACAAAGCGCCGAGGAGGCAGCGAGGCCCAGAGCCCCCCCTTTGGCCGTGCAGCCCCCCCCCGGGTTTAATTTAAACTCCATCCGATCGCGTGCTTGCCACGTGAGAGCTCGTTAGGTCTCGGTCACTGCCGTGCTTCACACGAGGGGAAAAATCAAAGACTGAACGCTGGTGGGAAGCAAGGCCCTGCCGTGCCCCGAAGCGGCTGGGGGGGGGGCATCACCCCGAATCAGCCGGCGGTACCCACACAGGCACCCTGGCTTGGGGCGGCGGTGAAACCCCGCGGGTGCAGGCAGCGGGGCGAGCAGCCTGCTCCTGCCCCGGTGGGTGACTAATACGGCTCACCGTGCCCTTGCCTGTCCAGAAAACGACAAAGCGAAGGGTTTAGTCGCACGGGTTAAAAGCGGCCGGACTCCCTGGCTCTGCGGCCCCAGTTCCTGCCGCGCTGCCCTGGCATGGCTGAGCGCGGCGGGTGGGAGAGCCGCAGTGCGCCCGAGCCCCCCGGCATCACCCTAAATCCTGGGCAATTCGAGCCGCTGTTAGCGTTCGGAGAAGCTGCAAGTGATGATTCCACAATCGCGCCCGTCTCTCCGCGGCCGGCGCGAGACGGGGGGTCGTTCGGTTAATGCACGTTTCAGTCTTCATTGCCTTTTTAACTAGTTTTTAATCAGTAATTATTAGCGAGCGGGAGCGGTGCGCGGGCTCCTCTCGCCCTCTCCCCGGGCGAGTGCCACTCAATATGTCACGGCAATTAGCACCCAGCGGCGGCGGCGGGGCACGGGCTGGACACCGTCGCCGCCACCGGCCCCGCAGCGGGACCTCGGCTGGTCCCCGGGTGCCGCGGCTGCGGGGCCGCGCCGGCTGCTCCCGCAGAAAACGCAGGGGTGGACGGGAGCGCGCCCGAGCCCCGCCAGCCCCGCCGCGGTTTTGGTTGTTCCCGTCGGTAAGGTCGAGCTGGGCGCAGGGTTTGGAGACCTGGGCTCGCCGCCACCCTGGGACGAAGCGGCTTCAAGGACGGGGCTCTTCCACTCGTACCAAAAAGAAACTTTAATTTTCTTTGTTCGCCCTGCAGACAAGAAATTACCGAGCAGCGGATGCGAGCGGCAGACGCCAGCCCGGCCCGTGGGAGCTGGCGCTGCCGCTAATTACAGCCGCTGCCATGGAGGTAAATAGCAGGGAAATCAGCCTTCGACTGATTCAGAAATGAAGTCAAGTATCGGTGCCCTTTGCAAATAGCTAATGAATTACAAGTATCTCTCTATACACAGGAGCTGACATCACCTCATGACCAACTGAAAACCGCAGCCAGGCACCCTCGAGATGTAGAGCCTGCTGTCGTCGTTCATGCCTTATGATATTTGAAATAATTGCGTGCAGAATGGTATAAAGGGGGTTTTTTTTGGGGTGGGATTGTCATTACAATCAGGGGTTCAGTGCTCGGTGCTCTCGGCCGCGTGCTGGGTGGCATCCAGGCTCGCACCCGCCGCGGGGATCAGTACGCTGCGGAACAAACGAGCTTTAAAAGCCCTCTATTTTATTATTCTTTATTATTAATAATGAGGAGGCCCTTGTAAATAGCCATGAAAGGAAGTGCTTAAGCTCATAATTAATAAATGCTGGCTTGGTTTCTGCTGCCGAACTGCAGCCGCGAGATGCCTGATGGGGGATCTACGGCTCTGCCAAAACGGCGCAGGGTGCTGCCGTCTGCACCGCAGGGTAACGAACCCGGGAAATGTCACCCGCGTCCCCCGGACAGCGGGGACAGCCTCCTCTGCAGCGGGCTGTCCTGTCGCCGTGCCCCGTGCTGCAGGGTGGGGGGCCCTGGGGCAGGGCAGGGGACGGGGACGGGGACGGGGTGCGGGGGCTGGCCTGTCCCCGGGGGCCGCAGCCGGGGCTCCCCGGGCTCGGCGTGCCAGTGCCCGCCACATGGGCTACGCTGCAAAACCCCAAAGAGCCCCGGCTGCCCCTGAAACCCCTCGTTACGTCTCGGTCGTAGATGTTTGTGCCAGGAGGGAAAGGAAGTAAATCACATTTATATCCCTTGTTTTCCTTATCGGGGCACTAATTTGACAGGGAAGGGAAATTTTTGCTTATTTTACAACTCTGATTTTGGCTGCAATTTGATTTCAGTAGCTGGGAGGCGAACACAAAATCTTATTTTTATTCCAGAGTCGGTATAAAAATTTACATTTTGACACAGACCCCCGCTAACATTTCAGTGCAGCTATAGCGGGCCTCCGGGCTTTTCACAAACACATAACCCAACATATAATACACTCATAATTCACTAATGTTTGCTGAATGACAGGGTTAAGTGGCTGCTATTCCCGGCCTCCCACCACACTAATGTACTCCAGACCTGCGCTCCTTTTCTTCTGGATTGCAGTCAAATCGTTTCCTGCAGCCCTCGCAGTGGAAGCTCCTTCCACCCCGAATAAACACTACTTCCGAAATTATTTTCGTTTGTTTTTCTAATCTAATTTTCCCCTCGGTGCTCCACTAATCATCAATCCCATTAAGGGCTTGATGCGTTGACTGCTTTCCAGAGAGGAGCCCGTCCTGCGTCCCGCCGCGCGCTGACCTTCGCCGGCACGGTCCCGGCTGAGCCCCGGCGCCGCCGCCTCTCCGGGACCCCGCAGCGGGGCCGGACCCGCAGCCGATGCCCGTGGCGGTTTGTGGGTGCTGGCGGGGCCGGGACGTCCCCTCCGTCCCAGCCCAAACCCCCATCCCGACCTCCCGGCCGTGCCTGCGCCTGTGGGAACTTGCGTCATCCCGGGCGAAATAACGCGAATATTGAAGACGTAAAGGAGGCGGGGGGAAAGCTGGCTCCGCTCCCCTCCAAGAGCCAAAGTAAAACGTCCTCTGGTAAAAATATCTGAGCTGCGAAGAGGGTGCGAAGCCAGGCAACGCGCGTCGCCCCAACGAGAAAAACAACCAGCGAGCGCGTGCGCGGGGCCAAGGCGTTTATCCCACCGGACCGGGCACGCGCTGGCCCCGCCGCCCTTCCTGGGCGCGGGATTAGTGCTGGCAGGGCGCGGGCGAGCTCACGTCCCGGCTCGGCTGCCGTTTGCCACGGGGCCTGGGGCTCAGCCCGGGACGGGGAGGTCGGGGCTGGTTTTCCTCCTTCTCCCGTGTGAGGTTTTTGCTCTCCTCTCTGGGCAGCTCGGCGGCCTGGGGTTGGCCGCATCCAGTCCTCCCAGGTTGTAAAAGTCGCTCAGAAACCTTAAATCTAGGGAGGGGTGGGAGGAGGGTGAGCCGGGCTGGGAGACCCCCCCCCGCCCTTCACCGTGGCGTCTTGCCACGCGGCACAGCCTAAAAGCAGGTCTGTAGGGCAAACCATCGCAAACCATCTCCCTCCTCCTGCAGCCGCCCCCCCGAAGGCTGCTCTGGGCTGCACACGGACGGGTTTGCTGCTCTTCAGGGGAAATTCGATGGGACTTTTCCCTCCGAAGACGCGCTGCTCTGTGTCCCCAGCCAGCCGCTCCCTGCCCTCCACGGCAAGGTAAACCAGTCCCCAAAGGGAAAGCAAGGACAAAGCAGGTATGATTTTTTTTTCCCCTCAAGTATCTCTGTAAGAGACACCGAGATTGATAAATAGAGACGCCGATAGACGTCTAGATAGAAATATTTCTAAGCCACAGAGCGAAGCTCTTCCCTGCGTCAGGGCTGGCAGAGCTCCGCTCAGACGCGCGTTAGGAACGTGGGGTCGAGTGAAAGCCATTAAAAATGGTGACTCTTGTCGCTGATGCCCTTTACCTAATGTTTCCTGCGCCGCGTTATTTTTACGACGATCTGATGCACCCGCGGGGGACGGCAGCGTCGGCAGCAGCAGTACAGCAATGCTGCCACGTCCCCCTGAATTCGGGTTTTTCTCCAGGGAAATGCCAGGGGCAGGGATGCGATGCCAGAGAGGTGCCTGGCGGTGCACAGCACGAGGGACGAGACTTGGAGCACTGCGCAGGGGGACGGGGACGGGGACGGGGACGGGGACGCTGCAGCCCTCCCCAGGGCCAGCCCCCATGCAGGGGCTGCGCACCGGCCTCCCCCCCCCCCAGGAATAAGCATTTCACCCCCCGAATGAAAGGCACTCCACGGATCTGTTCAAAACAGTTTATTGTATTTTTTCGTCAGACAAACACATTGATTTCTGGACCACAGTAGAGGATGGAAACCTTTCACAAACTTATTTATTTGAAAATACAAATATAAAATTATACTTTCCACATCTGTGATGTGAGAGACCCCCATCCACATAGTATTTTACAACAGGGCTTTAGAAAGCCATACACAGAGACCTGAAAGATGCTTGATATATATAGATACATATATATATGTATATATATAAAAAAAAAGTCACTACCAAAGTTCTCATCAGTTCATACTAAAGTATAAAAGGAAGGGCTAGGCCTGCCACTGTGCCATAGTTTATTTAGGTACATTTATGACCACCTGAAATGCTTAGACTTGCATCCTAGTACTGATGGAGTTCAGACCTCGTACAACAGAGAATGACGGGGATTTGCTACCTACGACGGTCGACGCGACACACGAGCCCACGCGTGGTGTTACGAGTATGTACAGACCAGAGAGCCGGGCGCGGGGCGAGCCCTGCTTCCCCCCAGGCTGCCGGGGCTTCACCCTGCTGGGACACGGAGCTCTCTCGAGACAACACAGTCGGACTGTTTGGGAACCGAGAACCGATCACGAGGATTTACTTTCTCAAAATACTTTTTTTTTTTTTTTTTTTTTGGTAATTTTTATTACAGTATTAAAGTATTGCTTAGCTTACAGAATCTCCTCACGTAGTGTTCGCACACGGCAACGGGGTTGACTTGGATTCTGTACGTATGAAACTCTACAGTGTCTGTGCGCAGACCGGGATCTGCCGGTGTGTCTTCGATGCATCCTGTCTCTTCACCTTACACTAACTTCAGTTTTCTGTTTGAACTATTTCGCTTAAAAAAACAAACCAAACCACTAAAAAAAAGAATTCAGAAAATTCCACCCGAGAGACATTTCCATAGCATAAAAGACAGCTATGAGTTAGTGTTGTTTTTTTTTTTTTTTTTTTTTGTAAACAGTTTCATATGCAATATCATACATAACCATGGCTGGCCTTCAGTAAAAATGTAGTAAACTATATTGCTTTATTATTGATTATGTTGCATTGAGTGAATGGCAGAAACGAAACAGGAAGGTGACTGTGGCTGGAGTCGCTAGCCCTCATTCACACTACAGATGAAAACAGCATCCTAGGCTTCAGAGCAGGGAAGAAAAGAAATCCGAACACCTTTCAGGTCGTTATTACCAACAATTACCCAATGGTTTAACTAGCCTAGCAAGATGTGTAACATTCACCAGCGGTACGCTGCTGTACAATGGAAAAAAGAAACTTACAGCAAAGAGAGCCATGCTACCTTAAAGTCCAAGCTACAAATTCAACTTAAAATGAACATTTATGAAGTATACGAAACCAAAAAAATTAAAGGACAGATCGGGCTTCATTTTAATCAAGCCAATCACAAGTGACTTTTTCATTTTGAAGGGGGGAGGGCACCCCAGCTCTTGTGGCTTGCTACAACTCCTCGCAAAACGTCCCCGGCGCCTGGGACACGGCCCGTCCCTCCGCGCGGCCGGCGCGGTGCCAGGCGCTCCGGGCAGGGCCGAACCTGCCCGCGGCGCTGCCCACGCCGGCGCGGCGCGTTGGGTGCCCGTGTCGCACAACGAGGCGGAAATCTCTCTCTTTTTGGTCACGCCGGGGGTAGCGGGTCCGTATGAGATATTTGGAAAGAAAAGGGCAATATCCCTCGGAACGATCCTTCGCTCGCTGCGCTTGACTAAAACAAAGGTGGAGCTGAACCTTTGTGCTGAAAAATTTACAAAAAACCCCCAAACGAACGAACAAAGGAAAAAAAAAACCCTTCGAAATGGACTTCTAGATGAGTGGGGGACTAACGTGAACCTTAGTCTAGGTAGCCACATCAAAACATATCGGATTCCACGACATTTGTGCTATGGGCCACTGGGACTTCTCAAAAGGTATATAAACATCTAAAACATATTCACACAGATTAGCAATTTCTTCTGAGCATTCTTAAAAAAATATTTTTTTTTTCTCTTAGTAAAATCGTTTTAATATACCGTGCCTCCCTCTTTTAAAAAATAAATTAAAAAAATCCAGTTTTGCATATCTAGCATTAGCATTTAAGGTAGTATGGCACATCCCCTTTTCAAAGTCAAGGGTGGGGATCTACAAATGCCTTAGAGTTTGCCAGCATTTTTAACATTGTGAGACCTTTGGTTAGTTGAAACCGCATCAGATCAGCAAAAGAAAAAAAAAAAAAAGAGAAAAAAAACCAAAGAAAAGAGGAAAGAAAAAAAAAAAAGGAAAACCTTCCCAAAATTATTAGCATTTTTTTCTTAAATAAGAGAAAGTTCTATCCTTACTGGTCCTAAATCTGAATAACTACATCTAAATTTTTAACCTTAATTACGATACACCTACCAATATGTACTAGAAGAGGAAGAGAGAAAGAGGGGGGGAAAAATTCACTACACTAGCATCAGGACAGCACTCTTACAAGATAGCCATTTTATACACTATTAACATACAACAATGATCAACAAAGAATATTCTATGAGGTGACAGGGAATGGAGAGGAAAACCAACTGGTAGTACAGTACATCATCAACATTGACAAAATAGCAATAAAAAATTCCCTGACGGTACAGTGAATTTCAGGGAATTTGGTTTGTTGTTTTTTTTCGTTTTTATTTTTTAAAGAATTGTTTTATTTATTTTATTACTCGATCAAGTCTCAATATTTAAAAAGCGTCCAGCATTTTGCTTAAACCTGGTTGTTCTGAAATAAGAAAAAAACCTAAAATATTACATAAAAAGCATGATTCTTTTTTAAAAACAAGAAAAACAAGGTTTTCTCCTTTCGGTTAGCAGTATGGTGCCTTGTTTTTGTTAAAGATGCCTTGCTCTACCTTGTCTATTGAATGTCTACATTAGTCTACTTGTTAGTAAAATTTACAAAAATAGGAGTGCAGCAGCTCTTTTTAACAAATGTCGCATTCAGTGTCTTATACTGGCTGTACCTAAAGTACCAAATTTATAAACGTAACAATTTAAAAAAATATTAATAAAACTTGTCAATATTACGTTAAAAAAAGAAGAAATATATCCACACTACAGTATGTTCTTAATGCCACCTACCATGTTGTACTTCTAGTTTGCTGTTGCAGGCCTATTTACCAATATTAAAAAAATTAAATTAAAAAATATCCTTCATAAGTTTCCTCCCCCAACAGAGGACCATATATATAACAGCCAAATATTAAACATGTGCAAATAGGAAACTGTCAGTTTTTCCCCTACCAGTCACAGTGCAATGATGTTTTATACTTTATTTTTTTTTAAAATTCTGTTTACAACTACAATAAATTAAAATCTTCCGTTGCTTCTAGGGTGAAACTTGTAGCACTGAGGTATTCCCAAAAAAACAAAACAAACCAAAGTTGCTTTCCTAATTTGTTAACACAGAAAGTAATGGATAACACAGGTAACCATGCAAGCTGCGGAGCCGCTCCGCCTGCGGCGGGCGAGCGCGGCGGAGGGACCTCGCCTCCGCCCGGGCCGCGCAGGGCGCCCAGGGCAGCTGAAATGACTGGACAGCGAGTTGATCTAGTTGAAAACGACAACTAAAAACGAAATACAGGTGTGCTTTGAACCGTAAATGCGTTAAATAGGAGAACCGTAGCTTCTTTTTCAGTCTTGGGAAAAGCAGGTTGTAAATTAATAAAAAAAAAAAAAAAAATACCGCTAGACTGTTCCTTTGTAAGCTGTGCACGTCGGAGAGCGAAGATGCTGGTATGACGCTAGGAGAGCTGGGAGGTCTGCCTCGCCTACGGAGCAAGCCCAACAGGGCGTGCGTCGCCTAACTCCCGCGGGCCAGCGCCGGCAGTTGGTCAAAAAGTCTAAAACTTCCTTTTTTTTTTTCTTCCATTTTCATAGAGAAACTGCCTTAGGCTGACTCCATCACAAAAATAGGTTTGTATTTCTCTTTCTTAATAGTTTATATGTAGTTAATGGAATTGTATTTACAGTATTTTTTTTTTTTCTTTTTTTCAGAATTCACAATTTCAAAAAACCTTATATCACCTCTTTCAACAAAAAAAAGCACTTATAGAAAAAGGACGCACAAAAAGTTTGTAGTCCTTGCCTTATTGCCGAAAATAGATAGAATTAGGTTAACGAAGACGCCACAAACGAAAAGAAGGGCCAGAGAACCCGCCGCTCCCCCGCGCCCCGCGAGGCCGCCCCCAAACCGCGCCCGCCGCCGGCTCTGCTCCCCGCCAGCCTCGGCGGCTGCAGAGCCGGTGCCAGCGGCTGAGCCTCCTGTCACCATCTCAGCATCCTTGAAGCAACAACGACTACGTAAAACAGAAGGGAGGAGGAGGGGAGGGGGGAAAGAGAAACGAAAGAAACCCCTTAATATAAACAGTTACGCTATGGTTAGGCTCTCGCTAGATACACAAAGAATTAGAACTACGTGGCTACGAGACTATGTCAAAACGCTACGAAAAAATGTGGTTTGGAGAGGTTTAAAAAGAGGGGGGGGAACCCATCAAGAAAATAAAACGAACGAGAAATGGATTTTATATACATACTTTTAAAAGCTGTTGTTTTTATAGTACAGCAGATTCATGAGATGATGAGAGAGATTTTAAACAACCTAAGTCCATCGAGTGCCACCTCCAGTTTGTTTGCGTTATCGGTGATGATGTAGTGCTCAAAGTCTGATGAGATCACCCAAACATGGGCCCGTTCAGAAACTGCGCCCCGTCTTGCCCGGACATCCAGAGAGACTCTGCGGGGAGGAGAAGACAGAGACAGGACACGGAGGAGGGTGAGAGCCAACCGAGGGCGACGGGGATTTTCAGCAAAAACCGCCAAGTGTTTGCAAACGCTGTGCAAAGCCGCAGCGTGCTCTGATCCGCACCGAGGGTGACCCCGGAGGGACGCGGCCGAAACGCAGAGGCATTCCCGGGACTGCCGCCGCGGGAGAGCGTCTTTAACGTTAAATTTACTGCTCTTGCTTTCCGGCTCCGTCCCCGCGGAAAGCGGCCTGCCAGCTAAGCCTGGACTGCCGGCAGGCAGTGCCTTCCCCGGCAGGCTGGGGTTAGCTGTGCGCCAGTCGGGTTTAGGAACGATAAAATGCGACTTGATATATCGGAAGGACAAAAAGCGTTCCTCGGGCATCTGCTACGCCAGGAATTTACAAGGCTTCGGTGAAATGATTTTTTTCTAAAGGCACGGCTAAAGTACTTGAGAGGTAACAACTTTTACACGGGCGCGCTGCAGCGGCGATGATTTATTTTATAACGGAGGCTTCAGCTTCTAATGCTGCGTTCCTGCCGGTGCTTAGTGTTGAGGTGGGAATAAATATTAGGGGACCGGTTCTGCAGGCGGCCGCTCGCAGGGCGGGCTGCGGCGAGGCAGGCCCCCTGCTCGCGCACTTTTGGGGGTGACCTCCAAAACCCATCCCCAGAGGGGCGAGGTCCCGCCGCGGCCCGCAGGAACGGCCGGTCCCCGCCCTGGGGACCCGCGGCTCGGCCAAAGTCATCCTCTGCGGCCGCGTCCTGCCCCGGGAGCGGGGGCGGCCGGGGCGGGCGAGGGACCAGACGCCCGGGGCTGCGCCGCCGCAATAAAAACGTCAAACTCAGCGGTCCTTGCGGAGTTAATAATAAGGCTCATTTCCTCCTCTCAAAATCTATTTTAATTAGTAATGAGCAACATTAAAAGCACTTTCTGTTTTTAAGTCATTAATGGTTTGAGCCTTAATACTGGCCAGTAAATGACGGCTACAGTTTGATGTGTTGTGGTAAGTGTAAAATGATTACAATACATTAATCTGATGAACGCTGCCTTCATTGCAGCGTTATTAGCGTGAATTACGACGTTCTGCTTCGGTCTGCAGCCAGCGCTGTGCGCCGCCTCGTTATTACCGAGGCCGACGGCCCAGAAAACGTGAAGGATTCTGACAAACTGATCTGCGAACGTACACTGATCTATGCAGAGAAGAACTGGGATTAAAGCAAGAGTGCCCATGCCACTTTTTTCTTCCCCATAAAAAATACTACTTGGTGGAGCAAATCAATTGGCGGGAACAATTTCAGGTAATCTTGGGTGTAGGTGGGTAGATGAAGAGTAAATAGAAAACCTCTTTATCCACTAGTATTTAGGTATAAATCTATTTTTATATAATTTAAAGCCTCCAAACATTTTCTACAGTTCCCAGCCCCTTGACTAACTGTAATTCTAATTTCATACACCGATTTTGAATGCAAAACACGTGACATTGGTCAGGTTGTGCTGGGCAGAAGGCAGAGAAATAAAATCTGTCGCATCCATTACATTTGTCTGTATGGACTAAGAGCTCTAGAGGTAAACCTGCGCCATTTAAGGGGGGTAACTTCTGTTTTTCACTGACTGACTTTTTTAATCTACTCTGTTCTCGATGTAAGAATATTTGTTTGAAAAGATGAATATGCCAAAGGCCAAAAAAAAAATAAAAAAATTAAACATTTAATTAACTTGAGCTTAGTTCAAAGGGTAGGAAACTGGCAGCGATCCAAGGATGCATTACTCAGGTAATGTCTTTAATTTAATTTGCTTAGGTTTAATTTTTTTTTAATCTTGATAATTGCTCTATGGTTACTAGTTACAATGTTATCTTTTAGCTGTAATATTTGGTACAGCACTTAATTAAGAATGATGGCTTCTCTGTAATAAAGCAGTGGGGCTCGTCTATTTTTAGCGCGGTGCATTGGTAGCGGATCCGTAATCCCCATCGGGATGCTCGCAGCTGGCCCCTGCTCGTTTCCCCGCAGGTTTCTGGGAGCGCTGGGTTTTCTGCGGGGTTTTTGACTCTCCAAATCATTGCGCCAGTGTCATGAACACGAAAACGTCACTTTTGGGGGGCTGAGCTCCCGATCTGCCTTCCAGTTTCCAACCCGTGCGACTGATTTGAGTAACATAAATCACAGAAAGGAATGATTAAAGGCCAAGGAAAGACGAAATGAAGATAAAAAATTGTTCACTTAAAGTAAATATAGGGGAGATGGTAGTTTAGCACAAAGTACAAATGGTATATACTGTAATACCTCCAAGTGAGATGGCAACCAACCATGTGTAACGTTTCAATGGTATCCATTTGTAAAAGCCGTTGCAATCAAAGGTCCCTAAAATTGTACAATTGTTAAGTTCATCAGTGCTCTATACACGGGAACAGATGATTATTAATTTTGGCAAGAAATTATCAAAGGACTTGAAAGACTGTGTTGCCAGCATGAATAGGTATTCCCGAGAGCTGTTCTGGTCACCAGTGGCTCGGTGTGCTGAACCCTACCGTTACCTTTCCGAGACCATAATCTTCTCATTCCCCCGGTTGCAAAAATACGCTTTGGGTTTTCCCTTCTTTAGTTTTAAACCAGGGTTAGTAAATGGACAGTGTTAAATAAATATATATGTAAAAAAGGCTACGGGATTCTTTGCGGTTATGGGGGGAAATTAAGAGGCTGCCAATCTGCGAGTCAAGTGCAAAACCGCTCTTTGGAGAAGTGTTAGTGCAGACAAATCCGGATACCCAGGCTTGTACCTCGTATCCTGTTACGCGGAAAATCGGGATGTTGCTGAGGCCAAAGTGCCCAAGTTTTCAAGAACAAACAGGTCTTTTTCTTTAGGTGAAAAATGGAAATAAGAGGTGTTGTAAGTGGTGAGAGATGGCAGTTTCAACTGATGTAGCTCTTAGCAGAGCAATAATATTCCGTGTTTGGTACCAGAATTGATCCGAAGGGATTGAAAGTCCCTGGCGTGACCGCGGGAGGGGCAGGACCAGGACAGGAATTGAGCACGAGGGCACAAACGGAGGCAGCGGGGTTTTTTTGTCTTTCTGGGTACTGGTTGCTTATGCAATAAAAATATCACAATTTCAGGAACTTTGTCTGCACTATGCTCCCGCTCCCCCCACTCATCCAATCTGGTCAAAGAGTGAGGTTCTCTGCCGAGTCTGAGGGAAGCCCTCCGTACTCGGACACGTGTGCCATACAAGAGGAAAAAAAATCAAATTGTTTTACTAAAAAAAAGGGAAACAACTTCAGTTGCAGTTTCTCTGTTCGGGAGACTGACAGCCACCAAAGAGGTCCAACCACATTCATGCTAACACACACAGAGGTAAACCAGTGCGATCTGAAAAACAGCATGCAGCTTTGTTAAGCAAATCTCCGTTGCCCGTAATTAGTGAGATTGCAGACCCACGCGGCATTAAAGAATTACTTTTCCAATGACCTGACGACAAACTAGAAGCGACTTGCTTGTAACCTGCAGATTTTAAGGACTGTGGGTGACGTCGCACCCAGCTGGAAGTGACCCAGGGGGTCAGCAAAAGCCAGCGTCCACCCCCGCTCCGCAGGGGTGCTGCCGGTACAGGGACGGGCGGTGGGGAGCGGGCCGGCCCCGCGGCCAGCGTGGCCGTGGGCAACCCTGGGTCCCGCCGGCTGAATTAATGAGCCACCTTCTCCTCTTTGAGGCGGGAGCAGGCACTGCTGCACTGTCTGCAAACGGGCGCATTAGCCGGGACGGGAGGTTGGGCTGGTATAAAGCCCGTATACCTAAGCAGAAACTTTAAAGCCCGTCATTATGAAGCATCTCCTTTTGAAACGCGTCAGGTCTGGACCGCAGAAGGCACCAGACAAGCGTTGCCAGCCGAGCTGGTGGCTGGAGCGGCACGCCGGGCAGCCCCAGCATTTGGGCAGAGCTCTGGCAGGCTACGGCAGCAAGGCGCTACGCTCGCCGTCAGGTCATAATTAACAAAAAACCCAACGTAACCCCCCCCCCCGTCGTTAAACAACGACCCCCCCCCCCCCCCCCCCGACCGAGAAACAGGGGCCGCGGCTCCGGTGCCGGCGCGCGCGGTACTTACGGCGATCCCGTGGCCGAAGCCGGAGCCCGGCTGCGGGCTGGCGGCGCTTATGTAGTTACCCACGCCGGAGTCCTGGCTGGCCGTGCCGTAGAGGTCCGCGACGGGCCCTGGGCTGTTGGCCCCGGGGAAGCCTCCGGGTCGGGCTGGGTTGGAGCCTGCCGGGGAAGCGGGTGCGCCAAAATTCGGTTGAGCACTGTAGCTATTCAAGACTGGTGTGCAGAGAATAAAGCTGGGTATGAGGCCAGACGCCGGGCATGCACCGTTATTACAAAGCCAAACACCAGAATAAACAGCCTAGGCCCAACTTCTAACACTTAACCAAGGCCATGCGATAGGAGAGCAAGTACTGGGTAAGAGTCAGCCCGAACTACTACGAAGCTTAGAGCTCCAAAAATATAGATATGGATATATATAAAAAAAAAAGAACAATCATTCAACACACTACTGCAACCAGAGACTGGAGGTGCTCATTTTCACCAAATTATCACAAAATATAATAGATATTTTTCAACATCTGACTTGATGCTCATGCAGTAGTAACAAGTTCTCTAGGTCTGGGCACGCCGAGACAGCATTCACATCCCATGCAAACTACAAAGGAACTAGTTTGAGACTACACATTGTGGTAATATTGATATTAAAATGTTGACAGCAAATAACTTCAATCGCATCTAGTGAAATCGTTTTTGGATCCATTCGATACTTTTGAAAAAAACCCGCCCTTTTAAATCAGTAAGCTGTAGAAATAGTTCAATAGTTGATTTTTGTTCTCTTTAAATGGTATGGAATGGAACAGTTTGGATTTTTTTTTTTAATATGACCAAGGAGAGTGTTGTTTTATTTATTTTTTTTCCTTTTGATTTGGAGAGCGAAGACCTACCTTCGTCTCCAAAACCATGCTTGGGACATCAACCAAAATTAAACAAATAAATAAAGATCAAAAGCAAAAAAGAATTCCAGAGGGTGTATGACAACTCACCTCCTAATGTGGAAGTAAAAGAAAATTTTATTTTTTTCCTCCCTTTATATTTTTTTTTGAGACAGAAAAAACAATGTAAATAAGAATGATACTAAAGAATAAATTTAGATTTTAAAGCATGTTAGATGATCAGGCTTCTGGCATTTCTCACAGTTGCTCTTGGATGTAGAATTTATGAGTAAGAGGTTTCAATGCAAAAGAAAAGTTAGCGGACTAGGAGGAGCTGGATGGAAATGGCTTGCGGGAAGCTGGAGCTACACCTGAGCGGCACCTGCAAGGTCCTTTGGGAGCAGACGGAGCCTCGCCTGCCCGCACCGGGACGCCCGACTAGTCTCTCACCGCATCCCCGCCACGTGCAGGCACCGGCAGCGCCGAGACGCACGCTGCGAACGGCCAGCGGCTGGCCTTGAGCCGCCCGGTTACTCGGGCCGAGCACGCTGCCGCAAACACGCCTGGGGACGGGACAAGTCCCGCGGCGGTGACGAACGCCGCGGTGAGGAACGCCGCGGCCCTCCCTGCGAGGCCCCCAGCCGGGAGCCCCCGCCGGGCTCCGCAGGTACCCGTACAACCGGGCACCCGACCCGCGGCAGAGCCCATCGCCTCCGGTCTGAGGCTGCGCCAAGATTTCCTCAGCCTTTTCCTCCGGCTGCAACTTCCCGCGTATCTTCATTAAGCACTAAAAAGGGTTTATAAAGTTTGATAGCCTGCAATAACCCTCTGCCGCTAGCCCGCGGGTCACAGCCGCGCCGACCGACTGCAGGGTTGTACCGGGGATGGAAACCAGCCTGGGAAAGAGCCCTGCTCTCCCGGCAAGGGAGGCCGTACGGGGGCTGCAGTGGGCGCAGCCTGGGCTTGCTGCCGGGCCACCACCTCGCCCGCCCCGGCCCCGGCCCCGGCCCCCCGCCCCGCCACCCCAAGAGGTCCCCATTTTCCAAATGAATGAATGAACTGGTCAAAAAAAGTCAACCCGGCGGCTGCCGGCTCCGCAATGACAGGAAAGTAAATTTTACAAAATAAATGTTTTAATGCAGCTCTGAACTAGTAGCAGGGGAAAGTAAGTAGGACATCTAAGCTAGCAAGTTAAAAGAAAGAAGGCAGGAGAGAGTAAACAGATTTTGGAATTCACTGGCAAACAAAGCGCCTTTTTTTATTATTAAAGATTAAATGTCAAGATAACATTTGGCCTTCTCACTCATGAAGAAAAATATCCAGCTGAGATGTTCAAAAGCCCTTTATTACTATAAGCTAGCACTTTTTTTCCCCCTTTTCTTCCTTCTGGTTCAATAAAATGGATGCAAGTTCTACTGCCAAGTCACACAGAAAACTCAGCTGGCCGGTCTGAGCCAAGGCAGGAGCGCGGCAGAGGGGCGCGGCGCGGCGCGGCAAGGGGAGCCTCTTCGGAACACACCCTTGCGAACCCCCCGGCAGCGCCAGGAAAGCCCATGGCACCGCCCCGGGGCCAGGAGCAGGGACCGGCCTCGGCCCCAGGCAACTGCCCACGCCACGTCCCGAGTCACCCATCACCGCATCCACCGTGAGGAGGAGCAGCAGATGCCACGTGCTGATGAGCCGTGGCGATGCGGTGGCTAACAGGACAGACGGACGTACAGCGTGGCATCCGGAGGGAGTTCTGCGGCATTAACGCGCAACCACAGAACCGTGCACGGGTGACAAGGGGACGTGCTTTGCCGTGTCCCGAAACCTTGCAAAGAGAACGGCAAACGGAGCCCGAGGAGCCATGGAGAGAAGCTCTGTCCCCCCAAACATCCCACCCCGGCCACTGTCATTTACATCGCTAAGAAGACTGGAAACACCGGCTTTCATACATGCGGAAAGAGCTGGCAACTGGTTATTCAAACGTCCTTCTGGTTGTGAGTGTGTAATGTAAGAAAAAGGTAATTTTCTCTCCACTGAACATCAGCTGAATACTCACAGGAGTGAGTAGCCAAAAGCGTGCCTGCCGCTCCATCGCCCGGGAACTGCCGCGCGGAGGCTGGGGATGCCCCGGCACCGCTCTGCGCCGCCTGGAAAACTGCACAGGAAGGGCTGGAAGCTTTTACAGAGACAGCACTTTGCTCCAGACCCAATAAATGGAATAGAAAAGCTCTCATAATGACTAGGAGGCTAAGCGCTCCTCAGAAAGCCGTATTTTAACGATTCACTCAGCCACGGTGAGTTGCTAAATATTTGTCTTCCTACAATAGCTGCACATAAGCTCACCTGGAGCCGGAGGCACTTTTACCGTCGCTTTGAAACAACAGCAAAGGGACCTTGAACGACTTTCCCAACATGCAGAATGTGATGCGTTCTGGTAAGAAATATCTGGAAACAAATTTGTTTTACACAAACCTGGAATAATCTGAGATTAAAATGAAGCAGAAAGAAACCTCCCCCAAATCCTCCAGACTCTGGATACTGTTTCAGTCCTCAAAGAAAAATTCAGGCTCCTTGGAGACACGTATCTTTATGACAAAGTTCCCGATGCCGGCTCAGTCGCCGGAGGAAGCAGAAGCTGTCCTCGGCGCTGTGAGCACTAAGATGAATGCCTTGCAGGCTGGAAGGAATCTGAGACTTTCCCCCAGCCACTGACATCCTGCGGTCAGAATGGGAAATAATGAAGGGCAGAAGTTCGGAAGCGTGCCGCTGAAAAACCGGCAGGGGATTACGGTGTCCGAGGAGAGGGGAGGGAACCACCGACCATGTCTTGATGCCAGTCAGCGGAGACCAGGAGCAAAGCCCGACCCGTCGCCCGGTCCAGGCAGAGGTACTGGCTGAGCTGACCAAGGGTCTCCTGACTTTGATTTACCAGGAGGACCTGGCTGACCGATCCAGCATTGCCTGGGGGTTGGCAGGGCCATCTCCTCCCGTTCCAAGGACTGCCAGCACTCAGGGAGACCTGGTAGTCAAAAGTGCCCATTTCCAACATGCTCTGAAAGGTTCAGGTCCAATTTACCAACCAATTGCACAGGAAACCATCCTGCACCGGACATTTTCATAGCTCTGAGACTGCGGCTAAGTGCCTCCAACTCAAGGGCTTCCTCTGCACATAATTTACAATCCCAAGTGTCACCAGGAAGCCCTGTGATAGATCAAGGTCAGGAGAGATGTGGAAAAGATCAGATGTGTCTGTAAGTCAGAACTAACCAACTTCTATCTTCTTCAGCCCCAACCATCCCCCCCTCTCTGGGTTACCGGAGCTCCTTCCTACGCCTGTGGAGATCAAGAGACGGCAGCCAAGAGATGTGGCAGTGGTGGGAACAAGGAAGTTTAATGTAGCGTTCGCTTCACTTCGAATTTGCTGTGATATTTCTTACGGAAAAGGCTCTGAGCCAGTGGATTTTGATCAGCAAGTGAACGTTTGCCTGCAGGCCAGAGGAACAGGCTTTGGGGAGCCTCGGCTCCACCCTGCCCGTGGTGGCTTGGGGAGCGCTGAAAAGCGACGAGGGAAAGCGAGATGGGGCATGAGATGCTGAAGCAAATGTGGGTTCATAAAGCAGCCCCAGAACAGGCGTTTTTTTAATGCAGAGTGTTGGCGATGGTGGAGTTGGGATCTGCTGCCCACGGCTGGCACAGCGAGAGCCGGACCTTGTCTGAAGGGATGGCTGGGAGAGCCAGGACAAACACCAGTGCTGTCTCCATCTCCCAGAGGCGACGGGAAGAGACAGAGGATTGCCGACATGGCCAGAACCGGATAAAAGGACCTTAGACCCGGTGCCTTGCCACAAACCACTGCCAGCATTGAGGATTTACAGCGTTAGGTTTTGCTGTTCCTGCGTGGACACGGTGAAGCCAGGGCTTGCTGCACTTCCCTGCTGCAGCGCCTGCCTGCACCGGGGCCTCGTCTCAGGGACGTGTTTGGTGCAGCCACGCACGTTGCGTTCACCTCTGCCCAAGCTGAGTCTCCTCAAAGGAGAATCCACTGAAAGTCTTTCTGCTAAAATAAATACGGAGAGAATTTTAAAACCCATCCGTAACCTCAAGACAGTGCTTCAATGGGCAAGGCTGTATTATTACTAACTCATCCGGGCATCCTTTAGCAGAGCCATCTTTATCCACATTTAACACGCGTGTTAAGATGCTTCTCAGTGCAACGTTCAGGCCACGAGTGATTTACGGCAAGGAGCCGAGAGCTGGAGCCCGACACGCACCTGGCGGCCCAGGTCCACGCAGAGGCAGGAGGCTCGGCGCTTCGAAATGCTCTGCTGGGAGCCGGGCTGGAGCTGGAGCTCGCTTATCAAGTGCCTCCTCCCGCAAACTGCCATGTTAACACAGACCCTGCTCGTACATTAATCCGCCTTCAACAAGAAAGGTCACCGCTGAAAGATAAACTCTCCTTCGATGAACTCTTGAGAAATTTCTAAGTCAGGATTCATTATGACATTTGCCTTAGCGAAGGGCGTATTACACTAACGAGGATCCAAACGCCTCGCTGCGGGGGCGGAGAGGGCAGCTGGGTAAAGCACAACAAGTCGGATGCTGAAATTCCACCCAAATAAACTCAGTTCAGCCATGAACGATGAAGGGAAAGAGGGAGGGAAAGGGAGAAGAAATGTAAGGGTTTGGACATTACTGTCCTACAAGAACTTGTGTGGTACCGGGCTGATGATCTTAGGGCCTAGTAAGTTAGACCCGATGACAAAGCAACACTTCTAAGCGCCACTAAAGCACGTTGTATTTCGAAGGAAACAAACCAGGTGAAATACGTACAGAGGTGTGAGACAGGCACTGCACGGGGATCGCCGCGCCCCGCACACAGCCCCCACGGGGCCTTCGGTGACTCCTCCCTCTCCTACGGCACCAAACCCCAAAAACTTAAACCCCATCGCGGGGGGGGGGGACTGGCTCCTACAGCAGTCTCTTCACCGTTAACTACTGTGGTTTTGCTTTTTTTTTTAACACATAACAAAGCTGAGTATTTCAAAAGCAAAAAAAAAAAAAAAAGAGAGGTGAAGAACAGTGCAAAACGCAGTTAGGGAAACTCGTGGCTGCCTTCCCAGCCACGGTGCGCAGGCAAGGAAAACCTCGCGTTTGAAAGAAACCACCACATGATTTACTGGGTTTCCTCTTTGAGAAGAGGCAGGATACTTCGGGATGAGATATAGTGCCCCATTATCACAGCCAGAAATACATTTTGCACTTGAGAGAGCAGCTGAGAGCAGAACGGAGACGGCTGGAGCCACCCCAGCTTCTCCCCATCCGCAGGCACCCACGTCCCCCTCCTGCACCCCGCAGAGACACGTCTGCGGGTAACGCCGGGACCCCATGGCCGCATGCGCTCGCCCAAAGTGTGTGTCGGTCGGTACTAAACCAATGCTTCTGGAGACCCGTCTAAGGACACGCGATCGCCGCCTGCACCTCCCGGAGAGGGCTCCTTAGCCCTGGGCAACAGTTCAATTCACGTGGGCGAGCAGCTCTGCAGTTACTTCTGGCACGGCTGGAGGCAGAACCCAGCCACAGGCTGGCCGCCTTCTGACGGAGGTGCTCCTCAGAAAGCAGAGCCCATTGTCTAACACCCCATGGGGAACACGGCGACATGGATAAAGAAAAAGAAAAGAAAAGAAATACTCCCCTGTAAACGCGCATGCTTTTTGCAGCAGGTTATGGGTTTATTTTTTCAAGCGCGGCAAATGGAAGAGGCCGCCGGGACAGAGGCAGAGGCAGGGCCCAGGCGGGCAGCAGGGGCTCGCACCGCATGGCCACCGGCACGAGGGCTGGGGAAGAGCAGCGAGCGCTCTGCCCAGAAAGGGCCTGCCCTCCCTCTGTACCCCTCGACTTCTCCTAAAGCAGCTCCTTCTCGTCAGAAATTCACTTTTAATCTCACGCCAAGCATTTTCTACCCCCAGTGCCGGTCACCGCCAGCACTTCTTTCCTCCAAGGTCCTCCTCACTCCTGCTTTGACCCCGGGGTGGCTTCCCATACAAACAGGCTTCTTGACAACTTGTTGATCCAGCGCTCTAATCTCTGGATGACTCTCTCATCTACCACAAACAGCCACGCACAATTTGGCAGGCATTTCTACCATCAATGTTTATGATAATAACTACACGTGCTTGAAAGCAGCAGGAAATTTTCAATATAACTATCATTAAGACAAAATGCTTTAAATCAAAGCCATTACCCACTACCAAGACTCAAAGCTCACAAGATTAGGCTGTTTTTCTATCTTTATGAAAAATTCATACAACACGCTGCAAACATCATCTTCCAGCTCGGAGGAGTAAATGATATAATAGCACTGAACGCTGCTGGCAGGGATGGAAACGGGCAGGGAGCTGGGGGCACAGGGCAGGAGGTGCCGACTGGCAGCAGCCGGGCAGGGTGAGCCGATGGAGAGCAGGTACCCCGGTCCCGTCGGCAGCAGCAAGAGGACGGTATTTATTGATCTGCACACGCTGCGGCCCGTCCCCCTGCCCACCGTGGGTTCAGCAGAGCTGCAAAGCAGGGTCCCAGGCAGCCCAGCTGGGACAGGGAACTACACCACAGTCTGGAGGCATTTAATTTGAGTCACTTGGGGTTTAAGAGGAGATTTTCACGGCAGGAATATCACCTGTTACCCAAGCATTCAAGCCTGCCGTACTGCCTTTGCGACAACCCAAGCACAAACGCTGCAGAGGACGTTACAGTAAAACCACGGTGACCGGTGCAGGGAAGATCATGCCCTTCCTTGGGGATCCCACGTGTCCTGAAGCATCAGCACTAACGGCCAGGCCGCAGCGTGCATGACCGACAGACCAGCACTCAGGGTGATGCTGATACTTTAAATAACCAGCCGTGGTATGGACTGCGGGAAAACTTCAGCACTGCATGCAAATCTTACATCATTAGTGCTTAGAGCCTTATAAATATCATTAGCTAGCACTGCACCCGTGTTACAGACAGCTTGGCCAAAGCTAATTCTTTGTGCATTCACGGCTGAAGTTAATGGGAGCTTGTACCTTGCTTTTCAGAGATGCTAACAACCAAGATGTGATTTACCCGAGACTGGGTGTACAAATTAACGCCAGTCTGAAGTAAGACGTTGGTGCTCCTGGTTCTCGCCTATTCAGGCTGCAAGGGCACACAGGCACAGCACTGAGAATTAAATGCTCACATTCAGGCTCTTTTTTTCTATACCAATCACCGCATACAGCTCCAGCCAGAGGCACAACCACGTCCGTTTGTGGCCAGGCTGAACTATCAGAAGCATCACTTTCTTGTGTGTGCGCTTCTACGTACGGTGTTGTTTTATGTCTGAGCCAGCACGCGGCACACCTCAAATTCAGATCAATGCCCAAACTCAAAAATGTCTCAGAAATAATGAGCTGGAAATACACAGATATTCTGGAGAGTAACAACGTACGAACAGCTCCCAACCAGCTGAAACAGAAAGTGGGAGACAAACCAGAAAAAAAAAAAAACCCCAGCCCCAGCGTTACAATTAGAGGTGCCATTTAGTACATCTCTCGCGGGGACCTGCAAGGCGCAGCACTTCACTCTGGCTCTTCCCAAGTAGACTTGAAAAGCAAACACCTCTCGGTAAGAAGCCTGTGGCAGACAGAGCTCCTCTGCAAGTATTGAGAGCTGTAGATATTTTGCTTATGACAGCCGGTTCAGTCCTGACTCTGGAAAATCAAACCGCGAGCTTTGTGCCTTCCCCGTCGCCCCTGGCGCGGGTCTGTAATGGGGAGCAGCCAGGCAGCCCTGGGTTAGTGGCAGCAGTTGTCCCTCCCCTGCAGCTATATTGGCCCTGCAGGGAAAAAAATAAAATAAAAAACTGTCGGGTTCATCATTAAAGTAAGTGGTGATGAGGCCAAGAGACACCGAGAGCAGCTATCTGCCGTAACAAGGTACCATTTGTACGTTATTTTCTAGCTGCAGTCACACTTTAAAAGGTTGTTCTGCCTCTGCAGCCCCTTCGGAAACGGCTTCACACATCAAAATATCGCAGGGATAACGACAGAAAGCAGTGGGTGGTGAGCAGGTTCCCGGCTCAGCAATTACTGCTGGAAGCGAGCAGAGCAGGGGGAGGGAGCGCTGCCCAGCCCCGTCCTCGCTGCCGCCGGCACCCGACCCTGCGCGGGGCTGCCGACAATCACCGACACCCCTCAGACCCGCACCTCGCAGCAGCGCGAGCTGCGAGGAACCGAGCTGGACGCGTCGGTGTGATAATGGCAACTGGGATCTTGCGCCAACGGCTCCTCACGCGGCCCCAGCGCCCTCCCTCCGCGGCGCAGCACGGGGACTCCTGCTCCGGCACCGGCCTGGATGCCGAGCAGGCGGCACGGACACACAAAGCAACTGCTAAGCTACCCCGGGTGAGCAGAGAGCGAGAGCTGGGCGGTTTCCACGAGCGTGGGCAAGCCAAAAATTCAACTGGTGCATGGAGGTGTTTTAAAACTCCACCACCGTCCCCCTCGCGCAGGCTGCAGGCACGCGAGCAGCACCTGCTTCTGCTAAATGCTGTGGTTAACGCGTCCGAGGCATCAGCCACGCCTGGAAGCTGCTGATGTGCACCAATTTGCAGAAGAAAAGACACCAAATTCACCGTATTCAAGCCCAGCTTTTCTAAGTCCTGCAGTTATGCAGCAGGACAAATAAAGGCACTTTCCAGCTTGGCTGTAATTTTTTGCGAACGATCAATATTTATTGCCTAATCACATTCTCCATATTGCAAGTTAGCGGTGTCACTCTCACGCCAGGCCGAGTGCTACGCGGAGGCCACACAAAGCTTCGCTTGTACAAGCTGCAATCAGGGAGCCAGCTCTTGTCACAGCCTTACAAAAGGATTTCCTCTCGAGCGGCTCATCTTTAATCATTATAAAAGCACAGAAGTTTAATCCATTTTTGATGTAAGCGCTAATAGCTTTGTGTCCTTGAAGTTCAAAGTGGTCTTCGTGCATGTCGCTAATTAGCCGAGCAAGCAGCCATTCAGCTCCCTCTCATGTTTCTAATTAGATCCTTAACAACAAACAAATGTCGACCTTACAAAGGCTGCGCTACGTTTCCCTCCATTAGTTAAACAGTTTGGGAGGGACGCGGGTCCCGTTCGCCTGCCACCCGCCCCCCAGCCCAGCGCGCCAGGGTTTCGGGCTGGGGGCACGCAGGTGCCTCTGCCGCCCCTTGGAGAGGTTCCACCGCGCCGATGGTGTTTTCCAGGGGTGCCGAGCACCCCGGGGCCGTCACCACCCCACGGCCCCCCGTGCCCACGGGGCCAGCCGTGGCCCGGCTCTGAGCTGCTCTGCTGTCCCTCCCCGCCGACAAGGGATGCTCACCGGCTGCGTCGAGACAAGCAAATAAAACAGAGAGATAAATAAACTCTGACCCGTTAGTCATCTTCCTAGCAGGTTTCTCCGTCAATTTAACTGGTTTTACAGTTAATTTAAAATCTGGTGTGCTTTAATGTTTACATACTTTGCAGCAAATGCTTAGGACTGTTTTCTTCCACTCTTTTTTGGCGCTCGTTGTGTGTAACGTGCTGCACCGGAGCCATTTCGGCAGCACCACGCTCGCGCTTTCACGTGCTCGGGTTTTCGGGCAAGCTCTTTGCTCAAGCCCTGGCTCTGCAGCGGAGCAGCGCCTGCCCCGGAGCATCCCGCAGCCGGTGCTGCTCACCGGAGACGGCAGCGGCACGGCCCTGCGCCCTCCCTCGGGCAACGCCGGGCTAGGGGGGGCGAACGAAGACATTTCCGCATCGGGGACCTGCTGCCATGGCGCTTCGCTCGCACGCAACTCGGAGGGCTGCGGCTGCTCGCTGTTTCGCAGGATCTGACCCCAGCGCTGTACCCGCTGTCTGCGTCTGCACGTTAGGCTTTAACACTTATTACCATCCATCCAACTGGCAAATCAGGGCTAAAGCTCGTGATGCTGTGCTAACGCAGACCTCTCTCTAATAATTTTTCTGTTTAAAATGAAGGAAGAGCTGAGCCAGGCGACGCCGGCGCTTTCACCTCGCGCTGGGTAACATGAAAGCTGTTGCTACTTTTACCATGGGCAACCACATCTGCATTAATTGTTTACCACAGCCCGGACAGGTCTTTTATTAATATTAATGAGTAACAGGGAACAAAAGGCCCCTTTATTTTTAGCCTACTCTAATTGCGTAGTAATTACTCATCTACAAAACAAATGAGCCGAACTCCATTGCCATAGCAACAGAAACTCCGGCCTCCCACTGTACCACATTAACTGGCTATCACTCCTGTTAATTTTAAATGGAAGCCTTTTGTACGATAACAGACAATACAGGAGGAAAATGAAAACAAAAACGGGTCTTGGCTTCACCGCGTATTTTAAGTCTCCGCAGCAGAAGGGCACTGCCCGAGGGCACCTTCCCGCTGCTGACGGACACCTCGGGCCGGATGGGCGCCCGGGAGCACGGGGGGTTATCCCGGTAACAGAAGAGAAATCCAGCCCGCGCCCCCCGGCGCTTTCTGTGCAGTGCTCTCTCCCGCAGCAGAGTCTGCCCAGGCGCTGCACAGAGAGGCGCTGGCTCGGCGGGCAGACCTGCGCGGCCAGACGGGCGCCGAGGCCGCGTCCGAGCAAGGCAGAGCGAGGGGTCCTCCGCGGCGGGCACGGCCGGTAACGGCACTCGCCAAAGGAAAAACTCAGCTCATCGACGCGGAAACACCAGGGGAAGCTGCTGCCCACCACGCCGCGTCTGGGGCAGAGCTGGTGGCGCCAGCTCCGCTGTTGGCTGCTAATGCCCCAGCCCCGTGCCGGGGGAGGATTTGGGCAGAGAGACCTGAGAGTCCTCATGGCACAAAGCTCGGGGCTCTTGCTTTAACTAGCAGGAAACACCCTTAAAAAGACCCAGCTGTGTGAATTTGTTGTTTTTAAATAGCTCAAGTTTATATACCTGCAGACCAATTTTGCATTCTCTGGCAATTACTAATCCACCACGCTCCTCGAGCTAATCCAGAGCCAGATGCATGCTAACATCTGCTGCAAGGAAAAACTCCACTGCTTCTTTTTCAGTTTTCTATTTCAGAAAGGAGAGAGAGAAAAAAAAGAACTGTAATTATGTATTTACTTTTAAAGCACTTGAGGAGAGAATCAGCATGAAAATACTCACAATAGCATGTCAGTAAAACGTGCACTGTGTCCCATCGCGTGGTTGCTCCACTACTGGGTAACAGCCTGCGACCGCTGCCAGACAGGCAAGCTACCCCTCAGCTCAGCGAGTACTTTACGCGTTTAGGGATTAAAATGCCCGAGACGGGCTCGTGCGCTCAATGCGTGAGACGTGTCTCATCGCACTGGAAAGCTCACGCTGAAGGCCCCATTTCAAACTTTACAATGACTCATCCGCATCTTGCGTGGAACAAAGTCTAATTACAACGGCCAAGAGCTCCATCCCTCGCTTCCGCTGGGAGAAAGGAAACCACCACCGATAACGGGCCGTGCGGGGCTTTGCAGGGCTGGAGCGCGGCTGCCCGGCGAGGCTGGGGTAGTCCTGCGCACCGGTGAGCCGGTCCCTGCGCGGGCAATCAGCCGGCCCCTGGCACGAGGCAGCGGCAGCGTCCACGCCGTCCCCGCTTGCCGTGTGTCAAGAGCGGCGGCCAGGATGCCGGGATGAGCTCTGCCGAGGAGCGTTTTCCCATTGAAAATAATTCTCCTGATTGAAAAGACTATTAAAAGTTAGCCGCTAAATTCGTTAAAGATTAACTTCCCCTGTACTTAAGCCTGCGCTTCAGAGGTGGTCACTAATTGCACTGGAGATGATTTATCAAGTGCACAAGATTTTCTATTACAAAATTATTGATTAAAGCTGATGTATTTTAACCACAATAGGCTTCAGCCAGGAGCCCTGTAAAACGACCGCCGCTGTGGTCAAGGCCTAACAGCAGCAGCACCAAATTGCTTTAGATCTACTGAATTTTCCGCTCAGCACTGCAGGAAGCTCAGTCCCTCGCGGATCAAACAAATCAAAAAGTGGCATCCTACAGTAAAGTAAGAAACCGTTTTTGCGTGTAGCCTGCGTTCTAGAAAGGACCTGCGTGATGCCCACCCTGGACCAGCACGGCACTTCTGAACCGAAACAGAAATGACTCCCCTTTCATTATTATATTTTTTAATTTGGGGTAGTAGTCAGAAAAGTAGCTGCAGCGCTTGCAAAAGAGTAAGAGGATATTGCCAGGAACGAGGCCAAAACCACCCAGGGAAACGCCGTGGCCTCCCCTGGAGCCGCGCTACACCGACCAGAGGGGCACGGCGCATCCCCCCCGGGCAGGTGCCCCGGGCAGAGCCTGGCTGCTGTTATTTCCCTTCCACGCGCGACATTTGTCTCCGTGTCCGCCCCTCACCGGAGCCCCACGCGGCGCGGGGTCCCTCCGCCTCACCCTCCCTGCCGGGCCGCCTGCCACGCTCTCCAGCGCAGACTGCCTCTGCTAGGAAGATAAGCAAGAGATAAAATCTGATGCAGCCATTAATTTTCCGATGCATCAGCTGCCAGGCTCTGTCACATAATTACCGGCGGTTCCACTGGAGTGAGAAATTTCAGCCCGCTTGCTGCTCCCAAGTGGTCCACTTGTTAGGTTCTGGCTTTTGAGATTACATAGCTCAGATTAAACTTTATGTACTTTTATATAGTAGAATAAAAGAGGGAGAGCGGTTCCATCAGAGCCGCTGTGCCACAAGGGAGTCCTCTCAACGGGCCGCATAAATCCCAAACTGGTTCATCGCAGGATCTTTGAAACGCTTCCCCTTACGACATTTCTGTGAGCCGGTGGCGGCTTCTCTCCCTCCGCACACGCAGCCCAAGCGTTGTCCCACTTTTTATGGCCGTAATTTGCTAACACCATGGGCGCCTAGTGTCAAGATTAAATTTTTAGAGCACCTTCTTTAAGTGTAAGACAAGGCTTCCTAAACCCCATGCAATTTGTCGCTCCGCTGACTTTTAGATACACTCCCCGCTTCACCCTATGCCTGGCGCATTAAACAGTGGGTCCCCCGTCTCCCTGGCAGATGGAGATCTAAGGGGGAAATTATTCTCCCCCTCGATGCACAAGTGTTTCAGCTCCCCGGTAGCAACAAGGACAGTAACAGGGGCGGCTCGGATTGCCTTGCACAGGCTTGCATTGCGTCAGCCCCATCCGAGCGGCTGTTTGGTTGATTTACTTTATGTTCTATTAGAGGTAAGGAGCGGATACAAATCCTTAATTACATTTTGAAAGCCCATTCTGGATATTTTATTTCCTCTGAAAGCGCTTGCTGGAGTAAGCGCGCTCCAGCCTGCCTCGGCTGTCCCCCGGGAGCAGGACGATGCTCCAGCTCAGCACATCTGGTTTGCGGGGACGGCCGGGGGACGCGGGGAGGAGGGGGTGTGACCATGCCACACAGGAGCTCTTCTACTCCCAGCAGGATGGTTTTTGACAAGCAACAAACTAAACAAATAAACAAAAGCCTAATTCGGGATCTCAATTACCAGCCGTTAAAACTTACTGACTGCAGCTTCATCTGTGAAAGAATTTTAACAGTTTGGCACAGAAACCTGGGCAGAAGAAGCAAAGACACTTGCTGGCTCCACGGCAAAGGTGATGAACTTGCCTCGAACTCCTCACGCTGATGTTTATGGAATGTTAAATCTTCATTTAAAAATGTTCCCTTAAGCTGGGTGACATGGCAATGAGTACGACCCACCGCTAGCTCAAAGTCTCTGTTGCGTAACGCGATTTAAGGTTTATGACCTAAAAACAATTGCTTCGTGTCTCAGGACAGTCTGCGGGAAGCTGCTGCACACACACGGTATTATTTTGATACCCAAATGGAGTGATTTGCGTTTGGCACATCTGGGCTACGACTGCCAACGAATGATTCTATGGGCTAATATGGACGAGTAACAGGCTGATGAAGAAACCATGATTGTAAAATGATTTTAAAAACATCTTAAGTTCTTTTTAATACAAAATAAAAATAAGAGAATATCGTTATAGTCAGCATTTTAATGCCTAGGGGGGTTAATTTGGAAAAAAAAAAGGGGGGGGGGGGCAAATTTACTATCGACATAACAGCATGTGCGGGTTCTTGTACAGAGGGTGTAGGTTGCCTACAGCCGGCTTCAATTTAAACTTCCAGATAATGGGATTTAACAAATAGGGTACTATGGATCCAAGCCGTTAGCAGCTCTCTGCTGTATTGATAGCCCTACGCTTTCAATCGGACCGAGGCTATGCTTTGAACTGCCACGCTAGTTCACGTTGATGGTACCTATAATATCAACTCAACAATGCATGTTCTACAACTACATCTACTGCTACCAGTACGACTACTACAGTGCATGCATTTAGTTCAGTCCCACAGATACATACACTCTAAGAACAGGCAAGGGGAGATGTGAAATGTTTTACGGGACGACAGGTGTTTTGTTTTTTAAGTAAGGGAAATTAATAAAAACATCAAAAGAAAGAAAGTGTACAAAAAAATAGAGACATTTCTCAAGAGTTGATATGAGTCGTTTCTTGAACCGTTTCGTCCGAACAAGCAAAAAACATGCAACCAGCTGCTACTAACAAGAAGCTGGACACTGAGAGAGGATTAATAGGTGTGGACAAACCTTCCCGCTGAGAGCGCTCAGAAGAGTGTTTGAGAGGAGGTGTGCACGTCCGAGTGTAAGAGAGGCCGGAAAGTATGCCTCAGAGACACCCTCTCTCACAGCAGCCCCAACCAAGCAAGAGAGAAAACAACAAAACATAACTGCTCACACTCACCATCAAGGTCAGTAGCTCACGTTACGAGATTTGTTATAGCTGGCAAGTATAAAGTACAGTAAGGGGTTGTCGGGGCGCAGGGCTCAAAGGCAGCACTGGCAAGCCGGGACTGGCACCCAAAATCCAGATGTGCCGGGGGGCGGGGCGGGGGGAGCAGCTCCTGGCGCCGCGGCACCGTGCTGTCCCACCGCGCTGCGTGCCGCCGGCCGTCTCGGCGGGCAAAGCGTGCCCGTGGGAGCCTGCGCCGCTCACCTGGGGCAGGCGCGCGCCGCTCCTCCCGGTGCCGAGCGGCGGGGTCGGGCTGGGTTACGGACGGCCTTATCGGTTTTGTCTCCAGTCCTCAGGGAGGAACGGTTGGTGGCAACAGGTTGGGAACTGGGAAAATCTCAGACTTGTCAATGAACCAAAGAGGAAGGAACGAAACCCCTCTCCTGCCAAATTTTCCTTGTCTCGCTCTCCTGCCAAATGAATCCCGCCCATGTCAAATGCAAGATAAAAATGCCTCCCCCCATGATTGTATTTTAAAAAAAGCATTTACACGACAAAAATGTTTTACACGTAAAATATGTCAGGTGAATTCAAAAGAAACGTGACATTGATAGTGAAGTTGTCTAGGAGGAGTTTGCAGCATTCAGACTTTTAAGTTTGCTTGTTTTCCGCGGCTCAGGTCCCAATTCATTAAAAAAAAAAAAAAAAAAGAATGGATGAGGTTGTCAAAACCAGCGGAGGGATTCGGCAGCACAGTCCCACCCGGCACGAACAGAGGCGGCCAAACCCCCCCGTCTGCTGAAGGGACGTCAGCTATCGCCTCATCACTGGGATGTCGATGGGGCACGTAATTTATACAGAGAAGCATCGCTGCGTTCACCCTGCTGGCACGTGACCGGCGAAGCTAGGTGTGAATTTATGAGTGGCACTGAGCACGAGTAGGGGGAAACGTCCCTTTCTGCTGGGTGTAGGAGAGAGCCGCTGTGACAGATGAAAGAACTCGTTTATCCAGCAAGGCAGACTGGTGACTGCGTCCTCACACGCCGCGATAGAAAAAGAAGGGGCGAGGGCAGGGAAGAGCGGGCAGAGCAGAACCGGGGCCGGGCGCTGCCCCCGTGCAGGTAACTGCCCCCGGGCGGGCTCCTGGCGCCGTGAAGCAAACGTGCCGGCTTCCTAAGAGGAGGAACGTCACCCCGGGGAGCAACCGAGGTGGTCGGTGCCCACGCGCCGCTGCCCAGGGGGCTGGAGCGAAAGGGCTGCAGCTCCCTTGGAAGACCAAGATGCACGCCCGGAGGCGGACGCTCTCCGCGGGTGCTCGGCCCCACCGGCGGGCGCCAGCGCCCGGCCGAGCTCCGGTGCTGCAGAGCCAGCGCGCCGGCAGCCGCGCCAGGAAGGCGGGGAAGAGGCGGCAGGACGGGGCCGGGGAGCAGAGGAGGTCAGCGTGGAGTGAGCTGCCGGGGCCGGAGCGGTGCGGAAAGGGCAGCAGCGATGGGGACGTCTCCGGCAGCCTCTGGGCAAAGCCCTCCCCGGCGAGCGGAGGGGTGGTGGGACGCGCCTGCCCGGGCGTTTTCCAGCTCTTCTGCGTTGACTGGCAGAAAGGGGCCAGTAAGGGCCAGCTGTGCTGCGCTCTGTGCTTTTGGATTAGGCACGCGTGAAGGAGGGCTGTGCAAATTTGCAAAGGAAAAAGAAAAACCCAACCGAAAAGAAGGAAAAAAAAAAAAACCCCAGCCATTTTTCTTGTAATGAATCGGGCCCGTACGCTGTAGCACAAGATCGATCGTACTCTACTGCTCCTGAATACAATTCACTACCATTGCTGGATGGAAGTGGCGAACCCAGGATGTCCCTTCCGAAAACCGTCTTTGGATGGAAATGACTCTACGTAAAACACCACTGTTCCCAGAGCACGTTTTGCTGCAAATGTGAGCAGCCGCCGGGCCGGGCCGGTGACAAACCCATCGTCCTCCTTGAGATCTCGGGGCTGGGGGGCGGGGGGGCTCTTTTGATTCAGTTTTGGGGTTTTGCCAGTTTTGTGCACACAGGCAATTTTGAGGCTTGAAAGACATTTCCAAACACCATACTGCTCTTTAAACTTGCCAGAAAGGGTGTTGTTAATTTAGGGTTAGATTTAGTTTCGTATTGCAAGTTCAAATAAAAAACAAAAACGAAAAAACAAAACAAAACAGAAAACCCAACGAAAGAAAAACCAAAAAACACTCAAATTAAAGACAAATGATTTTCAGGCACAGAATTGATCAATGCTCAGGTCAGTTGTAATGGGCACCAAAAGCACTCCGATTAAAAAAAATAATAATAATCAGGGAAGCAACGTTAATCCAGCCAAACCCTCTGTGCCTTGCTAAGGGGCAACTCACCAGGTCTGTTTGCACGTAAAACAAAACCTGAAGGGCAAAACATGAGGAAGAGGCAGAAACAATGAAGTCTGTTTTCCTGAAATCATATGCAAAATCAATCTCTTGGGTTTTTTTTTTTCTTTTCTTTTTCTTTTTTCTCTTTGGGTTTGGCTTTCCCCCTCCGTGAAGGGGCAGCAGGAAAAGCCGGGAGATCGGGAATTCCCACAACCAGTCTGGCAAGTCACCCCTTAGGCGCTCTCTACATGCCACAAGATGAAACTGGTACAGATAATCCTTTGTAGCCTGCAAGCAGTGCCAGTTTGCATGGAACGGAGTTCTCCTGGTGTCTTTCTTTGGCCTCCATGGCATCAGGCTCGCACTCGAGACACACCTGGGCCTGCGCCCTCCTCGTAACCCCTCGCGCAGCGGCTTAGTCGGGGCTTTTCGGGAAGAGCCCGGTTAACCCCCGGGACTGCCAGAAAAGCCACCGAGAAACCCCCACTTCAGGACTGCGCCATGAGTGAGCTGGAAAGCCGTTGCCGCCGCCGCGGCCTCCGCCTCCGCCATGCTCCGCGGCAAGCCGGGCCCGGCGAGGGGCTGGCAGCCGGGGGCCGCGCAGGAGGCGGGCGCTGCCAAGCCAACAGCTCACCGATGGCTGTACTGAACGCTTAATTACCTGAGCGAAGCGCTAATTCACGTGTTTAGCTAAATTTAAAACCTAAAGGTAATAACGGTAATTGGCAACGGTTTATTTATTTCCCTTAAGGGGAAAAAAATAAAAGTTTTCAGAAGGACAGGAAGAAAAGCTTTGACGTTCCTCATGAAAGCAGGCCGGGGCTCGAAGCGGGCAGGGCTGGCGAACCGCCAGCGGCGCTTCGGTGCCGACAGCGCGAGCGTCGGCGTTCGCCCCGCGCGGGCGGAAGACGCCGTCCCCAAGGGGACGCGGCCCCTCGCCGCGGGGTTGCCCTGCGAAGGCCGCCCCTCGCCGCGGGCTGCGGCGGAGGAGGTGAGAGCGGCTGCGGGCGCGGTGGGAGCGCCCGGGGCCGCCGCCGCCTCACCCCGGTGCCAGCTTTCCATGAGAAACGAAAACTTTTTTTCAAAAACGCAAATTAATTTTTTTGGGGTGTCCTTTATAACCTCGAATTTAAAGCAAAGAAACAAAGAAACCAACATAATAAAGGAATAAAGAAAGAAACAAATCAGAATATCTACCCCGGTTTTGGCAGTTCTTACGCCAATCTCCTGCAAGGTGCTCCAGGCCCCGTGGCCTCTGCTTGTAGTTTGGGTTTGGTTTGGGATTGATTATTTATTTTTTATATATTTTTTTTTTGCTCGTTTGTTTTCAGGTCCCCAGGATAAGTGTGAGGAAAATCAGAGAAATGATGGAGAGCTGCAGCCACACAGAATACCGACAGAGCTTTTACCTGACCCTGCACTCTGAGGGTTTGCTCTTCCACGGGCCCCCCTACCTGATCCTCTTGCTGCTGCCACGGCTGCCGCTGCTACTGGTCCATAAGCCGCTGCCGGAAAACCTGGCCGTGGAGAAAAGGAGAAGGGTAAAGAAAGAAGCCAGCGGGTACCGCGAGTCTCTGCGGGGCGCGGGGCGGCCGCCGAGGGCACGGCGTTTCCAGAGGTTGCCGTCCCGGCTCTCCGTGCCATCAACCGGCACCGTTTTTAGAAAGAGCCGAGCCCTCGCCAGGTGCCCACCGCCGGTGGTCTCTGCCGGCCCAAAGGTGGCCCAAATCCCCTTGGCAGAAGAGGAACGTGGCAGCGCGTGCCGCTGACGGCGCGCCTGGCCACGGCACGCCGCGACAGCCGAGGTGCCGGGGCGGATAGAGTGGCGGCAGAGCCTGCGGCGCTCAGCTTACGTCTCCGTACTCTCAAACGGCTAGGGTCAGACCGCTTCGCAAAACAACGAGGGAATTCTCTTCTTTGCTTATTTGCAAGTGATAATAACGTGCTGATCTACAGACATAGCAGTAATGGAAAATATGAGGAGGTCCTCATGTCAAGATCACAGATTTGCTGGGATCAAGCAGAAAAAAATCACTGGAATGTAATTTAAAAAAGAAAGAAAGAAAGAAAAAAAGCTCTTGAAAGCAAAACAGCCGCAGATCAAGGAGCTCTAAGACATACACCCTGCTACAGGGGGACCGAGCCCTTACAGATGAATGAAATGCTGCTAGCAAGGTTGCAGATTTAGTTTCTTTACTTAAATAATATTCCAAAGATGTGCCAGAGGCTCTGACTTTAAATACATGTATTTTAAGAGGGTAAAGGTCCAGGTGATCAGCAAGAACCCCAAACCCCCTTGCTGCAAAGTCAACAAAACCCTCGGAGGTTCCTGGTCTCCGGGGAGCTCCGACCGCTCCTGGCGCCCGACAGGACAACCCCAGGGGTAGTCACCACCACGGGACCTGCCCTTGAGCGGGCTCCAGGACTTTGATCACAGCTGCTTTGCAAAGCTGAAGAACCACAGGAAAACAACTGAGGCAACAGAAAAAGAGAACAGCGAGCTAGAGGGACGGAGAGAGCGAGACCCAGAGAAACCGGCAGACTACAAGCCCGCTACCTCTAGCACTATCGTCTCAGCTACAGGTAATCTACCAGGGGGAAAGGAGCAGAGAACAACTAGGCTAGAGTGACTTGAAGCTACTGAAAACATCAATTAAAAAAAGACATACTTGCATTTAAATATGGTAATAGGGCTGTTGGGGGAAAAAAAAATAGTATAGGTAAATGTATGCACAGCTACCCCAGGCTGCTGTCTGCTGCTGCTCCCCATGCGCAGAGCCCACGCAGCGCACGGCATCCTGCTCCTTAATGCCCACGTGAATCTGTTTGGTTTTATTACGTTGAAGAACTGCTACTATCTCTGTGGAGCGGGATGCAGGAGGAAGCACATCCAGACTGGGGGATATTATAACCACACACCCAAGCGCTAAATTCTCTCTTCCTGGTGATGGAGCCATTGACCCTGGTCGGGTCCCCCGACATACATTTAGGGCTGGAGCTGTGATATGCTGGAGCGAGAAGACCTTGGTGTTAGAGTCAAACCAACCTCCACGCAGCAGGGAAAGCATCTGCAGGACAAAGGCTGAGGCTCTGAGGCTTCGTTTTCATGCAGAGCCATGCCTAGGCCAAGCCCCGAGCCCTCCCGCTGTGGGTTAGGCAGCAGCGGAGCTGGCACCGTCCCTACAGCCTCTCCTCCTCCGCTCCCTGCCCACCACGGCGCACATTCCAAGAGCAGAGTCCTCGGCGTTCCCGTGGCATGTCCAGGACCAGCTGGCCGCCAGCAAATCTCTCATTTGGAGGCTCCAGGGGCTCCCTAAACCATCCATAAGGGATCAGAGGAGCTGTGGATTTTCCACGGAATAAAATGCCTCTGCCAAAACCAATCAAATACCCTTCAAATCACCAAGCATCCCCTGAAAACAGCATAAAAAACGGGGCTGGAAAGTTTATTTCTCTTGTTCAACTGCCAGGGACGCTCAGTATCTATTTGAAATGCAGGACAAAAAGTTTCACCATGCAAAAGAAGACTGAAATAACAAGGGTGGAGAAAGCGCTCCACAGAAAGAGCCTGAACAAAGGATCTGTTATTGCATTCCAGTGGACAGATGTGTGAAAAATTAATCCCTCCACCCCCAAAGAAAGCTATTATCCCAATTCCGAGATAAAAGCATCCGCGCGACATGGCACTCCAAACAACTCAAGTGTGATCGGCTGCTCGCGCTCTGCCCGGGAACGCTGCGGCCGGCCGGGCGGAGGCAGAGCGGCAGCGGCACGGCTGCGCGGCCCTTACGGCTGCAGAAGCGGGAGACGGAAACAGGGATTGATTATCAAGATTGGCAAAAACCTGCTTACCGATACAGACTCACAGGCTGGCTCCATCACTGGAGGATCCCTAAATCAATCCAACGTACTGAAAGTAATCAATCCCCCCCACTGAAATGACATTTGCCAGGCACTGCATTAATCAGCTCGTTCAGCTGAAAACAAATTTCCCCGTCATCACGCTGCTGAGCGCATTAATGCTGTGCGGCGTCTCACAACCGTGCTAACTTACTTTTGTACTTATGTGGTTGTTTGCTCCCGAACCTCTCAGCAGCGATCGGCAGCTGACGCTGTCCCCGTGTCACAGATGGGATAAAACGAGGCACAAAGAAGCAAAATGACTTGAGAAAGACATCTGCAGACAGCCAAGGGTGCAGCCGAGCTCTCGCAGGTTCTGGTCTCAAGCTCCACCACTAATCTCTGTAATTCCCCTTGTACCAACCCTATAGCATTATTTAAGCGCTTTGGTCACACTGTATTATCGCCTCCCATTGTTTATAAACTTCTACACCAGTGAAGACTTCAAAGAGCAGGACTACAGCGACAGGGCAATTAACACTGAACCCACTTTGTGTAGTGCAAGAAACTTCTGCCTCTATCACCCTTCTGCCTGTGTTGTCACACCATTTTATTAAAATTTGACAGCTGAGGTATCTGCAGCTCTTTAGTGAAGAGGAAAGCATTAGCAGGCGCTCCTGCTGGTTTCCAGGCCCCCTGGAAGGAACCTGCTCGTCCATGGAGCCTCTCGCTGGTCCCCCAGACCGCGCTGACGCTTGGGCGAGGCTGCGTGCCTGCACACGTTCCCTCCCCTGGCATCAGCGTTTAAAACGGGGCGAAACGCAGCCGCTGAGCCCCAGGGGCACCTTCCCAGGAGCTGTTCCCCAGGCAGCGGCAGAGGTGGATGCGATCCAGCCCGCTCTGACTGACGGGGACCCCTCCAAGGAGAGGCGTTAGCCGGCAGAGCCCAGCGCGTGAGGTGCCAGAGCCACTGGCTTCCCTTAGCAATGCCTGGGAAGCGCAGGCTTCTCCGGGAGACAGAGCAGTGGCTTTGGGGATGCAGGACTGCTGGACGTGGGGGGACCCCAGGGGCCACGGAGGGCTGTGGGCTATCAGCAGGCTCTTTGCACCCCGCAGCCAGCTGCCAAGGGGCTTGCATGCTCCCGGTTCATTTTTAACAGGCGGCTTGGAGGTAACTGGGTGCCAGGAACGGGCACCCGGACCAGAGCACCTTGAAGCCAATGGGAACATCTATCGCGGCGTGCTCTGGATCCCAGCCCCAGCGCCGGTCCCAGCGCCGGCCAGGCAGGGAGCGCAGCCGGCGCCAGCCCGGCTCCCTGCGAGCCCTCTGCCCTCTGAAGTCAACTGGAAAATCAAAAGGGGTGGAGGGAGAGGTCAATTCGTTCATCGTGTTTGTTTAAGGCGCTCCAATTCCTGCCGAAACGATCCCTGTCCTTCTTTGTGTATCCGCTGCTTATAATTGCCTAGAGAAAACAAGATACCAAAGCTGTTCAAAAGGACAAAAGTGCCCACTTTAGGCATTGCAATTAGAAGATATTTTACAATAAATGTTTTGCAATGGGCTCGCACACTGTCCAGGAAAGCCCCGAGGATTCACATCAATTTCACGCTCTCTTATGGCTCTGAAGGAGCTAAAGCCAGTATTTGGAGTTCAATTTTTCACAGATAAATTTCTCTGCCTCCTGCATCAATAGGTTCACTTTAAATACTGAAACAGCCTCGTAGGCAGGAAGATGGCCACATCTGTTTTTAAACGCCTTGCCCTAAGGTCACAGATTTAGCCAGCGGCTGCCTGCAAGCAACTGCCTTCTCCAAGGCACAAATAAGTTTGGGAGAAGGGGGGTCAAGGGCTGGCGCTCGCCCGGGAGCAGCAGGGCTGGATTTGGGCAGGCAGCGCCCAGCCCCGCCGTCTCGCGCTCGGCGTTACCGAGCAGAGAACGCCGAGAGCGACGCTGCCTGAGCAGGGGGACTCGAGGGGCTCAAGGGCGCCGGCGAAGGGCACGCTCCCTCCACAGGTCTCTGCCCTGCTCCACCTCCCGCTCCGGTGGGCTCGTTCCCTTCTCAAACCACCGATTTCTCCTTTACCCCAGCCTGAAGCTGGCTACAAGGCAACCAGGAGCGAGTGAAAAACACAAGAACCATTTTACACCCCCTTCCTCCACGCGTGCAGCCCCAGCTTTCCCTATGAGAAATCATTGACTCCTTCAGACCTGCTCTGCCCTGTTCAGCCCCTGAAGACCCCAAATATCTTGCATCCCCAAAGGACCCAAGACGTTGTCCTCTACAAACAGCCAGACAATAGGAATCAAATCAAAAAGAAGTCATGAAGATAATGAGATTAGTCCTTACATCAAGAAATACCTTGCAAAGACTTTTCTCTGCTTCTAAGGGCTAAAGCACTTGGGGCACACGAGGTCGTATGCTTAGACTTTATCAATAAGCACAGGGATTTAAAACAAGAACAAAAACAGAAGCTGAGATGCTCAAATCATCACCTGACTCCAGCACCAGACTTCAGAAAAGAACCAAAATTATGGGACATGCATGGAGAATAAAATAAAAGCCACCATAAGAGCGCACCTAGCAAGCAAAATCCTTCCTCTCCATTTACGGATTGTTTGCAGTATTTGCACGCATTGGCAGAAGAGCTGAACGCTGCGGCTCAGTCTCGCAAAGTCACCGCGTCTCTGTGCGGGGCGTTTCGGAGGGCCCTACGCACAAGGGGGATCGAGCTCTGCGGCTATACCCCCCAACGCTCTGCCTCCGACGCCGACGGTGCTCCCCAGGGCGCCGAGCTGAACGCCGGTCATTTAGGAGGTTCACTTGATCTCCCAGGAAAAAAGCGCAAAGTCTGGAATATAAAATCATCTGCAGGTTGAGTGGGAAAAGGAGAGGGGGAAACTGATATCCTCTTTTCAAACAACGTTACCAGCAGCTTTGATCAGCACAGAAAAGCTTCGCGAGGCTCGCAGCTGTCATTTCAAATGGGTTCTCGCTTGCATTATTCTTTCCATTAGGCAGTGTTATCCTCTTTGTAGGATCTTTAGGCTTCATTTCAAAAGTATCAGAGACTCAAAACCATGAAGCAGAAGAGCCTGGTAGCTGGTTTTTTTTTTTTGGAGGCAGGCAGGCGTGGGTCCAATTTACTGGACAAAAATGTAGTCTTTAATGGTGAGCACGCACAAGGGAAAGCTCCATCCCAAAACAATCCCTTTATGTTGAAAACCTTCATCCTTCAGGCCTCTCTGTCTCAGACTCCCCCTCCCTTTTTATAAGGAAAAAAGAATGAGAAAGAAAAAAAACCTGCTACCATTTCAAGCTTTAGATTAACAACTAAATGCTCGGTATTTAGAGAAGACTATATACCCAGAGAAATCAAATTTTACCTCGCATTGATGAAGGATTGGGATTCTACCAAATCACTCACAACTCGTTATCACGGTTTAGTAGCAATTAACTCTTTGGGATTTGATTGAAGACTCTACCCAAGCTCTCCCAAAGTCCATAGGAGGCGAACGCGGAGGCAGGTACGAGCCCTGCTTGAAACGTCTCGAGTTTCCCACCAGTGGCCCTGGTTTGCCTTTGAGGAAGCGGGATGGCGCCGTCCATGCAACAGCAAACGGGAGGCAGCAAGGTGCAGGGCAGAGCCCCGTGGCAACGGAGAATTTCCCTCCTAAGCTTTTGATCAATTCTATTAACACCTTCGGCATCTCCAAGCCCGCTCAGAGTCCTTTCTTGTGACAGCCCCATTAAGTGTTTCCCTTTGTCTCTATACGCTGTGTTACATCAAGCTTATTAAAATCTATTTCACCAGGTCAGAAAATTAGCGCACTTCAGATAGAGCCCATCACGCATAATGGAAACCTCATTAAGCAGCCCACTGCGTTATTCAAGGCAGAGTCATCTGCTGCTTAAAATGTATGGTGCGTGGCAAGATTTTGTAGAATTCTCAACGTCAGACGCCCGTAACGCGCTTCGCACCGGATGCGTGTTTGCAGATGGATGTTATTATGAACAAATATTTCTGCTTTGGAATTTCAACAGAACAATAAAACCCAAATATAGTTAATTTAAAATTTGGCACTTCCACTTTATGTACAGTAAACGACCCATTTTTCAGCTGTTTACCACTCTCAGGCCACGGTTTTTAAAATGAGAATGATGCACTTTTGCCCAGTAATTACTTTATGCATCAGTGAGACAAAGCCTTGTTTGTCTCCAAATTATCATTCTGCGTCGTTTCAAGTGTAATAACCCTTTTGCAGTTATTGCACCGTGCAGAAAACTGGGAAACTTCTCAAAGGCAAATAGTTTATTCTAAGAAAACTATTTATTCAAAAGAAACGCAAACCAAAAAGCAAAAGCTGGAAGCTGATTTAGTTTATTTACTCCACTTAAAAACTGTTCCTATCCTGCAGCTTCAAGGCATCCGCTATACTTCTCAAATGTGTCCTATGAAAACTGTACCTCCCACCACCCAACACTCGAACTCAGTATGTAATTTGGATTCTCCCTCATTTAGTAACTGGTGAAACACAGAGAATTATGAGCTTCAAGTGAATGCAGCTGATGTGGATGAAAGAGAAGCTCAACCAAATCGCTTCCTAAAAGCAAGTAATTCTGTTTAGTACCAAGTCGACCGCTCCGATGAAAGCATTTCTCATTTTAAAGCCCAAAGCCAAACATTTACTATCGATTTTTAATAAACAAGGTAAGTACAAATGAAACGATGACTGCAGCGGGAGGAATACCTGTGAATTCACTGCACCCAAGCTGTCGCGCAGCGCAGAAGCTCTGAATTTCAGTCACCTGCTGCTGAATGAACAAGGGCAGGTTAGAGGGAACCGCATTAAGGCATGCATTTAAAGTTCAGCAAAGTGGCACTGATTTGCTTCAAGCCTCATTTCAGTTGCGTCGATGGTATAGAAAATGAGCTATTTGGTTAAACCGCTTGCTTAAATTTTTATGAATGATCTAAACTACCTGGGTAAGTATTATTAAAAGACAGATCCTTGACAATGAACAAAGGCATAAAAAGAACTCATGTCTGGAGGCTGAAGCTGGAAAAATTCAACGCAAAGAGGCAACTATGTAAAAGAGAAGATAATTAATCAGAGGACAAGGTTATCAGAGGGTAGGAAATTCTCCGCAACCTACGTGTTTTGAAGTCGCGAGCGATGGCCCTCTCAGAGAGACTCCGCAGCTCACCGAGCACCACAGCCGTCGCTGGCAGAGCCGGGGAACTTCCCACCGCCTTGCTGGCGGAACTGCCGCGGGGTATTTCATAATCCGTGTTATGAAAAAGGTCAGCGAAGAGGACTGTGATGCTGAGCCCAGAAACCTTTAGGGTGTCACTGCAGCGACTACATATTACCGCTTCTGGGCAAAGGAGGACTTGGAAGCTACTTAATTATCAGCTTGAAATCCTGCTACTAAATGACTGAAAAACGTTCACATTTGAATGTTTCTGTGCTTTAAGGAGACTAATCTCTTCCAGCTCTTTGCAACCCCCAGCTCCCAGTTTGTACCAGCTTTACAGGTAAAAACTGTACCTACAGAGGCACAAGGCATAAAGCAGGCTAGCCATCGTGCTCCGGCGGACTCGGACAGTTGGCATTCTTCACAGCAGACCTGGCACTACTAGCCCACGTTCTTCTTCCTATAGGGTTATCCATGTTTCCTTCCATACATGTGTGTTTGCGTTATGCCTCTTTACTCTTGTGAATAATTATCCTCATTACATTTCCCAGTTGCTGCAGCTGCAGCCTGTTCGCAGCAGAAGCGATCGCTCCGGAGCTCTGTCGCTGCGGCATCACCCCAAAACGCAAAGAGCTCCTGGGAGACCTGGAGAGACTGGTAGGTTTGGGCTTTTTTTCCTTTTCTCTCCTCCTTGTCCCTTTACAGTCACTCATTTTCAGGGCAATGACCCTGAAGTTTTAAAGCCTGTCTCAAACTCCATGCATGGATCAGTGAGCGCTGGGAAGAGGACAACCTGCATTTAAGTTCAATGTTCAAGACGTTCTTATTGCTCAGGCAGTTATTCAAGGCATCAGCGTAGCAGAACCGAACGAAGGACCCGGGCAGTTTTGGTCCTTAGCCAGACGTGCTGTTTGGGGAAACCTTAAGAGCCACCTCACACACGAGGTGACGAGCCAGGAAAAGGGGGACGGGCGGCATTTTTCCTGCTGCCCATGAAATTGCTGGAAGCTGGACCACCGACTCAGAGCAGCAGCTTCTCTCTTGAAAACCTCACCTTAAATTTAATATCCAGGAGATTGTTTTAAGGGGTGGGGGAAATGGGAGGTGAAAAAGGAATTTGACGCAATTCCCTGCAACATTAGAAAATGCAACTCTTCGCAGAAAAAATGTGCCAAAGCCGCTTAAGCTCTGCTCGGACGGAGGGAACGGCTCGAGATACCATTTTTTCCTGTGTTGAAACAAAAGCTACTGTCATCTAAGCAGAACTTGAAGGAGTACCTTCTGGCTGGAAAATTATGGGGTTTGCTATATTAATGTCTCAGTTTGCTGTCTGCAGTTCCAGCTGCTCCTCACTCCAGGGATGCACCTGCAATGTGAATGGTCCCTCTTCAGCCTGCCCTCCGCCAGCAAAAGAAACCCCAAATCTTAATTTTAAAACAGGTCCAGTCTATAGTCTTTGTTTTCACTGATGGAGGCTGTAAACGGAGAGGTTTGAAGAGTGGTAATTAAGGTGGTTCTAGCAGATTTCAAATGCACTTTGTAAACCATTTTATGCCATGCAGATGCAGTAATGTGTTTTAGGTGAAAAAAAGCATGCAGCGCAGGGATGATTAGAGCAGATTTGAAGCAGTTAAGAAAGGGTTAGACAAAGGAGTGAGAAACATTTCCAGCTTCGTTCCACAGCTCTTACTGTTACAAGGCTTAACTAACTGAATAGACAATTTAAAAAATATTTTGTATTTCCTCCTCCTATTTCGCAGCTGCCAGCTATTTCTCCTTCTTTCTTAATGTTAAGTTTGATCATTAAAGTATCATGACCAGACAAACTTTGCTCCCATTACTAAATGTTATACAAGTCAGACCTGCATAACAGTGCTTTAAAAGGGCGTTTTACAGAGTTGACTCCTGTTAATACTAACTTCATTCCTCCCTCCTGGTAAAGAAGCCATGTGTAGGCAGCGTCTCCGCTTTAAAATCGCTTTACATCACCGGAGTAGACGGTTGGGTGCTCGTGTACACGGGAACGTGGCTCGGGGTCGTTGAAGCACCGTGCACATCACGTTGGGAGCCAGACCTTGGCTGACACCAATCGGCAGAATTACAGCCAAGCCCTTCGCGGGGATCTGGTTTATGCTCCTTCCGGTGAGCCGAATGTCCGGACTCCCAAGCCTTGCCAGAGCACGCTCCCCATGGGAAAGCTGCACCTCCCGAGTACGGCCACTGCTGCGTGCCCCACACCTCGCTACAGACGGAACGGTCAGCTCGGCAGTACGTTGAAGCTACAAACACACTCTTTTCCTCCCGTTGCCACCGCACTCCCCTTAGGAGGTTATTAACCAAGAGTGAGACCTGCAGGAGCAACGTAACTTGCAGCTTCCTAATATTGCTGGGTGTCCTAAATAACAGATCCAGGAACTTCCTTACCTTACCTTACCTTACCTTACCTTACCTTACCTCACCTCCTTCTCTCAGACACTATGAAAAAGAAGCCTTAAGCATGTCATTATTATAATAATTACCCTTGTCTTTGGTACCAGCTCCTTTTCCTGACCCAGAAAATAACTATTAGACCTACGAGGCAAGCATCACACATAACTTTTACACGACAATACCTTCCTGCCCAGCACCGATGGCCGACAAGTGAACAGTTTGTGACTGGTATCAGGAAAGAAACTAAATTAAGCTCCATAGATTAACAGAAAGTCGGTTTTAAATGCTCATAATGAAAAACATCAGTTTAGACTTTGAACTGATCTTGCGTTGCGTTTTCACAGCACCAGGCGCTGCAGGGGTGTGACCCAAGGCTGGGCTTCGCAGACTATGGACTACCGTTATTAATAAGCAAGTGTATTTCCCTGAGCTCTGAAAAATTTGTGAAAATATTTGTTTTTCCCATCTCGCCCATATACAAAGGTTTTAATAAGCTTTAACACACATACAAGCAAACAAACCCTTAATTAAAGAAAAAAAAAGAAATTCCTGAGCTGAAGGCTTCTAAGTAACTTTGAGAATCCCCAACCACCCAGGCCATGACGGAGGAAGGTATGACTGAGACAGATAAACACGGCGATGGCAACGTCCCCGCCCGGCAGGCACGGCCAGCGGTACCCGTCCCACCGCGGGGTCTGCACCAAGAACACCGGCTGCCATCCCAGCCAGGGACCTCCTCACAGCCACAGCAGTGACCTCATCCGCCTTTCGATTTCCAAACAGCAGAGAGGGAGCCTGCACCTTAGCGCCGGAGAGGCTGCAACAAGGGTTTCTAACACGCGTATGGGTTTGATGCTTAAACCCACCTCGGTCGCTGGCACGGACTGCGCTGACCACAGTGGTGGAAGATCAGACTGCCGGGAATACTGCAGTTTTAACACGGAGTCACTCCTCTCCCCCCAATTACAAGCGCATTGTCGTCTTTTTTGGTTTTAATTTTTGCTGTAAACACCCCTCGTATGTAACTGCTCATCTGCAGATTCTTCAAACACTGGGTCACACACTTGGAGTGATGGTTGTTTTATTCTTTTATTAAATTGTCATTGGTACTGGTTATTTGGTGCGTCCAAACCAAAATATTAAAACTGCAAGCTAAGAGAGCAGCAACACAGCACATCCGTTGTAAACAATTTATTATTATTTTCTACCTCAGTTACTTACAGGAAAAAAGTCATAAAAAAGAAAAAAAGAAAAGCACAGATGGACTATTTACAAAAAATGAGAAAATTCACAATAGCCGAAATGTTTGCAAATCATGCACACTAAGACAAGTTCACAAAAGCAAAGCAATTCATAGCAAAAAAACCCAAACAAAATAATAAGAAGCCATACAGATTAAAAAAAGCTATTGCCTGCAGAAAAGTAAAAAGAAAACTAACCAATTATTACATCAAGCATCTTTAATGAAATGAACAGCATAGCCGTGTATTGTAGAGCCTTTGACACTGACATTTTAAACAAGTGGATTAACAAACATTAAAATGCATTACAGTTCTACTGTAAGCATGCAATTTACTTCTCACAAACTTATAAAATGGGCAGAAACACTTAAAGACAAACGGCATTTAAATACGATGCGTGTTTCCTACCCAAAAGTCCAGAATTTGGTCTCGTTAAAAATGAAGCCAATGGCCGGCGGCATTATCACATAGGTTTGCAGCTCTTCTGCGATTTGGGTGGAGACGAAGAGGCGCGACACAGCTTAAGCCAGCGGGGGAAAGCTCGTCCCTCTTGCCAAAATTTCAGTAATTTGCCCATGATGTGCAAGCGAGGCCTGGCAGTAGAAGCGACTGCACGGAGCATGCGAGAGCAGGGCCGGCCGCCAGACGAGCAGGGCGGCGGCTGGGAGCCGGGGCAGGGGTTGCTGCGGGAGGCGCAGTGGCTGCCTAGGCCCTTTTTTGGTGGCTTCTAGCCACGGCCCTTCCGTGATTACGGCAGCTCGAGAAAGAGCCACCAACCCAAAGCAAACGAAACAGGAGCAAACACGCGTGGGTCCGCTACGCCCGCGGCCGCCAGCGCCACAGGGCCACGCGTGCGGCCGCAGAGCGTTCGTTTTGAATAATTAAACCCCGCGTTGCTAATGATCCTAGTGACAGGAGACGCTAGTCTCGCTCCACCCTAATTATGATTTGTGCCACTGCTGAACGTCTCTATGTTAAAAAGCGCCAATAGCTCTCTTTGGGGCTGCCCGTGAGACCCAATCATCGTTTTTGCTTCCTTGATAAAATTATTTCTAAAAAGTTTGTGAGAAGTCATGCCTTCATAACGCCCCTAACCCCAATCTTTGTGAGTTACATTCCAAGTGGGCATTAAAAACTCATAACAAAGCAGAGGAAAAAAAATAATAATAAAAAAAAAAGCAAACTCAAAGCAGTGAGGATATGGAGCCTTTAAAAAAATAAAAATAAAATAAAAAGTCCAGTCAATCAAACCAGCCAGTAAGAGCAGCAATTTTTCAGTGGACATTGATATTAAACATGGACCACCCAGGCTTTTTCTGTCTCTCTCTCTCTCATTAGCACTGTAGTAAACCCCGATTAATTTGTTATGCATCTTTAAGAACTAGTTGATAAAAATTATGTCTTGTGAAATCGGCAAATAGTCTGCAAAGTGAAATAAGAACAGAAATTAATAGATTAAACTGAAAAGATAAGTCCCAGAAATAAAAAAGAAAAAGACACAGAAAGGGAGTGATTGCAATTAAAAAAAAAAAAGGCTACGTACTGAGTTATAAAGGCCTAGAGGCAAAAATAACGAGATGGGAGAAGACAGAGCAGGCGCCACAGGGACTGCGTGCGTCTCGCCCGCGGAGCAAGGGGCCGTCCCCGTGCTGACAGGGCACAGCGGAGGACGCGGGAGAGGGACCCTGCCAGGGGACCCTGCCAGCAGCTCCGGCACCGGTGCTCCCCGGCGCAGCAACGGAAATGCAAACGGGCGGATCGTGGCGTTTGCAGCCTCGTTTCACTGGGACAGCAGCAAATACCAACAGGACAGTGCAATTCAGATGGGCGTTCCGTTTTTTTTTTTTTTTAATTAAAAAAATAAATAGCTAGCATAACCTGAGGAGTAACAGGAGCAACGCTCGCCGGCGGGTGACGAGGCACCGCAGCGCAGAGCCCTGTGGGACGGCGACTGCCAACAGCAGCGCCGGGGACGCCGCCGGCTGCAGCCCGCCCTGCCAGGCCGATTTACTGCAGCACAGGCACCAGGGCAGGGGAACAGCTTTCACGGCACAGCTGTACGGTGGTAAAAAGCACTGCCAGGTCTCCTCTGTAATGAGCCATCGGAATACAGCTGTGTATTTATACGTGTTATATGTATACTTAGACATACACATCGGTGCGGTTGCAACACCGCTGCTGTTTAGGCACGGCGGAGGCGGGAGTAGCCGAAGCTCTCAGGCACGCTGCCTGGGATGCTCCTGCAGAAACAGCCAAATATTTTTCTTTTCGAACCATGGCACCGAGCATATGGTCATGACAAGGTATTAAAAAAGCAGATTCCTCTCCATCGGGGTCGCACGTGCTCCTATCTCACGCTCCAAGCCGCAGTCGTACCGCGGGCCCCACGGGTACTTCTGCAAGCGTCAAACACGCGAAGGGAAGGGTCGGGGGGGCCTCTTTTGAGGAGGACTATGTGCTGGAACCACGCTTATGCTACTCGTCCCGTGGCACTAAACACCTTTCCCCACAGCTGGTCGGTCGGGCTGCCTACTCGATTCCTTCCCACCGGCGCCTGGAGGAAGGGGAGCGAGGGCTGCAGGATGCGGCTCCCACCCGCAGAGAGGGGCGAAAGGAGAGCGGGGAGAGCCAGGCAGGCACCCGAGCCATGGCAGGACACAACCCCGTCCTCAAATCCTGACCCGCTCCCGAAACGCTCCCTCGCACCCCGAGCTTTGCTCCCGTGGTACAAGGTACAGCCCCCAACGCTCCTCCCTCCGAACGCCTGGCTCTGGCGAGGGGGACACCCCGTCCTGCTCACGGGCATCAAACCCCTCGTGCCGTGCCTCCCGGCGGGGGGGTCCCGTGCCCCGCGCCGCTCTGACGGGTCGTGTTTCTGGAGACCGCAGTCGCGAGTCACCTGGGAAAAACCGCCCGACAACTCTATTAACGGTTCTGATTGCTGTTAGGGAATAAATTGTCTGAGCGGGAGTGGAGCAAACAACGCGGGCAGAGCTTTAGGGCAGGGAAATCCAGGCAAGGCGACGGAGCAGCTCCCCTTCGCTGCCCTGCTCCCGAAGGCACAACTGGTGCCTGCAATGAGAGGCACCCGCTTTTTAGTGGTGACAATCCACTTCCAGTGTCTTCTGCATGTTCAATCTCTGCAAGAGACTGAAAACAACTAGCAAATAACTGGAAGGTCTGTTTTGAAAAACCAGGCCCTTAATAAAAATACACGTAATGAGGGCTAGAGTCAACCGGTACCTCTGCTGTCAGCTGGCAGACATGTTCACTTTAGACGTGTTTATAATTAAAGCCATCTAAGCTCTGCTGATTTTCATCATTTAACTTATCAAGGGCGTCTCTCGTTTAGCTGTCTTCATACGAATCAGCGGTACAAGGAGCCGCGAGGGCCCAGGAGGAGAGCGTGAGACAACACGCAAACGCCTTCTGAAGCCTCCTCCTCGTACGCAACCACTAACGGCTGCAATCCCTGCCGGCCTGGACCTCCGCAGGGGGTCCTGCCTCGTCCCCGCCAGCAGCCCGGTCACCCGCCGCTGCCGACCCTCCCTGCCCGGCACGCCGCCCCGGCAGCTCCGCTGTCAGCCCTGACGCCCTGGTTGTTTCGGACCTGGCTCGGTTTGGGAGGGGGGTAGCACGGGTGGGAAAGAGGCAGATGAGTTTAAAGGGGAGCTCTAGCATTTGTGAAGTTCAGCGACTGAAAAAACCCCCTAACAGCACTGTTTCCCTAACAGCACTGTTTCCCTCGGTGTCATTAGCCCTGCAGAAACCAGCTCCACAGAAGCTACCGTCCCAAGGACATTATTCGTCTTTCGGATGTGAATAATACGTATGCTTCCAATGCAAGGTTCCACCCCAATGCCCTGGTGCCGAACACGAGGCTGTATCTTTGCCCCAGCGTGCCGCAGGTAGAGCCGAGCACCCCTCCACATCCTCCCCGTCCTAAGGGACCTTCCCGTGCGGGTGTTCGGTTTGCCTCCCCGCGGAGCCGCTGCCCCCCCGCACCCGCCGGCGCTCGCTCGCTTTCTCCATTACCCTGAGCAGAGCTGTGCTCCCACCGCTCCCGTTCTAAGCCGCCGAGGAGCGCGGCAGCGGGACCGCTTGTGCACGACCCCCGCGACGAGCACGCTCACGAACGTAACGCACGGCACACCGGGGTTTCCTCGCCGCGGTGTCCGGGTGGGCTTCAGCTATTAGTAAGCCATAAACGCAGCAGCGTCGCGGCGCTTGTTCGAGCTGCCCGGGAAAGCCCAAGGGGAAAGGAAAGGAAACCGTGTCCTGGGCGGTTCCAGCCCCACCTGCGGGACGCGCTGGAACGGGAAAGGGCTTTTCACGATCGGCACGGTGCCCCGCAGCCAGCCTGCGGCACCGTGCAGCCGCCCCGGCCCGCCGCCGCGGCAGGGGCAGCCTCGCCAAGGAAAGGGGAGAAACCAAACCGAAGCCAAACCGCACCATCAACACACGGCTAGAAACTATTCCTCTGAAGGCCACCAGCGATATCGATACAGAACACAGGAAGGCTGGACTTCTTACTCCAAGACTGCGCTCGTAATGAGCGTACACTTACCGCAGGACAGTATGGGAACGTGTGGGCGAGCCTGTGTGCGTGTGTGTGTCTGTCTGTGTATATATCTATAATATATATAAAAGAAAAACCCCATCAAAGGGAGGCTAATAGCTCTTAAATTATCTCTGTTGCTCTATGTTTTAATTTAAGAAGTTTGTTTTCAAATAACCAGTACCAATTTACACGTTAGTAAAAATGTATTTATAATATGTATATAGAAATATCTATTTTAAAATAGAAAAAAAATTTGTTGTTGTGTGAGATGCTCCCTGCAGACTTGCCTGTCTCAGCTTGCAGCTATGGATTTAAAAAAACAGGGAAAAAAAAATAAAGAAGGAAAGAGGGGAAAAAGTAAACCTGCAAATGAAATGTACGTACCTGGGAACTGATAGCTGTAACTTGGGGCAAATCCAGGATATCCTCGGCCATACGTTGCAACAAAATTCGGGTAACCTTGATCACAGAAATGTTTAAAAAAAAAAAAGAGAGAGAGAGAGAGAGAGAGAGAAGTTTGAAGATTAATAAAGGCTTTTTGTTTTTCAATACAATGCAAAATGACACGGAGGATGGGTGAGACTTGATTTTACAGAAGGTATGAAACCCCAAGATTTATTCTGCTCATGCAAAACTGCAGAAAGGTTTCATTATTATCTTGGATAGAAACATCTAGAGCTTGCCTGCCTGGCTTTGTGCATGAGACCTGTCACTCAGGTAATTAACATGCACTTTGGTATCTGAAGTCCAAGGACTGTGCATACTTGTTAGCTGGAAGAGTAAATGCCAAATGCTAAGGCTAAACACATAACACAGGTTTGCTCTGACATTTGGAGAGCTTACAATGAATGTACTTTGCTTCAGAGCTATTGACAGTTGGAGATTAAGGTAGTAGTAATTCTTTAACCCGGGAGTGTGAAGGACAACAGTTAACACATCAAAGAGTCAGAGCAGCAACAGCAATGAGCCAGAGAGTCAAAGAGCTTTTAATTTTTCAGGAAAGTAAAACCCAGGTGCGAGAACCGCTTCCTCAAGCACCGTCCGAGATACGCGCAGAAACGCATCCAGCCGCAGGCAGCTTTTGAAGTTTTATTGTGACAAAAATACCGCTCGGGATCGTTTTCTTAATAAAGACGCTGAAGTAAACGCATTAAGCGGCAACTCTGCCCGCTCTAACGCAGCGGCTGGGAGCGAAGGCTGGGGCGGGTAGGGGAGCAGAGCCCTCGGGGCCGGGGGTGCCCCCGTGGTGTCCGACGGGCAGAGGTACCGCCGCTCGGCTGTCAGCCCCGCGGGCGCTCGGCCAAGGGCGTCACCGCGTTTCGCAGGGATGCCTTGCCAGCGTCACCGGCGGTTAACTCTGACAGCCAGGCCAGGGCAGAGGGGTTTCACTCGCCAGGCAGCAGGAAGGTTCGCCCGTGTGCTGGAGGTCACGCTCGTCCCGAAACGTGCTGGGGGTCACGCGCTGTGACCCCCCCCGCGCTTTAACTTCCCAGCCCTTACGCAAACCAGCTGCCCTCTCCGGTCCCCCCGCGGCTGTTTGCTACAACCGGTACGGCCGATGTCACAAGCCGTCGATGTCACAATCCTGTACGGATTGCCTAAAATTGTAACCTCACTTCCCATCCTCAGCGTTTCCCTGCTCCGTTTCCTTAAAACCAGGAGCCACCCTTTGCAATTCCAGTGCCATAAATGCTGCGTAACGTTCCCGCCGACTGTCAGCGTCAGCCAGCCCACCCAGCCTCCTCCAGCCTCCAGGAAAGACCTCTCCAGACCAAGAAACCATCACGAAACGTTTGCCCTCGCGCCGTCTGAGGTCAGTGGAAAGCTCGGCAGTGACGACAGCAGCAGCGGGGCCGGACCCCGAGAACAGGTTTAGCAGCTGCATGGTTCTTCTGGGGGTCTCCTATCTCTGCTTTTATTTATTCTTTGAGATGCTCATACATCGTACAGCTATTTCTCTGCCGCAGCAAGTCCCTCCATTTCTGATTAGATTTATATATACATATAACATACTATTAATCATAATCTAAAACTGGAAGATAAAAATGCTTGGATGAATTTTGATTACGGGATTAAGCAGTGCCAGGGGAAAGCCGCCCTGCGATCCCAGGACAGCACGCTGCGGCTTTCAGCGATATGTACACACTGCTTAGCCCTTGCGTATTTATTTCACAGCTCAACAGCTGGATTCCCTTAGAAATTAATCACCTCTGTCATTAAATCAGATCTTTCAGAGTTAAGCTTTACAAACCTTTTTTCCTTTTTTTTTTTTAAAACAACAATATTGATAAATGGATTGTTTGCTAAGTAAGTAGTGCCATTAACACCGCTGCGAGCTGCACCATGAAAAATCGCTCTGCGGCGTCCGACCGCAGCCCCTCTCCTTGCCAACTGGAAAAAATTGAGTTTTATTCCAATTTGAACGACTCCGAAGCGGATCTGTCAGCTCGCGACTGTCAGGGCCACAGCGGACCGGCGTGCCGGGCAGCGGCCGAGCTTTGCCCTGGGGAGCGGGGGCTGCAGGTGCGGTCCCATGGCCCCGGCCGGACCGGCACGGCGGCGGGTGGCAGCTGCCCGCGCGCCCGTGGTGTTTGTGGAGCTGGCACCGCGGTGCAGGATGCCGTCCGTTCTGCCGCCCTGCCCTGGGATGCTCTGCGGGGCCGGGGATGCTCCTGCCCCGATGTGTTTGCCTCCAAAGCCAGGGCAGCACGCGGCAGCAGCCCGGCTCTGCCCAGCCAAACCCGGCTGTGCCTGGCGGCAGCGGCACCGGTGGAACTGCCTGGGGGGCTCTCGCCTGCATCGCCAGCGCTCAACGCTCTCTAGGTCAGGCAGATGAAATCATAAATTTATAATACAACATTACTTCAATTTTCCTCTTCATTTACTGCCGCAGTGCCCAGCTCTGCTCTAACGAGTCAAAGCCCGATCCACGCAGGGGAAATTGCCTGGCTGAATATCAGTAGCGCATTAACACCATGCCCATGTGGATGCTTCATCAAGCCAAATTATGGCCATGCTGACCTACCCACCATTTCCATTAGATGCCATTCTCATCCTGCATTGGGCACCGAACAGTTTATTTGCTTCAGTAGTCCCGGGGAATGATCAATCTCTCTAATTATCCCTTGTTGCTAAACCAAAAGTCTAAGTTTTGCCTGGATTACCTCCTCCGAAGCGAGACCCTCCTGTCTGTGGAAGCACAACTCAAACCAACAACCAAAACTGGTTTCACAGCACCGCTTCCACCCAGCCCCTGTCTGACATCAACGATGGGGTCCGACGCGCCCGCCCTGCAGGCTGGTTGAGCTTCCAGCCCGTGTGCGGGAGCCCTGCAGAGCCCCATTTTGCAGCGGGCCAGATCCTGCCCGGCGCTGGATGCTCTCTGGGCTGGCGTGCAAGGTGGAAGCACCACGCTGACCACCCGAGGGTCACGCTCAGCCGGCCGTCGCACTCTTGGTGGAGGCAACACCCGATGCGGCCACGGAGCCCGTTGCCACCGTGGCGTGTGAGCAACCGCTCGGTGCAGGGACCGTCTCCCAGGGGAAAGCAAAGGCTCTGCTTCCAGGATGGAAACAACTGCAAACAGGTAGCACTGACCTTTTTACCTACAGCGTACCCGAGGGCTTCACAGCATTCCTGGTGCTAAAGCCCATCCTGGTGGGCCCATGGTAAAGCCCGAGCATTGCAGGCATTTTACAAAATCTGGGCAAACTGCCCTACCTGCCATTCTGCACAGGGCCCTGGAAACCGAGCAGCTTGCCATGGCGCACGCACGAGGCCACTGGAAAGGCAGGAGACACGAGCCGGGCTCCCGACTCCCCTCCGTCCCACCAGCACCTCCAGAGGGAGGAACGGCTTCTCTGCTCCAGGCGGGGAAGTGTCCACAACCGCTGAACCGGGCTATGGAAATGTCTTTTCATTTTCAAATTTGGTGATCAAAGATGGACAAAGCTCATGGATAATACGTGGGAGCACTGGGCACATTGGGGCCTGGGGACCTCTGCTTTCAAAATTAATTCAAATGTTCCAGTAAATGCAAGAAAATTATTGTCTCCCAATGTCGCTCAGAGCAAGGAATGCCAGGTCCTTTGCAAGGAAAGGCACGGTCCTTCTGCCAAAGCATAGCCCCATGCTGCAACAAAAATGCTCAGGGTCAAAGAAACGTGCTGTGACCTTGACGTAAGCACCCGTGGCACCAGGGAATGCAAACCAAAAATCTCCTGCAGACACAGGGGGTGGTCACAGACTAGGGAGCAGCTACGGAGAAGAAACACATCTGCTGTAGAAGTTTCCCTCTTGGCCCCACAAAGTTGACCTATCTCCTTCTCCAAGGGAATTAAAGAGCTCCGCGAAAGCTGGCCGCAGCCGCCTTCGTCAGTGATGGCTACAGCGGGTGCTGCTGCAGGAGCCCAGGGGGGCTCGGGTAAGTTGTGCCAGCCACCGGGAAGCCTCTGCTAACGAAGGGCCCCCCCTCCTGAATCCTGCCTCAGAGGCAGCTGCTACTCTATTAAACAGAGTCTGATGGAAAAAAGGAATGACTTTCTTTGAAGGGCACAAGCTTCTTTTATGCATGAGTTCAGCCTACCTAGATTGAACGTGTGCAGTAATGCAGAGCCCCGCTCTGCCTTGTGCAGCGGTACAAGCAGCCTCGTAGAGACTTTCTGAATTCTGGTGTTCGTATCAGACATCATTTTGGCAGTCGGGGGTTATAAGCTTTATGGGCCGAGCGCTCCTGTCTCTGGAGGGGTTTGCAAGTTAAAAAGAGCCCAACTTTAACATTAAACACCAGCAAGTCTAAGATGCTCAACGCCAGAAGAAATGAGCGCTGTGGGGCCGCAGCTCAGATCAAGCAGCGTGGCAGTCACCTCCAGAGCCGGGCGTCACCACCGGGACCACCGCAGCGGCAGCCGAGATGTCCCAGATGCACAGAGCTGCTTCAGATGGGAGGGCAGACAGAGACAACCTGCTATTAATGTTGTTCCTCCGTTGCTTTCTTCTTTTTTTTTTTTTTTTTCCCCCAAGTTTTCAGGTACAGACCTGAACGGAGGGCAAAAAGCCGTGGGGCAATGCAGTGACACCCACACGCCCTTGGGCGACGGGGCTCCTGGTTTGCACACCAGGACCAGGTGACAGAGGCGAGGCTTCTGGGCGCACGGCAAGCGTCTTGGCCGCCGAGGCGCTCCCACTCAGCTGCAGACGTGCGCGTTGCGGGCTAGGGGGGACACGGTGCCTGTTCACGAGCATCCACGGGGCTGGGGAGCAGCTCTTCCTGCCGGGTGGGCTGCCAGGGCGAGAGAGACCGCCGGAACTGAAACCACTCCAGCCCACTCCTTATGCAGAGTGGCTAATTAACGTTCCCGATCTCCCCCGAGACTGCGCGCGTCCCACCAGCAGACCGAGCCCGAGACAGCCCAGAAGCAGTCCTGGCAAAAGGCTCAGCCTGCCCGTGCTCTCGGAGTCAAAAAATCCTTTCAGAAGAACACTTTAATTTTGTTCCAATCAACCAAATCATCACAGAAGCGGCTGCCTACGCACCTTTAGACCCCGGCTGCTGCAGGCTCCTCGGGGAGGCTGTGATTAATGAAAAAGACCAACTTCCTTAATAGCTTTGGAGGGAGTCGCTCTCCGCTCTTTCCTTTGGATTGTCTCGTGCGTTTGTTCCTGCGATTCCCTCCTCTGCCCATGAACAGCATCTGGAGAAGGTGACCTTGAACAAGGGCTTCTGGAAACAGGTATAAAAATCCTTCAAGAGCAGCCCCGATGGCTCTCTTTCAGCCCAGCTAGGCATCTAAAAGGAGGAACGGGGTAGGGCTGACACCGGCCTCCTGGGATCTCAGCAGAATGCGGGGCTCCCGCAGACGCTGCCTCCGGCAGTACGTTACTTTGTGTGCCTCATCGTTTGATGGGTTAATTACGCCCCTCTCCCTGCGGGGACGGGGCCCCACCACCACGCAGCTGCCGGGGCTGGGGAAGGAGAGATTCGGGCTCCCCGCTGAGCCGCTGCCCATCAGCCCCCTTGAAGCCAACTCTTACAGGCAGCCTTTGAAAATGGGGATTTATAACGGCCATCCAGACAGGCTCGCTCTCGTGTGTTGCGATTTCCTTGTTTAGCACTTAATTATTTAACATGGTGCCACTGTAGCAAGCAGGAACTTGGAAGATGAAAAAAAAAAAAGCTAGAGCAGATAATGAAGCATCTGGCCTTCAACACAAATCAATCATTAATTCTGAGCAAGTCACCCTGATTGGAAATCTAATAAGAGCACGTTCCGAGACCGGCTGGAGCGGAGCCGTTCGGGTGACCTGACCCGCCCCACCGCAGCAGGACCGGGATTTGCCAACAGGCACCCGCACCGCTTGCCCTGTGCAGATGCAGATCCGCTCGCTGAGGCCTTCTTCCCTTACTTCTTACGGCTTGAAACGATCTTTTTCCAGAGAGGCAGCCCGGGTGGGAACGACTCACGCCGCCCCCGAGGGCTGAATTTCCCCTTCAGCTCGCTGGGGTGGACCCCGGCTCCATTCACTCCTTGCCCGGCTGCGAGGAGAAGGGTTGAGGCGACTCTGCCCGTGGTGAGCAGAAGCGGGACGCTGCCCCGGGCCTTTTTGCCCAGCCCGGGGTGACCTGGGCTCTCTCCTCCCGCGGCCGGGCGGGACCGGCCAGCACGGCGGCACGCACCACCTCCACCACCCCAAACCTCGGGCACCGCAAGCGGAGAAGAAAGAGAAACAACAGAAATAAAGTACGTGTGCTCAAGCACACTGGGAACATACAGATAACGAAATCACAGGCTGAGTAGAAGAAGATAAATATTTTAACCATAAAATGTAATTTCCAAACACTGTGGGGCAGGGTGGCGGTGGAGTGTGGGGACAGCAAAATAGATGATCAGCTGAAATAACCAAATTACACATCCCAGAAATGGATCGCTCCAGCCACACGAACAGAAGTACTATTAATTCAGAGATAAAGCAAACATGGCAGGAAAGTTTTCCCTATCAAATCAAGCGGTGCCTGAAGTCAGACATCTCAGCAAAACAGCCTGATACTCATAGGAACCGAGTCCTCTGACCTGGTGCCCACTCCAGGAGCCTCGGGGTCCTCCAGCATCTCAGACAGCCCGTGGACCTGCTTGGCAGAGCTCAGGACAACCGAGCACCAGCTTTCAAGGCTGGTTTTTGTGCTCAGCTTCTGGAATCACCTGGAAACCCAGGACCGAAAATTCAAAGCATCCTGGAGAGGCCACGTACCAGGGCCGCTAGCCCGGGAAAGGCTCATCTCTGCCTGGGAACACCTCCAGATGCCCTCCCGTTCGTGCATGCTTTACGGGCACAGCAGGTGACACCCCAGGGAAAGCCCAGTGATACAAAGGGAGCAGAAAGTTGAAAATGTGTGGGGTTTTACAAAAATACGGTGGCAATGAATTAGCAGCATTTTGGCTTAGTAAATGCGAGGACAGAGTATCAAGAGGTTGTCACATTATATAGAAAGAAGAACTATCTGGGCAGAAACAAATGAGAACCAATTATAACAAAATAGACCTCATGCACAAATAGAATTTTGCCATTAAATATCATTTATCCCATTTAATTAGTATTTTCTGGACACAATACTCTGGGCTAAAATACCGTTCCATCTCCTTGAAACTTGTAATTATTGTTGTGACCTATACTGTTATGCATCTCCCTGCTTTCTCCATCTTGCATGCCATTTAAGAACCGGCAAGATTTTCAATTATCTGTGCTGAACTGTCAAAGATACCTTTAAAAGAAGGGGAATAATGTGTGACTCAATTCCTCTAAAAAAGGGGAGAGATCATTTTTAGTCAGAATGAACACACTGCATCTTTCATCATTCTATTTTTGCGAGTAAGAGTAAAACAGGCTATTTAAAACATCAATTTAAATGCACATTTTTATATTCCAGGAAGGGGGGGGAGTTAATAATTTACCACAGACAGGATTATTTTCCCCGCTCCACCCCTGCTGAAGTTTTAGACTCGCACCCACACAGGTGCAGGGATTTGCTCACCCCTACGCCTTCAGCGTTTAGCAATCAGGGAGACGACACGGGAGCCGCTGGCTCCGGGAGACGTGTGGTGGCTACGGCACTTACCCAACATTCCCATCCCTAGCATAAAAGCGTCCATGGTATACGGTAATCCACGTGCCCTTCCTCTCGTCCCTGGTGGAAACATCACTTCTTTAGGTTGTGCTTTCTTACATTCTACCTATTGAGCAGAAACATGTACAAATGAGATGCAAATGAATTCCATGTAAATGTCAAATGCAGAACTGATCTACTTAAGGGGGGAGTTTTATTTTTAGCATTTGCCTCCCCGCACCGCCTCCCCCTCAAAGGTGAACTTTAAGAATAGTGTAAATGGATTTAAAAGAGCAAACGTGTATGTCTCTTTAAACACACATAGCAAAACCCCACGGTAAAGATGACAGAAATGCTGATTTAAGAAGTTGCCATGTTCCTGAAAGGAAAACCTGTGCTGCGTTCACTCTCAATGATACTCGCGGGCGTGGAATGAATGGAGGGAGGTCTCCAGCACAGCTCTATTGCAATCGATAACGGAAAATGACTCTTGGTGATCATTACAAAAAGCTCCTTTTAAAATAGGAATAAAGAATCAATATTTCTACCCAGCAGAAAATTTCTGTAAACCCTATTAATAAACGATCTGCATTCTTTCACTTCCAGTTACTCCTGCTGCCTTTGGAAGTTGGTTAATGCCACTTGAACCGCATTGCGAGTTCCGCCAACACCTCGAGAGAGGCGGCGACCCAGCGCAGCCGGCAGCAGGACATCCAGGACCCCCGGCCACACCGCTGGGTGCTGCTTCTCAGCCCCTTTTTGGGTGGGAAAAGGGAGAAATAAAGCACTTTTCCATGTTCTCCGGCTCCAGCACTGCTGACTCGCCCCCCAGCAGACTGCCCCCGCGCTCCCCTTGGCACTGGTGCCATGGCTGCGCCGGTAAGTCGGTTTGGAGCTAACCAGAGTTATCCCAACCCATTTCTATGGCTCTGCCCCTTAGTCCATGCTCTGAGCAACAGCAAAATGTGCAGACACGCAGTGCAGCCCCGCACAGGGTGTGGGGAAGCCCCACGCCGCTGCCTGCCCCACCTGCACGGTTTGCACGATGAGAATTGCTGGTCTAAGGGTAAGGGTCTCGGGCTGAACCCAGAGGTTTGAGCTTTATGCCTCTAACTTTGTTCTTCAACCAGTTCCTCGTCCTCTTTCCACATTTACGCTCCCCCCGGCCCCTGCCTGGCCAGACCAGAGCGGGAGCAGGGGTGCCACAAGCCAGGGCCGTGCTCCCGGCAGACGTGGTGGCACGGCCACGTGCAGCTCTCAGCCCTCCCGTCCCGGCCGTGGCACCGCCAGCCTGTGGGCAGGGGCTCGGGAACGGGGCTGAGTGTCATGGAGGACTGGGAGGGTCGGCTCCAAGCAGGGTCGTGCCTCCTGCATCACCTCCAGCGCTCGCACCAGCAGGCCAAGGTGGGCGTGCACCCCGCGTGCGAGCAGCCGACTACCCCAGGCAAACCCGGGGCTGTGGGATAATACGGCTAAACGTCTCGGTGCCTAATAGCCCGATCAGTGACTGGGTATTCATTGCCTTATGAAAACCAACCGCCTGTTCCTAGGCAACCCGATCAGCGAAAATTTCAGGTTTATACAATTTTCATTTAGGTAACATAAAGGTTAACTGACTGTAATGGGAGTATTTTAAACAAAACCACCTACTCCTCCCCTTTCTGCTGCAAGCCTCCACAGACCGTATTTACTTTGCTTGCTTGCAACGCTTCCCGAAGCTACAATGCTCAGACACTGCCAACGCTGCCAAAACACGCACTTCTTGCAAACAAGCTGCCCCAACCCAGTGAAGTTCGGAGCAAAATTCTTCTGGAGTTCATCTTTTGCTCCTTTTCTGCCAAGAAGTGTTTAGGTCCTTGCAGGAGGCAGTGGGAGAAGGGCAGAGAGGGACCGGGGACAGCTGGAGGGGAGGGGTGCGTGTGCAGCCCGGACACCGCTGCGCAAGGGAAACGGGGAAAAGGGGCGAGCAGGAGCAAGAGCAGGAGAGGTGCTGAAGAGACCCACGCTCCGGACATCCCGAAACTCGGGCACAGCCGCAACAGGGCCAGCAATTTCCTCCGTCTCCTCTTCAGTGCTGTCAGGGCAGCAAGTCCTCCAGGAGAGAAGCACCCCAGTGGGAGCCCTGGCAAGGACCAACCTCCACGTCCCTGTCCCCTGCACACCCTGCACACCCACACTCCCACGCACACCCACACTCCCATGCACACCCACACTCCCATGCACACCCTGCACACCCACACCCACACTCCCACGCACACCCACACTCCATGCACACCCACGCACACCCACACTCCCACGCACACCCACACTCCCATGCACACCCTGCACACCCACACTCCCATACACACCCTGCACACCCACACTCCCACGCACACCCTGCACACCCACACTCCCACGCACACCCACACTCCCATGCACACCCTGCACACCCACACTCCCATACACACCCTGCACACCCACACTCCCACGCACACCCACAGCCTCCCGCAGGCACGTGACGGTCAGACACACTGCTGAGAGCACAACGGAGAGCCCCATGGTGCCCTGCAGGCTTCCCGGGCCCTGATATGAAGACAAAAAGAGAAAGAAAAGGAAACGGAAAACTTCCTGTCAGTGAATTCGTCGAGCAGCCGCTCGCACACTGAGGTGCTGCTGTCGGAGCGGGGCTGGGGACGAGGACAGCGCCGGATACGTGTGCCCACCGCCCAGCCCCATCGCTGCCCCGTGGGGACGAAGCCTTCAGAGCTTCCCCGGGAGGCTTAAGCCTGAGCCTTGAAGGCGGGTTTCAGCCTAATGGGGCTGCGTGCCCCCCTGGAACCTCGGTGCCCCCAGAAAGCCCCACAGCCCGGAGCCAGCAGCCTGCCGCTGCCTCCCCTCTCCATCAACCGCTCCCGAGACCTCAGGGACACGGCGAGCTCCGAACGCCGAGCGCCAGCGCCAGCCTCCCTCCCCGCCGCCCCGCACGCCAGCACAGCCGCTCAGCAGTATCCTCTCAAACTGTCCTTTGCTTATTTTTAATCAGAGGGGCATTTAACAGGAGTATGCCAATCTAATTTCTCCAGCCAAATGACCGGGGGTGAGCACCAGAAGTGTGTAATTTCATTTCGCAACCGCATTTTTTGGGTTCGCCACCACTCCAAATGTCACGGCGGCATTGGTTACACCTCGCAGCCGCTTGTGCCGCAAACAGTCAGGATGATAAAAACAATCTAGCCTGGCTCGATGGACAATTAACAGGAAAATGAAGTTTGGATTAGCACCGTTAGAAACAATAACCCAGTAATTAGCTTTTGCAACCACAAAACAGCCTACCGCTGCTCTCTGAAAGACTGGCGTAATTTACGATTTTCACAGCACACGAGGATATAAAGGGAATGGCAGCAAGCGGCAAAGAAGTTTTAACTGGGATTTAAAGGGGAAGAAAAAGTCACCAGTAGGAAAGAAAAATAATTCCTGAGCCTTTGTAAACAAACATACCCCATATCGAAGGCAAAAATATTCTCCGTTATCCAGCAGAGACTCTTTCCCCCTGGGAAGGATGACAGGCAAGATACGGGACCAGGACCCCGGCCCTGCTCTGCCGTCCCTCGGGAAGGGGCTGCGGGACCCCGGCCCGGCAGCACGCCTCGGGGGGATTTTACCCTCCCCGTTCAGCAGCGTCGGGCCTTGGGGTGCTCTGCAGAAGCTGCCCACGCACCATCCCGTCGGCAAATGGGGAAAGTGCAGCAACAGGAGGTGAAGCACCGTGTGAGCGGACCGGCGGTGGGCTCGGTCGGTGCCTCTTCACCAACAGAGGCGGCAAAAGGGGAAAAAAAGGGGCCAGGCTGCTTTTCTGCAAAAAGCCAGCCCGCTCCTTCATAGGGAAGGGGATGGAGATGGCCGTAACCATCCCGCAGCCACGGCTACCGTGAGGGTGAAACCCTGGAGGCAGCAGGGATGTCACACGCGTGCCGGCAAAGCGGGACGTGCAACGGGGCTTCTCCACGAGGGACTGGATCGGGGTTTACGAGTCAGCTCAGCTCTGTACCGAATCACCCCCAAGAGCCCGCCCGATGCCCGTACTTTGTACATAAATCTGGGTCTTGCACAAACTTTCAGTTCAGCATTTCTGTACATCTTAATAATTTCCAGATTTTTTCCACCTCCCCTGTATGAGGGATGTGCTTCACTTTCAGCAGCCTAACAAAGAAAGTTTTAACTCTAAGGTGGAAAAAAAAAAAAAGGCAGGGAAACTAAAATTCACTATTTTTGTTTAGTCTAGTTGGGAGAATTAACATTACACTGGGGTACTCTTGGGTCAAGCCGAGCAGTCAAAGCCACTAGAACCCAGGACAGCTGAGATGGGGAGTGAAAAGCCTCTTATACCCAGCGCAACAACACGGGCTGTCAGCTCGCAGCACCAGGGTGTCTCAAAGCCCATGGCTAACAGCTTTCCAGGGAAGCCAGGGCTATTCTGAGGAAAGCAGAATGCACACATATTCACAATGCACAAAACCCCATTTTACCACCCAAAGACAAGGCAACTTTGTCTCGCCAGCAACGTGCGATTCACAGTTAGTTGAGATTCGATTACCTTGGGGACGCCATGTCACTCATGCCACGGCAAGCCAAAACTATCGCTCCTCTAACAGAGAAATCTGTATTCGGCCAGTCCTGCCGCAAAGGCAGGGCTACACCAGGCAACAGAAGAAAGGTTATAAGCACATTTTAAAAACCCCATTAGATCATTGACAAAGGTGGGGTGGGGACAATGGGGTCAGAGGCTGCTCAGCGTGTCCTCAGACCGTAAGAAGAGAGAAGTCGGCAGCTACGGGAGGGCAGAGGAGTCTGTCAGAGTTTCTTGCCATTCATCAAGTCAGTTTGTCCCCAAAACACCTGATAACACCCAGCACCGGGCAGCTCCTTCTTGTCCTGCGCGGGCTGGAGAACCCACCCACCCCTGGAGAACCTGGCACGGGCAGTGTCACTGGAACAGCTCACAGGCTACGTAATTTAAAGCACATTGAAGACAACACTATAGGAATGCTTCCAACCTGCACGCGGTCCGCAGCGTCCTTCAGCTGACAGATGGGGTTTCCAAAGCTATCGCACCTTCAGCCTCTCCCCAGCAGCACTAATGTCAGCGACACGTCGCGCGCCTGCCTGCCCAGCACCGCCCCGCACGGGGTCCTGTCGCCCTCACTCCTGCCGGGAGCCCTCTGCAGAGATCCTGTCGCCACGACCATCGGCCTCTTGGCACGACAGTTCACAGCAGCGCCCGCATACGCTCTCCCACAACAACCAGCCGTATGTCAGGCTCCAGCTCTACAAGCTGGTAGCGATCCTACAGTAGGAAGCGACGAGGAGCAATGCTCTCCTGTGACCTGCTGACCACCAGACTCCCCGGACTCAGGCACACTTTTGGCCTCGGTGCCCGTACGCCCCGTTCACGATGACGGCTCCCTCTTGGTAGGTCCTGCAGATGTGTCAAATGAAGGGACAACCCCAACTCCAAAGAGTTTCCCAGGGATTGCAGCAGGGTCCTCGAACTGGAGTCGCCCCATTTAATTTCTGGCCACTGGAGGTTGTTTCTTAACTCTCTGGTTACTCGCTTTGAGTGTCAAATGAGGGTTAATGCCCCCATGGAGGGCTGGGAGGGGTGAGGGAGAGACAAGGTGTGATGAGCTTGTGTGCTTTGCAGATCTGGGACAAAAACATCAAAACGTGCTTACAACAATTTCCTCCCGAGGGAGAAGGGTGATTTCTGGACCCAGATTAAGCACATGCCCACAAGAAAATCTCTCATGTCCTGTAACTTTCCCCTTTGCCCCTTGACGTGCCTTCTGGGCAAGCCAATGCCACATCTCATTTTCAGCCCCACAGGCACTCCCTGACCCAGATGCTTCGTACGCAGGGATGGCAGGGCCATTCGGTCAAGCCTCCTCCAAGAGATGTGCTCCAGAACGAGCTACCTACAGCACCCCAGCGCCGGCAGCCCGGGGTCGTGCCTGCAAACAGCCGAGCAGCAGCACGGCATGCATCCCCCCTGCACTACTCTCCGTGCGTCCCCTCCCAACACAGCCAGCAAACCCATCACCGCCACCAGTAAGACACCAACTGGAGAGGCAGCAGGATCATGCACGAGGCCCAACGCCACATCTGGGGGTTGAACTCTGCCTTCCACGGTGTCCAGCTGGCAAAGGACCCAGCGGCTTCTCAAAACGTCCGCGCAAGGTTGGAGGTGGTTTGTTGGCTGCACGTTGTGTTTCCTCGGCTCCCAGCTACTGCAGGGACCTTGGACACCGGCGGCCTCGTGCGCCCTCCTCCCTTCTGCATACGGTGCACGGTTCGGTCTTCCCAGGAACAGAGGTGCCTTAGACTACAAAGTATTCGGATGAAAACCCAAAGGCACGTGGTGTGTGATATACACGTCTAAAACGTCACCACACGGCGAAGGCTGCCAGTCTGGGGAGAAGCCTGAAGAGTGCTGATACGTTAAAAAAACCCACAACAAAAAACCCACAAAACCCACAAAATCCCACCATGGGAGACAGAAACAGCCACAGGTGCTACGCAGCGTCAGAGCCTATTTCAAAACAGCCTAACGTTTTTGTCACCCCCTCCATCCCGCCTCTGACTCGAGACCCCGACCCCAGTGCAGAGCGCCCAGGCCGGGCTCGGCTCATCGCACCACTCGCTGGTGCTTGTCCCGCCGTACCCGTGATGTGAACGACTATCACAGCGGGATCTAAAGGAAAACAAATTACTCCATCACATTTCTTTTCCGGCTACTTTTGCACCCCCTCAGAAAACCAGGTTTCTCTTTGCAAAGCAGCCTGCTCGTTTCAGAGGAACAGTATTCTGGGGCTAGCTTGTTTGGGTTTTATTTGTCCCACCCCCCGCAATGTCCGGAGAGCATCTTTGGCCTCCCACGTAAATTCCAAGTTTCATTTATTAAATACCTCACTGGCATTTTCTTTTCGCTTTCACACTGCTCGTTTAATATTACATTTGACATTCTAAGCTTTACGGATGGCAACAGAAGCAGAATGGGTGGGCTAAAAATAGCCTGCCAGGGAGATGGGAGGCTAGAAATAGGCTCGTGAACAACAGCAGCCCCGCTACCCTTTGCTTGCCCCCGCTTTTTGGGAAGTGACAGCATTCAGAAGATGAGAAAGAGCGAGCTCAGGGTGAGGCGGTGCCCGCGGAGCCGCGGATGCCCCAGCCGAGCAGCCCGGGGATGGGGACGGGGACGGGCATGGGGACGGGGCGTCCCTGTCCCAGCTCACCGAGCCACTGCAAACCGCATCGCCTTGAGCTGGGGCTGCGAGAACCCGTCCCCTTCGCAGCTCAATGCTGGAGGGGGACATGGTAAAAACAAGCAGGAGGGTGCTGCGGGAAGTACGTCTGCGCCTAACTCTGACCCCCAGCCAGCTGTGTGTCACCTCCGGCCATCTGCACCAGCTCACTGTCACGCACGCGTGCACAAGCCCTCCTGCCCCTGCACGGATCTGGTAATTAATCCGCAGGCACGTCAGCAATACGATGAGTCAGTCCCAAGACGGGATCATGTCTCATCTCCTCCCTCGTGGGCTGCTTTTAAAATTAGTGCCGTACAAGAAGTGACAAGAAGAGAATGCTCAAAGCGTCGCGGCACCTGGATCGTGCACCAAGCAGGCACAGAGAGCTGGGAAGAATATCTTTTAATTATCCGCGACAACAAAACACCAACAGCCTACACTGTTTCTTTTGCTCTTTGTGATGTTCCTCGAGTGTTTTCACCCTGCCCCTCCACATTCCCTGCACTGCTGTTACCTTCCCGTGCAGCCTCCCATCATCTGGGAAGCAATCCTCCCAGCCACTCTCCCACCACGCCTGCCCTCGCAGGGGTCCGCAAACAGCCGGGAAAGGTTTTTACAGCGCGGGAGCGCAGATCCCTTTATGGAAGCACCAGATCGTGCGCTCTGCCCCACCGCTGGCACCAGTTTTGCTGGGACATCACCGCCCTGCGGCTCCTTCCAGCCGACATCCAGCACCTCGCCGGGGCAATCCCGGGCTGCGCTGCCCTGCACCAGGCGAAGGCTGAGCCTCGCTCCAGAGAAAAACCTACTGGGTGAAATAACCGAACCTGCGGAGCGTGACATGATACGCGCCCACCCGTGATTAAGCGGTAGGAAAATCCTGGAGCGTGGCACTGTAGCTTTTCCCTCCCAACTGACGAATCTCACCTAAATTTACATTCCAAGCGTTTCTAATTTGTTGCTGGGTCTGTCGTCTGGATGCTGGAGAGGGGGTGGTTGGGGCTCGTTCTTTTTGTTTTGTTTTCAGGGAGATTAATCAGCGTTTAGTAACTATACAGGGAAGGAGCCTCCCCCGCAACCCACAAGCGTCTCGGGCGAGGTGTCGCTGGCGGCGGGCAGGAAACCCCAGCAGCAGGCGGCGGCTGGGGAAGCAGCGAGATGCTCGGACAGGGCAGAGGCAAAGCCCACGGCACCCATCGGAGACGGAGCGAGAGGCTCCCCGCCGGGCAAGGGGAACCGCCCCAGCCCTGCCCCGCCGTCCCACCGCTCCGTTTGCCAAGGGGACCCTTACTTTTATTTCCGATGCATACTGCAGTGAGGAACAATGTGAAGAATATTATTTCAGTGCTCTGGGAAAAATTAGCAAGTCAAATATTGAATCAGGCCTCCAGCATATGCCAAGGAGATTGCTTTGATCTTATCCACACTAAAAGCTCTATTATTGAATTTAAAGTCTGTGAACACATATCAGACCAATATACAATGCATATCTGAATACACATTTGAGAAGCAAAGGATGTTTTGACAAAGGGAAAAAGAATATTTCAGCTGAAAATATCAAAGTTACCGCATCAGTTGAAATACAAATGCCCTTTTTCATCTGGCTCAGTGGCTTTAGTGACAGGGCAACTGCAACCTGGGACCTGACTGTCATTTAGGAGAAACTTCACCCAGGGTCTGGCTCCTGGGTTGGGCCTGGGCGGAAAGCGATTGCGGCTCGATGGCAGAGCCACGACGTCCCAGGGGACGCGGTCCAGCAGGCAGCAGCAACGTCAGAGCAGCATCAGGACTCGGGAGCTCGGCCAGAACAGCTATTTTGGGAGCACGCGGTCCCTAACAGCTACCCCAGTCCACTCCCCTCCTGAAGACCCCTACCGCAGCCGTGCAGCGGCTGCCACAGCTCTTCCCAAAAGCAGGGGTGGAGAAGGAAGGCTTCTGGATTTACAAGCAGGTTGATTGACACCATCTTCAGCCCTTTGGTTTCCACACCAAAAACTGCTCTGGGGCGGCTGCCTGAGCCCGCAGACAATGCCTGTGCTCGTGGGGGGTCAGACACCCGTCCTGCTGGCAGGGGGACGGGAGCAGGGTCCAAGCAAGCCATGGGCAAGGCTCATGCCTGTCCCCATGCCACCTCCGCCAGGCACGGCGTGCCCAGCGCCCAATGAACCTCACGGAGAAGGTTGTCCCAAAGGGCCACCACCCAGGCACGGCACGTGTCTGTGACGAAGGGCGAGAGCTCGCTGCCACTGACATGCACTGCGGAACAAAAACGACTTACCATTTTATTATTGATTTCGTGGAAATGAATTTCACAGACTTTTTCCACCACGTCTTCATTTTCAAAAGTTACGAAGCCAAATCCTGTTTAATAAAGAAACAAAAAGGGGAGGGGGAAAGGAAAATATTAGTTAAGTTTAAACAGGTTTCATTTTAATAAAGCATTACTTAGCCATTGGGATTTTGGAAAACTTTCATGGAAATATGCACCTGCTGTAATGGAGCTGCTGCTGAACTTATTATAGACTAATGGAGGGAAGAAGCATTGTCTTGGGGAAAATTAATACGGTTCTGTTCCAGCTCTTCCATAGGATTTAATGGAGAATTAAAACCTCCTTATGGATTTTTTGATCCATCCTGCAGAATTTAATGGATAGTTACACCCCGGTTACATGACGGCTCAGAAACTACAATAAGGCCATATTTTCTTTTACACCTTATAGGTTTTTAAGAGCAATCTCTACAAAACCCAATTATATTTCTATGGAACCATATTGATTTCATCTCTTGTTTAATTCCACGGGACTTCTCCATTAGAGCTGACTCATTACACGACCCAAAAAAATAAAAATCCGGGAAGACAGAAGATGATTCCTCATTTACCCCTCGCTACCCTGGCGAGGAAAAAAATACCAATGCTTCCCCAAACATGCAGCAGCACTTTGTGTTTCCATTCGCTTTGAGCAAACACCAAACGTCCCCGCTGCTGCGTGCCGGGGCCGGCGGCGCAGCCACCGCAGCTCCGTCCCGTGCGGATGCAGCCGGTCCCGCGGGTCAGCCGGGCTCCGGAGGTGGTTATTTGTCCCTTTCTTCCTGAATTACTTCCTCTAATACCTCATCAGGACATCCTGAGGCCTCCAAGAAACCATTACGGTTAAGGCCTCTGATCTCATCATTCCTCTCTTCGCCACCGCTGCTTCAAAGGAGCCGTGGATTTGGGCTGGTTTAGGGTCGTTTGATGCCTGCTGCCTGCCCGTAGCTGTACACTGTATTTGCTCTGCTGGGGCCACACAGCTGCAGACGCGCCACACTAAAGAAATCTGGCGGCCCACCATAGCTATACACAGTCATGTTCCCTGCTCATTCCTTAAAAAAAACATAGATTCAAGCTAACAAACAAAAACCAACCTGATGTGCTACATTTCTGGCAAAGGCTTGATGAGTCAACATCGACACCCATTAAGCTAATGAAATCTTAAAAATGGAACCACAGGATGAACTTCATCCCCCAAACCGCACTTAAAACTCTGACGGACCCGATGCTGGTGAAACGGCACGTGATGTCTTCATCGCGCCCGGCTGTGAGCCAAACGAGCCGGAGCTGGGGCATCCCCAGCAGCAGCCTTCACCCCTGGCTGGGGTGACGGGGGAAGGAAGACGGAGGGGAAACCAACGCTGCCCAGCGTTATTTTCCCTGAACGCTTTTGCCCAGCGAGCATCCCTCCGCTCAGCCTCACATGGCAGCAAAGCAGTTGTGTCTTTGCTGACTCCGAGGGAGCCGGCTCCCGTCTGCCACCGGCCGAGCGTCCGTCCACCCCGCGCTGCCCATCGCAACCCCCGGCTGCTTGGGAATACAGCAGTGAAGCCTCATCTCAAACCCATTTTGCTCCTGACATTTCCCATCTGCAATTAGCACCTTCCAGCACCGGGCCGGCTCCCCCTCCAGCAGCGGCGAGTGCCGTGGTCGTGTCCGGCCGGTCCCAAGTGCCGCCCCGAGCTGCTCCCTCTGCCAGACCCGGCGCGCCCAGCAGGCGCCCAGCAGCGGGCAGTTTCTGCGCTGGGGTCCCAAAGCAATACTTCATCGTTTTAAACACACACTAGATTTGCTTTGATGGGGCACAGCGGAAGGTATTAAAACTATACGGCTTTTGGCAACCTACAGGTACAAGATACACTGGCCAAGGCAAGGTCCGAGCAGCTCCCAGACGGCTTGTTTGGGAATGCACAGTACGCGTAGCAATGGTCCATCCCTCTTTGGACCCTCTTCTTGGGGGTAAAAACACCAGCAATGGTTTCTAGATCTCCTCCAAGGCATAACACATCACCCGACAGCACATCGCACTCAAACCCCGCGCTCAGAACGCTATTTTACTTTGCACTTAAAGCATGTAGCAGCTTGAAGTATTTTACTTAAGTCTTTCATTTGCCTTCTAAATTACTCCATTTAAATCTACCTTAAACAGACCTGTAGTTAAAGCTAAAATTTTTGTGGTTAACTGGCTGAATACGGCATCCCAGGAATCCCGGAGCACGCTGCATCGGGCAATCAGCGGAGCCGGGAGCAGCGCGCTGCCGGGGACCAGCTTTCCCCAGCGCAATGAGACGGCCAGTCCGGGTCTACAAGTCATTAATTGTTTGAGCACCAGCAATATCTTCATCGTTAGTCACTCATTAGTGAGTACTGCAGCGGAGGATTTCTCTTTCAACTTTTGTCAGGTCTCACTGCCAGGATTGGAGGGAATTGAGAGGAGATTAGCCTTAATATGCATAACACCGCAAGAAAGCCCACTGCAGTCATTACACATTTGGACTCGGAAACAAGTTTCCCATTCTCATCCCACTCCATATGGCTTAAACACAGGTTTATCAAGAAATTATTTATCTGATTAAATCAGATAGCCACCCAGCTTTCTGCATTTACAGATTTTATAACAAGAATAAAATAACAGTCCATAGGTGTCAACACTCATTTGCAGGTTTTTAAAAGATCTATGCCACTTCGCACAGGCCAGTCTAGCTGCCTCGGCAAGAACAACCAGACGGGACTGGGTCTGTAAGAACACCCAACAGCACCTTTTATTCCTTCGCTCTGGAGCCGGCAGACGGGCAGGGCAGGCAGCTCGGCGGGCAGGGGGCTCGCAGGTCCCCGATTACCGACGTCTTTAACTGATTGGGAAGCAACCGGAGGATTTTAATCTGCACGCATACGGGCCCTAAAAACCCATAGGACGCTATTCAAGAGATGCTACCGCTCCTTAAATGAACAATCCCCATGGGATCGTATGCCCGAGAATTAAAAACTTCATAAAAGTGACGGGTAATGGGTCCTTTTTTTGTTTCACTTTCTGAATATCAAATTCCAACTTTTAATAATTGCATACACAAAAAAAAATATTACTGCATGCATGCCTTATTAGTTAGCATAATGAATACATGCTCATTTTTAAATTACCAAAACTCTCAGAAACCTTCCTGGACTAAATAGACAATTATTTCTTCTGAGAGGTACTAAGAGTCAACAAAAAAACGGTTCTCGGAAAGTGTATGAAAAAGATTAACACAAAACAAAGGAGGCTGTTTAAAATGGTGACATAAATAGGATTCCGGTTGTCAAGGAGCACACATTTTAAAATGAAATTATACCGCATCCTTCTGAATGAAGCTATTATTGGAAGCTAACAAGCTCTATTTAAGAGATAAGCATTTAACAGAGTCAAACGGTTGGGTTTTTTATTCAAATGAATAAAACTGAATATTCATTTGAATAATCTTTTCTGTAAAAGAAAAGACAAAGAAGAGGGGAAAAATAAAATAAGAGGCAAACAGATGCCCCCAAACGAGAGGCTCTGAGCCAAGCGCGATCACTAAAGGAAGCTGAGACGTATTCACGACCTTCAGGTGAAAAACCCTCCTTTAGCATCTGCTCAGAAAAAGGAGTCATTTCACTCCATTCATCCGCCGGTTAATGGGCGCCGACAGGCACCGAAACGACGCGCGAGGATGGCCCAGAGCCCCGGCGGCTGGGAGCGAGCCGGCGCCTGGAAGGGAGAGGGTTTGCTCTGCTTGCGGGAAGGGCAGGCGTCCGCCCGGGCGCGGAGCTCCGGCGAGGTACCAGGAACGGCCTGGGCAAAGGCAGGAGATGGAGGGGGCTGGATAGCAGCTTTGGCTGCCTTGCAGGTGCCGTGTGAGAAGGCCCAGCAGTTCCACCTGAACAAGTCCTCGCAGGTGGCGTGCAGGTGGCCCGTCGGCACGGGGCGGCGAGCGCTGCCTCTCCTCCAGAGGCCAACCGGCCCCCGGAGCTGCACCTCCCAGGGCGGCAGCTCTGCTCTTCGCCATGTCCACCCGCCGCCCCCCAGCCCGGCAGCCCTCCTGCGTCCGACGAGGGGCCGGCTTTTCCCTTGGGCCTGCAATTTCAGAGAAGTGGCAGAAGACTTCTCACCCCATCACCCCCAGATCGCCTTCCTTCCTACCTCCCCGAGCGCACGTCAGCGGGAGGCACTCCGGACATCTAGCAAACCATCCTGTTTGAGCTGCACGACCGCGCTCACAGCCGCTTTGCAGCTTCTATTCATACTGCCCACGAGGACGCGGAGATGCCAAAGCCCCATTTCGGAGGGATGAGGATGAGGGCTCGCGGCTCTCCAGGAGGACAGCAGAAGTGCCACCCGGGCAGGCGCCGGGGAGGTCCCCTCCGGTCTGACCGTGCTGCCTCCCGTGGCGGCAGGTTTCGGGAAGGGGACGGCTCACTTCCAGCACCCCCCGCCGCCGTGGGGTCCTCCCGCGGCGCCGGCGGCCGAGCGGGCAGTCGGTCTGCTCCAGCCCGGCCCAGCCGCGCGTCCGCTCCTGCCTGCCCTCGCGCGTGGTGGGCCCCGGACAGGGGTCCGCTTCTGCAGGTGACTTGTTTTACTCGCTGGGACCTTCTGCATCTGCTAATTAGAAGCTAAAATGCTTGGGGGTCAATTACCAGAGGACGCAGCTGCCCTCAGCTGAAGTAAACCCAGTTGCAGGCACTCGGTACCCCTGCAGACCCGGTCCCTTTCGGGACGGCCGGCTGACAGAATGGTGCTTTTTTAACAGTGACTCACAAAAGGGGATTTTTTCACTAGGAAACAAATCCAAGTGTATTACTCACAGGGGAGGGAAAATCTGGAAAACGACATTTCTTAGTGCGAGGCAAGATAATCTCAAGTACCCAAACAACCCCGAGTTCCCCTGGAAACGTTTCCAACGAGCCCGCAGATGCCAGCCCAGACGCCTGACGTCCGACGGCCCGGGACACGTCCTCCGACACACCTGCGTTACACCGAAAAGCCTCCTTTGATCCAGAGCCTCGTTCAGCCCAGAAAGCTGCCCAGGCCTGTGGGCGGCTGGCTCCGTGCAGCAAAGCAGAGCTCAGCTGCCGCACTTTCTGCCCCGGTATTCCAGAAATAAGAGAAACACAGTTCAGAGAAAGCGACTGAAACCATAAAAAGATTAAAATAATTTTTAAAAAATCGGTAGAAGCCATAAATAATATTAAGAAGCCATACTGAAGATACCAAATGTCAGTGCTCCCGTGTTCTGCATTTTGTTTTTTTCACACTCGAACCAACTATATTTCACACCTTTGTTGTCACTTGAGAGGTTTTATGTCAACCTCAGTAAAATATAGCCGAGATGACGACACCATTACTATGAAATATATCTACTTTCTCTTGCTAGTTGGCAGCAACTTTTCCACGGCCCGGGTTTTATCTGCGTGTACGGTGATATATATTGCAGCTGCGTTTGCACACACAGAGGACGTCACTCGTCAGTGGAATTACACGAAAGCAGCTTACCCGGTTAGAGGTCTCGCTCTTTCAAGCCTGTGCGTGCATAAAAACAAGGAAAACAAGGTGATTGCGTCCTGTGCCAGAAAGGTTAAACCTGATGCTGGGGTTAGCCCCTGCAGGGCTCTGACGGGCAAACCGAGGGCCCCTGCCGCAGCGGGGTGCCTCGCCCCCAGCAGCCAGGGCAGGGCCACGGGTGCCGGCACCTCCATCACCAGCTGACAGCCCAGCACCTGAGCCAAAACCGCCTTCCCCGGCGGCACGCACACCACCGCCTACGGCACGGGCACCGCTGCTCTGTGAGGAGGCTCGTCAGCCACCAGGAAAGATGCTCTGGCGGATGAAGGCACCGGAACGAGAGCCGGAGGAGCCTGTTTCAACTCCCGTGCTGTCTTGGGGTCACCCGATGAGGAGGAGCGAGTCACTTCATCTCCTCCGCATCTGCAGTGCTCCTTTCCACCCAAGCTGTGTCTGTATTGTCTGGTTAGACCGCAGGGTCTTTGCAGCTGGGACTGCCTCTTACTGCATTTATAGCACGCCAAAGCACCAGAGAGCTCCTTAAAGGGTTCTGGGAAGTAAGTAATCACCAAGGCTCTTTTGTGCCTGCACAATAATCCTGAAGACCAAGGGCAGGAGACAAGAGCACGGAGAGGGGAAGGGAAGAGATTTACATGGTCCACATCATACCAATAAGCGATGCAGGCTCTGCTTAAATCTCACTCCTGCTGCTAGGCAAGAATACCCCGACCGTCGCCCGCTGGTGCCCTCGTTAATGCAGGACCAGGCTCCCCTTACACATGTAACGCGCTCCCGCGGCACCGTCCTGCTCCAGACTCCCAACCCAGCCGGCACGGCGCGAGCGCGGAGCGCGGCCCCGGGTCCCCGGGGGTCTGCGGTCCCACCGGCCCCCGGCGCCGGCACTGCCTGACGAACAGCTCTGCTGACGGATGGGAATATCCAGCCTGACACCCGCTGCAGCACACAGCATTATAATGAGGAAATATTAGTTCAGGCTGCATTCCCCTTTTGTGTTAGGTCTCGGTACCTGATCTGCTCATTTGTGTTTGCTTCATGCCTCTTCTCTTCTCCCCATACTTAAGTTACTTAAGCTTTGAAACAGAGAAAGGTCCAGTCCTGCTGTGGCATTATTTATGCACCTGCTTTCTTGTTTATACCAATAGTTTTGGCAGCTGGTCCTGTAAACTGTAATAAAATGCCTTTCAAAAAGTAAAAAAAAATTAAAAATGAAGAAATGTGACCAGACAAGCCAGGCATAATAACATTAAAGCCCGTGTCAATTAATTTTTCCTCTTCTTGATAAACAAGCCCCGTTCCATCCATTAATTATGAGGGAAGAAACAAGAAAAGTTGACACTAGTTTAATTTATTTTCTCAACTTGCCTGGTCATATTTCTCCCTGTTGCAAAGCTTTCTGGTGCTGCTGGGAATTGCAAGTGGCTCCCACACAGTCGATGCATAGATTGGTGTGAATCAATACCGCTCTACTTTATTCACACATCCCTTGTAATCAGAGGGGAAAAAGCTACTTAGTAAGCTACCGCATCCCAGACTGCCAAGCCACCTTATAAAAATAATAATAACAATAAACCCGCAGGGGAGGGGGGGAGCGGGGGACATGAAACCAAGTCCTGTAATCGCTGTCACCAAGTCTCCGCTTCACAGACAAACACAATGACCCGAGCGGAGGGGCCGGGACATTTTAATTGCTCAGACAGCGAAGCATGGCTGTTTCTAACTTCTTGCTGCCTGCGAAGGTAATTCAAGCCATTACCCTGAGAGTCTGGAAACGGGGAGCCGTGGGTTTAATCCCGCCGCTGGGAAAAGCCATTTGTTTGTTAGTGCCAGAACCCGACAGCCAGGACTCGAAAACTCAGCCCCGACTCTGCTGCCTTCTTAGTTTGTGTCTTTGGACAAGTCGCTTAAATCTTCCTCGTGGTCCAGGTCCCACGTTTCTTCCCCCCCACTTTCTACTCCCTTCCACAAAGTTTTCATCCGACGTACTGCATCTCAGCTCGTTAAAGCTCAAAATCGTCTAGGATAAAAGCTGTCAATTCTAACTTGTTATTTCCTGCTATTCCAATTTCCTCTGCTGCAACAAACACACGAAAGGAGAGGTTTGGGTTTCTAAAGAAGTAACTCTCTCCAGATTCACGGAATACAGCCTTAGTCTGAGACACACACTTCTCAGATTTTGCCTCCTTACCTCTAAGGAGGGGTTTGCCGGGAAGAGCGATGCCCACACCTGAAGGTACCACCCAAAGGTACCACCTGAAGGCACCTCCTGCTTCTTGGAGAACAAGACCTCACCCCACCCTCGTGATAACCAGAGGGGGAGAGGGACGCACCAGGAGATGGAAGAGGAAAGAGAAGGTTAACACCTATGGTCTAGGATAGAAAATATCATCCTCATTTAACTGTAAAGTGTGCTCTCTAGCAGTGCTTCTGTGAATGATGCTCATCAAGACAGATGATTAGCCTGCACATCCATTTGGTGTTTATGTGCATCTTGGGTTGGGTATGGAAAATAGTCAGGTTCTCCTGGCAGACACAGGCAGGTATTACTGCTGTTTAAAGTGTCAATATATACGCCATGACATGAGAATAAATTCTCAAAATTAAATCAGCAGACAACTGCCTTAGATCAAAACCTCCATACAAGGTGCTAGCGTTTCAATACCAGCGCGGCAGGAGAGCAAAGAGCTGAGGTCAGCCACGCAGCTGGATAAAGGGCACCAGCAAGATACTCCTTTGCTTTTGTTCTGGAAAGCTGCAAGGCTCAGGCTCCTTGCTCCGTCCTCCCACGACCGCGTGGCATTTGCAAAGGGAGCATCGCTCAAAAAAAGGGCACCTTAGGATGAGCAGCCACCGTGCCGTGTCGCAGCCTGCCCCTCCGAACAGGCGAAAATCCACCCACGCTGGTTTCGGGGAACGGTTTTCCCTGACGGGAGGATGAAGGGTGCAGGGACTTGTCCCTCTCGCTCAAACAACCCATTTTAACCAACGATTTCCAGGCTGGGGGGCGCGTGTGCCTCCCCTTGCAGGGGCCGCGCAGCCGGAGCCAGGATGCCCGTTCTGGCCAAAGCCCTCGCAGTCGCACGGGAACCGGCGCCAGGCTGCACGGCTGCGGAAGGGGAACCCCACCGCGTGTCACGCGCCGCGCTAATGTAAGCGGTACCTGAACTTTGCGTAATAAATTTTTCATAACAACAAATCTTCATTAAAATTTTATTCTATTAACATTCTGAAATCAAACCAAGGCGCTGAGTGCATAATGACTGAAACGCACACTACACAGCAACTTACTAAATGCCAGTTTT